>NC_049223.1:37164140-37469941 GCF_011100685.1 Canis lupus familiaris | reverse complement strand
GGGAACTGAATTAATTCTTCCTTAATCTCCTTGGTTAGAGAAAGGAAACACAAAAATCAGGTCTGGTCTTCAGTAGACAGTCCAAAAGGCAGCATCCAAGCTCATTCATCAACCACTAGGTCTCTGTGTCTAACCTTGGTCCCATGTTTAAATTTATAAAGTGTGAGATCATTGCCAGTTTCATTTATTTCCTTAAATTTACTGGGCCTCCTTCAAATGACACTATATCTTCTTATCTAATTCAAATAAATGTCTTACTCATGGCTAGAATGCAGATGGTGAAATCTCATTGTTAACTCAGTATTCGAGATAATCTCATTGTTTTGCTTTCCCAATGGAATCTTGAATTCATTGCTCATGCCTGGGATTCCACTCATTTTCACTGATCTTTTCTTAAAATTACTTCTCCTAAGCATTCTCTGTGTCTCAGTGTTTCAACAAGGATGGAGCATTCTTGCTCTGATCTCTAGCATTTATCTTGATCTGTTTGCCTTATTTAAAATAATCTTTCAATTTGACATTTGTGTTTATGTTCATTAATTATGATTAAACATGCTGGTGGTGCTAAAAGCACAGGCTTTGGAATAAATCCTAGGTTTGAATCCAAAGCTCTGTGACTCTATGGTGGCTCAACCTCACTTTCCTCATCTGTAAAAGGGGGATAATCATAGCTGCCTCTTAAGAGTGTTGTAAAAATTAGATGAGATTATTTTCAATGCATTGCCTGGGCTGGGTGGCTCACAATAACCATTGAGATTTTAGCCAAATAGAATAAGAAAGATACTGTATTCTGCATTTATCTTGACTAGATATGTAGTTTGTCATTTAAAGGTTTCAACCAACCTGCTGAATTCTGATTTGTGAAAGGGATTTTCTTTCTGCTTTACATCATCCTGTACTTAGAGCATTTGCTTCTGAATTATTGGTGTTTGCTGTATCATGTATACAAACCAGTATCTAAAGTCATCTTGTTTGGTCTGGTTCCATTTTCCTGGTGACTTTTTCAGCTGCCACAGGTGGGCCTCTCCATGTGGAGAAGGCAGCAGAGTGCCCTGGTATGACTGTCCCAAAACAGAGCGTCTGAGGTTTCTCACCCACAGCAGCCTGTGCTGACTGGTAACCAAGAGCAACAACCTGCGGGGGTGAGGACAGCCAAGGCATGGACTGGGGTTACCTCCCACAATCCACCTGAAACAACCACAGCTGCCAACCCACACCCCCAACGCTGTCTTACTTGGGAGGCTTTATACATATTCTAACCTCTGCCTGGAACAATCTTCCCTACACTCTTCCATCATTAGACCAATTCCTATTCGTTTATCAAGTCTCAGCTTGCATATCACCTTCTTCAAGAAGGCTTCTTGACTCCACAGACTGGGAGGGAATCTCCAAGACATTCTCTTGTTCTCCCCATTATGTGGGGCAGTCCTTATTTTGCAGAGCGCCAGTAAACATGAACTTCGCTTACTACCATATTTAGTTATATAACACCAGTCCACCAAAGACACGGTTTAAACTTTAGTTTCCACAGTATGTAAACTGTAACTGCATAAAATATACATTTCACTGCTTGCTTTTGGTTTATCATGTCACTTCATTAAAAAAAAAACAGATTTTACATCACGATCCATGACATTTTATGTCACTCCTTCCCCAGGGCCTTGGTGATGGGTCACTACACGTTTGTTACTGAGTTCATGTGAAGACATTAAAGACAGTAGTCGTGTTGCCTCCTTGTCTCCCAGTGATGAACCCATGTGACATTTTACAAATATGGGTAATCAAAAGGGAGAATTAGCCAAAAAAGATAAAAGTGTAGCAAAGAACTGAAAAGTGATTACACTGGAAATCAAATTCAAATCAGACGTCAATCGGGTTACAAAAGACATAGCTGACCGTGGAATGTTAACATCACTCTCATTGGATATAATCTATGTATGCGGCCAGAGGGACATAGTGAAGACAAATTTTCAACATAAATAAGCACAGTGGTGATGACCAAAAACATGATGATGTCCCAGAAGAAGTGGTGCTAGCAAACCAATTCACATTAAAGGAACTTTTGGCAACGCTTCACATTGACATACAAAGAATGAAGGATAAAATGGTAGAAACTGATCAAAATTGAGAAAAAGTTTGATACTTTGCCCAGACATAGAAAGGATGTCTGCTCTGTATTGTTATATGATGAGAAGACAAGCCCTTGACTCTTGATATGAGTTTTTTACGTTAATTCTCAATGTTTCTAACATCTTAAATTTACAGCATACTAGACAAATATCAGTTTTACTATCTTTTTCATTTCCCTGTACATTTATAACTGGTAGATTTCTTAAAGGTCATGGAACAACCATAATTTTCCCCTTCAATAGTGGTGATCACTTTGCACCCTTTCAGCTTGCATGATAGTTTTCATGGTCCTGCAATACTGGGCAAAGTGAGAAGTGCTACACTGCAGTTAGTTACCACACACATTCACAGTTACAGTTTTGAGTTGGGATGAATGAGTGAATGAGTGAGTGAATGACTGAATGAATGAATTCTAATTGGGCTTCGCTTATATAAAAACTACGATGAAAGAGAATATTCTTTTCCTCCCTTGCCAGTGTGATTTGCCATAGTTTCTCCCCTATATGGATGCTTGGCCATATTCCAAGGAGTAGATTTGCTTTCTGTGCTCAAATTATTCTGTAGCCCTAATAATAGCCCTGAAGCTTAGGGTAAGGTCCCCAGCCAGCAGGTCAGTGAAGCAACTTGCAATGGACTCCACCAGGTCCAGGCCTCATCCCAGCCAATCATAGCTACAAGTACCATTGTGTCAATCTGGAGCTGAGTTTTCTGATTCAGATATTCTATGGTTGTGGGGCATAGGGATATCTTAAATAAATGAAATTTAGTGTTGTAAAATAAATCCTAGTCTGGCCAATAACTTTTTTTTTATTGAGGTAAAATTGGTATGTAACATTGGCCAATAACTTTTACAACCTCTCCTCTCACATCTTTACTAGAATGGTTAATAAATAACCAGATTTTTTACTCTTTTTTTTTTCCTCATGCTGAGAAGTAGCAAAGTGGCCAAGATGTGAACATTGCCATGACAGTCCTTCCAAAGCCATAAATGTAATTTCAGGATAATTGAAAACCAAACTCTTCTGATATTTTAGTACTTTTGTCATTATAATCCTGTTGGAAATGGAGATCATAAGAGACAGCATATAAAAGACACAGCATTCCCACAGCTCTTGTATGTCAGATGGATGCTCTCATTAAGATATTTCCAGGAAATTCCACAAACCAACTTATTTATGTTTCTTTTTCTCCTGGGATTCTTCTACCAGAATGTTTTAAAAATCGAATTAACCTCTTTCAAAAGGCTTTTAATAATTCTTTGCTCCATGGGTATATTGAAATTTTCTTCCAAATCTGTTGCCCAAGGGGTGGCTGGGCATTTCATTCCTTCCTTTATTTATTTGGCAAACATGTATTGAACACCTACTCTGTTCTCAGCTCTGTGCTTGGCCCTGGAATCAGCACTTGAATGGTCAGACATGCCCTTCTGGAATTTACAGACTGATGGCAGAAACAGGCACCAAACAGATGAACAAATAAAAGGAGTTGGAATTAAGCTCACACCATGCACTATTAAGGGAACAAAGAGTGAAGGAGGGATATCAGGAAAGCTTTCCCTCAGCCAAGGTGGTCAGGGAAAAGGTCTAGAGAGTTCCAGAAATAGGAGCTGAGGGAAGAAATTTCCTTACAGGGAAATCAATAGGTCATGAGTTCTGACACAGGAAGCTTGTGAGGGTGCTCAAGGAAATGTAAGAGAGGAACTGGAAGTTATGTACAAAGCTGTTCATGATGGAAGCCCATTTAAGGCCAGAATAACGGGCACCACAGTGAGCCAGCCTAGCACCCTCTCCGCAGCCTGGTGCTCTCAGGCGGAAGAAGGGTTCCCAGCAGAGACTTCCTCAGGGAGCCTCAGCTTCACGCCTTCTGTTTCCTATTTGCTGCCGGGCTGTCCCAATGTAAGAGTCACACTCGAGGCTCCATCCACACCCACTTCTGTGAAACTTGCTGACCCTGACTTGGGGATCACACTAAGCTTCTTCATTTCAAGCCAATCTTCCCCTAAGTTTTTCTCTTTTAACAACTTCGACAAAGCCTTTTTCCTCATCATTACAGCAGGAGGGGAGGGCAAGGGAGCCCTCCTGAAAGAGTCTCCATCAGGTTGTGGGAGGGGAGGATGGCCTTGGGCCAACCCTGCAACGTAGGGAACCTCCTCGGTAGGGGTCCAGGAAGTCAGGAAATCTATTTTCCCCATCCTTTTTCCTCAGGATTTCAAAAATAAGCATGGCACTACATTTTTGAAGCTCATTATAGCACATAATTGAGAAAGTCTGTGATTTGAACTAGGCCAGGAAACTACTTACCACATGTCATCATGTCATACAATAAAACTATATGTAGAGCGATTTTTAAATAATCCATTACAGAAGTTTTTTTGGCTGTGTAGTCCAGCTAGTCACAGGAACTTCCCAATACTCATACCCCTTTTTAACAAGGTTTGGGGGAAGACAGATAACAAAGAAGGTGATAAGTCCAACAAGTCACTTCTCCCTGAGATTCTTAGTTTCTTTTTTAATTAAAAGGAGATAAATATATCTGTGGACCTCAGAGGACCACTGTGAGGACTGGCCATGCTGATACGTATCAGCCTCGTGGCCCAGGCTAAGTCACAGTTGGAGCTGATAAGCAGTGACAATTATCATTATATTATGATGAAAGACCATTTCTCTTTTAAAAAAAAAAAAAGTCTGTACCTGACTTTTTACCATTAAGACAAGTTCTTCTATCAATTAAGACCAAGCAAGGGTTTATTCTTTATGCTAGGGTGACTATTTTATGAATTTCCCTTAGATTTCTCAGTCTTGTTAATAATTTACAGATTACAGCTGGATCCTGACTCCATGGATGGCATAGTTGAGTCCCACAGAGGGCAAGTCTGAAGCCACATGGAGTCTGGCAAGTTGCTGGTAAAAATAATCCATAACAGGAGTCTTGGCTTCATTAGAAGTCTTGACATATGGTCTACACTGTATTTATTCCACTTTTAAGCAAGACAAACTTTGATACTCTAGGAAATAGTTACAATCTAGATATAAAGGGCCTAATTTTAAACAATGTGATTTTTGACAGTAGTAAAATAATAACAATAAATCTGGATTTCTTGATTCCTTTTTAATGTTTTTTAAGATCTTATTTATTTGACAGAGAGAAGGAGAGAGAGAGAGAGAAAGAGCACAAGCAGGGAGAGTGGCAGGCAGAGGGAGAAGCAGGGAGCCCGACACAAAGCTAAATCCCAGGACCCTAGGATCGTGGCCTGAGCTGAAGGCAGATGCTTAATTGACTGAGCCACTCAGGTGCCCTTCTTGACTCTTTTTTAAAGAATTATTTTATTTATTTATTTTTTTAATTCCAATATAATTAACATGCAGTGTTAAATTAGTTTCAGATGTACAAGACCATGATTCAATAATTCTATACATTACTCAGTGTTCATGTCCTGATTCTTAATGTAGTTCTCATTAAGTGGCTGGCATGGGCCAGCCACTCTGCTCAGTGTTCTATATGAATTGCCCCATCTACTCCACCATCTGTAAGTGAGAACACAGAGATTTGGAGTTACCAAATATGCTGTTCAAGGTCACTCACCTAGTTAGTGGCAGACACAGGACACAAACCATGATCTCTGCCATCTTGACTGTGCTCTGTGGGAGGAATTTCTACATTCTCTTCAAGCTAACTGTGAGGGATAAAAGCACAGACTCCTAGGGAAGTCATATCACCCCTTTGTGTTTCAGCTTCTTTATTGGTCAGACAAGAACAACCATCCTGCTTATCTCAGACAGCTACTATGAGGCCTAAATGAGATGATGCATGAAAAGCACTTAACCAGGGACAACTGACCTTATCCTTTGGGAACCCCATCGAACCCTCTGTAATATCGCAGTTTACCAGACTGGAAAAAAATTTGCCAAATGGTCTGGCCTGACAGACAATTGTTCTGTGCCAGGGTCACACTCCTAACTAGCTTCATCCCCTTGTTTTAGCTTGTGCAGATGAAAAGCTAATTTTTCATAGTTATTACAACTTTCTTAATGCCATTTGATTCTCAGTCTAAGAAATATTCAGGGGATCCCTGGGTGGCGCAGCGGTTTAGCGCCTGCCTTTGGCCCAGGGTGCGATCCTGGAGACTCGGGATCGAATCCCACTTCGGGCTCCCTGCATGGAGCCTGCTTCTCCCTCTGCCTGTGTCTCTGCCTCTCTCTCTCTCTGTGTGTGACTATCGTGAATAAATAAATAAAATCTTTAAAAAAAATGAAAAGAAATATTCATATTCCCATGGTTCTGTTGATTTCTGGGCTAAAAGATTTAACTCTAAAAGTTCTCAGAATCACACGATTCTTGGTTCCCACCCCTCCTCTTCATAGAAATGAAATCTTAAAGAAATCTGTCAGGCCAGCTTGTCCATTCTTTGAGGATGTGCCTTGCACAATGAAGGATTAGTATTGTATCTCTGCTGTAGCCAAGCCACATGAATTCACTGAAGGCCACACACCATGCTAAATTCATTCTCTGTCTCTCTCTCTCTCTCTCTCTCTCTCTCCCTTCTTCCTTTCCTACCTCCCTCCCCCTGCTCTCTCCATTGCCTATCCACACACTTACATCTACCTGTCTTTTCATAATCAGTTCTCATTATCATGTGGAAGTCCCTTATGAAAAAGTGTTTAAAAGATGGGCTCTATAGCCAGACTTCCTGGGAATAAATCCTGGCCCCACTACTTACTACCTGTGTGACCTTGGGTAAAATATGTAACCTCTCTGTTCCTAGTTTCCTCAGCTCTAAAAGGAGATACTAATGGTATCTGTCTTATAAGGTTGTCTGAGAAGTAAATGAGTCTAGTGCTTAAAACATTACCTGGCATATAGGTACTTTAATATGTCACCATTTATTGCTCCATTTCACAGGTGGTAAACTCTGGTTTTGAAAGATCAAGTAACTTACTCAAGGTCACACAAGCTGCAAGTTGCAGAGCTGGGCTTGGCTGATTGCAGAGCTAGTACCTCAGCCCTGAAGCTATACCGCCTTTTGTTTGGCATATACCATGTGTTCATTACTCAGTGAGCATGGTTGGGCACCATGAGATACTCAAAAGAAACAAAAGCAGGAAAAAAAAAAAAAAAAAAAAAAAAGCAGGGGCACCTGGGTGGCTCAATGGTTGAGCATCTGCCTTCAGCTCAGGTCATGATCCTGGTCCTGGGATCAAGTCCCGAATCGGGCTCCTCACAGGGAGCCTGCTTCTCCCTCTGCTTCTCTCTGTGTGTCTCTCATGAATAAATAAAATCTTTAAAAAGGGATCCCTGGGTGGCGCAGCGGTTTGGCGCCTGCCTTTGGCCCAGGGCGCGATCCTGGAGACCCGGGATCGAGTCCCACGTCGGGCTCCCGATGCATGGAGCCTGCTTCTCCCTCTGCCTGTGTCTCTGCCTCTCTCTCTCTCTGTGACTATCATGAATAAATAAATAAAATCTTTAAAAAAATAAAATAAAATAAAATAAAATCTTTAAAAAAAAAGAAAAAGAAAGAAAGAAAAAGAAAGAAACCAATTAAAATACCACTTGACAGCAGTTGCACTTCTAAGAACTTGACCAAAACTGGAACAAATATATGAAGGCATAGGTAGAAGGATCCTCATTGCAACATTATTTGTGTTATATTTCAGCGAACAAACTAGAATATAAAAAGGCTGTGAAATTGCACTGCTGGGGATTTACCCCAAAGATACAGATGCAGTGAAACGCCGCGACACCTGCACCCTGATGTTTCTAGCAGCAATGTCCAGAATAGCCAAACTGCGGAAGGAGCCTCAGTGTCCATCGAAAGATGACTGGATAAAGAAGCTGTGGTTTATGTATACAATGGAATATTACTCAGCCATTAGAAACGACAAATACCCACCATTTGCTTCAACGTGGATGGAACTGGAGGGTATTATGCTGAGTGAAATAAGTCAGTCGGAGAAGGACAAACATTATATGGTCTCATTCATTTGGGAAATATAAATAATAGTGAAAGGGAATAAAGGAGAAAGGAGAGAAAATGAGTGGGAAGTATCGGTGAGGGTGACAGCACATGAGAGACTCCTAACTCTGGGAAATGAACAAGGGGTGGTGGAAAGGGAGGTGGGCGGGGGGGCACGGGGTGACTGGGTGATGGGCACTGAGGGGGGCACTTGATGAGATGAGCACTGGGCGTTACGCTATATGTTGGCAAATCAAACTCCAATAAATATACAAACATTTAAATAAATAAATAAATAAATAAATAAATAAATAAATAAATAAATAAATAGGCTGTGACATTTGGGGTCTCCCATCCAAGTACTAACCAGGCCCGACCCTGCTTAGCTTCCGAGATCAGACGAGATCGGGCGCGTTCAGGGTGGTATGGCCGTAGACATTTGGTACAAAATAAGTAAATGAATGTTTTTCCATATATGATCTTTTGAGCACAGATTTTCATGGAAAATGTCAAATAGACTTTTGAAATATTGCTGGGGAAGAAGCAGGCTGTGGGAATAGTTGCAGACTGGCAGAGGGAGAACTGGGTGTCATGTATCCTGTGGCGCTCACTTTCTTGCACTCTCTGCCTCACTATGGAGATTTGCAACTCAAACCACAGAAATGCCCCTCTGGTCAGGGTCCACCAGATCTAGAAACTCAACACTGTTTCCAAGAGGACAGAGTTTTTCACTCTGAGGCTCAGACGACCAAGTCCTGGGGGTGGTCTCTAGCCCAGCCTAGAAGGAAGGGTGGTGGATGTGGAGCTGGGTAGCACCTTCAAGACTTAGGGAAGAAATGGCTCTCATTCCAATTTGGATCCACCACCTGGAAAACAAGTACCTGGATAGTCAGGCAAAGGTTTAACTCCTTTTTTTTTTTTTCTTTAATTAAAAAAAAAAATTGTTGAACTGCTTAAATTAATGCAGCGCACTGTGCACTTCCCTTCGCATGTATGGACAAAACCCTTTTTAAATCTGTATTAAAAAATAGAATTGGCAGTGGTTTTTGCTCCCACTCAAGCTTGCCAAAAAGGTTGGAAATGAACATGCTTCTTCCTGCCTTTCTTGGCTGGAGTCCCTTTCAGAAGTTGGTGGAGACGGGAATCCTTCTCTTCCTCTACTTTCCCTTGAGCAGTGAGCAGACTAAGGGGTGGGATCCAGGCAAAGGGCCCCTGCCTTTCACAATCAAGGAGGAGGTGATATACAAATATCAGATGCTGCCAACAGGATTTTGGAGCTTCTGATCAAGTTCCCGTGTTGTTGTTTAATCCTTAATCATCTCTCTTGGCATATTTCCCATTGCTACTGGTTGCATAAAATTGGAAAGGACTAATTGCCTCAATCTGTATTTTCGATAAAGCTATGCTTCATGCAAAACCCACAGGGACTCCCTGTATGATCGTTTTGACCTAATAGGCTGTTTTATTTGCTTCCAAGGAGTGTCTTCTATCTTCCCCTCAGATTCTAAAATTTTCTTAGTCCCAAGTGACAGTCGGCAATATGGTAGATATTTAAACATTTCCTGCAGAGGAACAATTTGTTAGTTGAATTTCATACCCATCTCTCTGAATGGGTTCAATTATCAATGGGGGTTGTGACCCTGAGCAGCGGTCTTTATAGAAATTACCTTAACTGTTTTATTCTCCCTGAAGACTACTCATCAGGAGTAATCATTATTCTTCAAAGCTTCTATACCAAAAGAAAAGAGAGAAGGAGGGAGGAAGGGAGGGAAGAAGAGAGGGAGGAAGGAAAGAAGGAAAGAAGAAAATAGATTGTTTCAGCTAATTAAAGTTGAGATTTGAGGGCTCTTGTGTGATCTAAAACACGTCACTCAACTGTAAACTTTCTCAGCAGAAAAAGCTTGCTGCACTCTTAAGGAATGAAAATACAAGATCCATCCAAGTTATTGCATAAACCAAAAATGCTCAAGGACAATCCTGTGCATGTGAAGAAGGCCAAACCCTAGGTGCTGTCCCTTAGATGCATAAGAGGCCTTTGCACTAACAGTACTTTCCTTCTAATCTTTGAATTTTGACTTTCATGAAAACTGCCTTAAAACCCTCAGTAAGCACAGGAAGAAGATCATCAATTCCTAATAGCTTGTAGTCCATTCGTTCTTTAAATCTTTCTGTACATTGGAATGAAGAGTGTTTTTGTAGATCTTGCTATAGATAGATACATAGACAGGATGAATGACGACAAGAAAATGTTCACTTCCTAGTCTGTGATAAGAGACGTGATAGCACATAATTCTTTCAAGGGAAGAAGGAAGAACATTAGGTTGCATGTGGAGAGAGAAATAAGCCTAAGAATCTAAGCCACGGTGGTATTGGGGCTGGATGCCAGGGCTCATTAGGGCTGGGCCAGGGAAGGGGTGAGCACAGTATCAGGGGAACACCAGTCCCTGCAGAAGGCATTTTTCACTCTCATCTCTGATAACCTCTGCATGGCCGCTCTGTCGGATTAGCAGTTTCCTGAAATACTGGAGCTTCGAGTTCCTCACCACATCCATTGCACTGAATTCTTAGAAATTAGAGCAGTTTCTAATCCTGAAAGCATCGCAAAGAGATAATTCAATTGGTCCAGATTCATCCAGGTACCTACCCTTGAGCCAACCACCTAGGACCAAGATTGCTTTATTTGCCCATTTTCTCACAGATTTATTATCTTTTTTTTAGCTATGTCAATGACTATAAGCCTCTCAAACTAGACTGTGAACATTTCTAGTTAAGAGTCATGACTTCCACCATTCATTCAGTTAATATCCACTGAATGCTGGAGCAGACTGAGAAGTACTCAGAGGAAGGAAGGATCACGGCAATTCTGTGACTCGTGTGGCTTTGGGGAAAGTGAGTGGGCCCCTGTGATCCTCTGCTTATCAGTGAAATGAGTTCTACCTCCTACTGTAAGGATCACTGCTCTGTAAACCTTAAACTAACTAGTAGTCAAAGATTCTGGAACCTGAGTTGACTGTGAGTTTAGGATGAATCTCCAGTGTTATGAGGCTACCAAAAAAGTGAGCTTGGTCTTAGAGAATAATAATATAAATAGATATACATTAAAATGAGACAGGTGACAGTCTTCCTTTATTGGAAAAAAAAAAAGTGACTCCCCTGGAATATAGCCTTCAGTTTGAGCTGCCTCACTTAAAGAGATATTAGCCAAGTGGAACAAGATATGATGGGACTTAATAATATTTTGCTATAGCATAGCATCATAACAATTAGAAAGGATTTAAAACACACCGATCTCTAGGGTCTATAGAATCTTGAACAGCCTTCGTTGGTTTGTTGGTTGCTTGGTTGGTCTTTACATAGCAAGATGTGGAGAGACAGGTAATTTTTGGCATTGGATCAGTGGTTCAATGATGTTAAAGCTAGTGTCTCTGTGATTCTCTTGAACTTTCCTCGTGGTTGCAAGATGGCCATCAGAGCTCCAGACATCTTATCCATGTTCGAAACAGGAGAAAGGAGAGGATAAGTGCTGCTAGCTAGATTTGACCATAGTATCAGAAAAGTAAAAGCTTTCCAAGAAGAGTCCAAGAAGTTTTGTCTATGTCTCATTCATTAGAACTCTGTCTTGTGGCCATCTTTACTGCGAGAGAGACTGGGAAGGTATTTGGCAAAAGACAGCAAGGGAAAAGGAAATTGATCAGTAGGTATAGCTCAGCCAAACACCACTATCTGTTACCATTGCCACTGTTTCCTTTTCCTTTTTTGAAAAAAAGAAATATTTCAAGTATATGTAAAATATCAAATATCGGATTAGTCCAGGGAAGTTAGGTATCCATCAGATCCAACCAGCTATGGCGAGGATTCAAACATGGCTGTAATGTGTTCATCTACAAAACAATAAAAATAAAAAATTAATGTTTACCCACACAACCACACCCAGCTAAACACACACACACAAGCACACATGCACAAATCCAGCTGAAAACTCATGTATACTCAGTTCCATTTCCTTACCCTGACCTCATAACCAAGTACTACACTGAATGTATTATCTATCACTCCCACACTGACTTCCAGCATATATGGTTATTTTTATAATATTGCTTTGTCTGTTTTAAAATTTTGTGCAAGGATACCTGGTTGGCTCAGTAGGTTGAGCATTCAGCTCCTAATATCAGCTCAGGTCATGATCTCAGAGTTGGGCAATCAAGCCCTACACCCAGCTCTTTGCTCAGTGGGAAGTCTGCCTGTGATTCTTGCTCTCTCCCTCTGTCTCTCTCGCTTGTGCTCTCCATCTCTTCCTCAAATAAATAAATAAATACATATTTTTAAAAATTGAAGTTCACTTTGCCTACATATAGTATAACACCCAGTGCTCATCCTGTCAAGTGCCCCCCTCACTGCCCGTCACCCAGTCACCCTAAACCCCTGCCCACCTCCTTTTCCACTACCCCTTATTTGTTTCCCAGAGTTAGGTGTCTCTCATGTTCTGTCACCCTCGTTGATATTTCCCACTCATTTTCTCTCCTTTCCCTTATAAACCCTTTCATTATTTCTTATATTCCCCATATGAGTGAAACCATATGATTGTCCTTCTCCAATTGACTTACTTCACTCAGCATAATATCCTCCAGTTCCATCCACATTGAAGCAAATGGTGGGTATTCGTCTTTTCTGAGGGCTGAGTAATATCCCATTGTCTACATAGACCACATCTTCTTTATCCATTCATCTGTCAAAGGACATTGTGGCTCCTTCCACAGTTTGGCTACTGGGGACATTTCTGCTATGAACATTGGGGTGCAGGCGTCCTATTGTTTCATGACATCTGTATCTTTGGGGTAAATCCCCAGCAGTGCAATTGCTAGGTCATAGGGTAGCTCTATTTTTAACTCTTTGAGGAACCTCCACACAGTTTTCCAGAGTGGCTGCACCAGTTCACATTCCCACCAACAGTGCAAAAGGGTTCCCCTTTCTCCACATCCTCTCCAACATTTGTTGTTTCCTGTCTTGTTAATTTTCACCATTCTCACTGGTGTGAGGTGGTATCTCATTGTGGTTTTGATTTGTAATTCCCTGATGGCCAGTGATGCGGAGCATTTTCTCACATGCTTGTTGTCCATGTGTAGGTCTTCTTTGGAGAAATGTCTGTTCATGCTTTTTTGCCCATTTCATGATTGGATTGTTTGTTTCTTGGGTGTTGAGTTTGATAAGTTCTTTATAGATCTTGGATACTAGCCCTTTATCTGATACGTTATCTGCAAATATCTTCTCCCATTCTATGGGTTATATTTTAGTTTTGTTGACTGTTTCTTTTGCTGTGCAGAAGCTTTTTATCTTAAGTCCCAATAGTTCATTTTTGCTTTTGTTTCCCTTGCCTTCATAGATATATCTTGCAAAAAGTTGCTGTGGCCAAGTTCAAAAATGGTGTTGCCTGTGTTCTCCTCCAGGATTTTGATGGATTCTTGTCTCACATTTAGATCTTTCATCCATTTTGAGTTTATCTTTGTGTATGGTGTAAGAGAGTGGTCTAGTTTCATTCTTCTGCACGTGGCTGTCCAATTTTCCCAGTACCATTTATTGAAGAGACTGTCCTTTTTCCAGTGGATATTCTTTCCTGCTTTGTCAAATATTAGTTGACCATAAAGTTCAGGGTCCACGTATGGGTTTTCTATTCTGTTCCATTGATCTATGTGTCTGTTTTTGTGCCAGTACCACACTGTCTTGATGATTACAGCTTTGCGATACATCTTGAAATCCGGCATTGTGATGCCCCCGGCATTGGTTTTCTTTTTCAATATTCCCCTGGCTATTCAGGGTCTTTTCTGGTTCCATACAAATCCTAAGATTATTTGCTCCAACTCTGTGAAGAAAGTCCATGGTATTTTTATAGGGATTGCAATGAACATGTAAATTGCTCTGGGTAGTATAGACATTTAAATCAATCTTTTTTAAAAAATTAACAATTAAAAATGATAAAATTTTGTGTGAATACTGTAACCCAGCCCTTTTCAACTTGCTTTTTTAGCTAATTGCAATATTTGAAAACTACTCATGTTTATACATTTAATCTAGTTTATTCAAGTTTACTGCTATCTGATAAGTAGTGCTTTGGTGGATACAGCACAATTTGTTTACCCATTCTGTCACTGATACACATTTCGATGATTTACAGTTCTCTGCTACTACAACAAAACTATAATGAACTTCTTATGCATGCCTCCTTCTGAATCCACGAAATCATTTCTCTAAGGAATATACCAGGTGATAAAATTTCTGTGTCAAAGTTCTGCACTTTTGATTTTACAAGAGAGTCTCAACTGGCTCTACAAGCTGGTTTATCCATTATGCAACCAACATAGGGTATTATTGTTCTAATTGCTCCACATTCTCACCAACACTTGGTGTTGTCAGACTTTTCCATTTGTGCCAGTCTCATGAGTTTTAAATGGTATGTTGTCACTTCAATTTACATTTTCCTGATTACTAGTGAGATTGAGCTTTATTATGTCAAATGTTTATTGGCCATTTGGCTTTCATCTCCCATTAATTTCCTGTTGATATCATTTGCCCATTTTCTCACAGATTTATTATCTTTTCTTTAGCTATGTCTATGACTATAAGCCTCTCAAACTAGACTGTGAACATTTCTAGTTAAGAGTCATGACTTCCACCATTCATTCAGTTAATATCCACTGAATGCCTAGCATGTGCTGGACACTGTGGAAGCAGTGGAGATACAGATCCTGGCCCTGGAGATAGTTCTGTGTCTTACAATTCTTCAGCTAGGTGTGGAACATGAAGAAATTTGTTGAATGAATGAACAACAAATAAGTAGAATTCTAAGGAATCTGGGAACTGTCCTCTGCTTCATGTAGACAAGTCCTCAAATTTACCCTGTACAGCTCTAAAGGGAAGACTGAGTAGAAACACATAAAAGCTACATGGAAATACTTTGGCCCAAACCAAACAAAAACGTTCTAATAGTCAGATGTATTCAAAGATAGGGTAGTGAACCCACCATCACTGGAGACATTCAAGTACAGCCTGATTAACTACTTAGCAAATCTATTGTATAAGGAGTTGAGCATTAATTAAGGAGTTGGACTAGATGGGTCCTCTTCTAGTTCTTGAAGTTTTAGAAAATTCAGTGTATCACTGTAGTTAACTCAAGATCCCACTTTAAAAATAATCTCTCAATTTTCATATTAAAACACCTATAATTGGGATGCCTGGATACCTCGGTGTGTTGGGATGCCTGGATAGCTCAGTGGTTGAGCGTCTGCTCAGGGTGTGGTCCCAGAGTCCCAGGATCAAGTCCCACATCAGGCTCCCTGCGAGGAGCCTGCTTCTCCCTCTGCCTATGTCTCTACCTCTCTGTGTCTCTCATGAATAAATAATAAAATCTTTAAAAATAAACTATAATTGGGGCATGTAGGTGGCTCAGTAGGTTAAGCATCTGCCTTGGGCTCAGGTCATGACTGACCTCAAGGTCATGGGATGGAGCCCATCTGTGTTGGGCTCCATTCTGAGTGCCGAGTCTGATTGTCCTCTCCCTCTGCCCCTCCCCCATTCTCATGCTGTCTCATGCTCTCTCTCCCTCTCTCAAATAAATAAATATTTTTAGTAAAATAAAATGCCTGTAATTTCTTACCAAATGCCATAAATCTGGCCCTTTCTTATGTCTGTGGTGAGTTTCATAAATCACTTCCCTTCTAGCCCTTTTACCTTACATAACCCTTCACATTATGACAGAATGGACTCAACCTTTCATTTCATGCCGATGACCTGATGCATTGCACCACAGAACTTGAAAAAACAAGGAAGAAACATTTGCTTCCTATCCCAACACTGCACTGTAAGGAACAAAACTATTGTTCGGAACACAGCCGTTCCATGGCCATGTGTGCATCTGAAAATTTAGAAGTTTAATGCTTGGAATTAGGCTCTCTATCAGTTTAAACACACACACTCAAGTGTTAACTAACTCAAATTCCAATAAAAATTTAGAAAACACACACACACTTCCCTGGAATCACAGATTTAGAAGCACGAAGAGACCTTAAAATCCTTTATGTTTTCTCAGATCAGACATCTGGTATTAGGCAGCACGGAAGAATCACCCAACAGTCCCCTTTTAGCCTCTGCATATCTATCTTGGTTGTGCATCATAGATTGCTCTATGGCTGCTTAAACAATTGGTAAACATTTACTGAGTGCCTGCTAGGAATATAGCAGTATGCTAAAGTTAGGGCCTGGCATGATGCATAAGAGAATCTCTTCTCTCCAGGAACTTGCAGTCTTAGTACAGAGAGAGGTCACATGTTCACAAAGAACGAAGACAGTATGACACACAGGAGCAAAAGCCAGGGTCCGACATAAATAAGTGTGTGTGTAACAAGAGGGCCCAGGATGACTCCCGGAGCTCTGACTTGCATGCCTGGATGGATGGTGATGCCACTTCCTGAGAAAGGGAACCCTAAAAAGGACAAGATTGAAGGCAGAGGAAATAGGGAGCAGATCCTGAGCTTGTCTTAGGCACCCTTAGTGGGAGATGCTGTGGAGAATCTGAGTTGGATAGAAGCGTTTAGAACCCAGAGGAAATATCTAAGATGGAGACAGAAATTTGTGAGTCAGTCGCACGTAGGTGGGAAATGAGAGGAGAGAGTCTGGAGCCATGGTTGGAGAAATGCCACCTTTAGTGTCTGGGTGGAAAAGCATGTATCCAGAGCAAAGGCAGACAAGGACGGGTGGGTATCACAGAGGCGAAGGGGACAGGCCAGCAGCAGAGGTGAATGCTGCCGAGAGTGAAGTGGATGAGGGCACAGGGGCCTGCTGGCTTTGGTTCGAGGGAGCTGGAAAAGACTTGGAGGGAGGAGAAGGCAAGGTTTGTGCTGATCCTGAAGGAACTGGTGGGGGTGGGGTCAGACGTGGGCAGGAGGAGGACAGGCATTCCGGGCAAGGAGCCGCAGGTGGGGAGCCATGTGTGTCCAAACAGAACTTGCCTGCACAGCAACTTTCCAGAAGGGTCAGAAGGGCCCTGCATGTGTGGCAGAGAACTTGGATTTTCCTGCCTAAGCAAAAAGAGCCATTGGTGGCTTCTGAGCCCAGAAGTAACTGCACACCTACCTCAGAAAGAGGCTCAGCAGTTGTGGGAGACACTCTCCTTCTTGGTCACGGGGTGGGGATGCACTTCAGAAATTCAAATTCAGGCTGAGATTCAGCAGCAAAGGACAAAAATGCACATTCAAGTGAGCAGATTCGTTGCACTGTCCTGGGGGCTCCGGGATGGGAAGGGTGTGATTATCACAGCAGTGGTCACCACCTCTCCAAAGGGGAGCAGAGCTCCAGACCAAAAACAGGAAAATAGTAACTATGATCCCCTCCAGTTTCTGACCTGACTGAGTTATGCAAGGATGGCCTGTGCTGGATTCGAGGCGTTGAGAGGACCTGGTTCCCACTGCAGAGCCTCCATCAATTCTGCCTCATGACCTTGGCTCATTTGACAAGTATGAGGTCTCTGCTTGCTCCAGGACACTCAGGGTTCTCTAGACAGTTTGGGGCCTCTCCATGTTGTAGAAACAAAACCCCATGGTCCCGACCCCTCTCCCTCCTGCTTCCTGTTTCTGGCAGGGAACTAGAGAAGGGAAGCAAGGTCAAGGGGTTTGGAGTCCTTCTGGGGGTTTTGCAGAGGAAAAGGGGTTGCTGGAAAAATCAACAGAGTTGGCAGGAGAAGAGAGGTGAGAAGAAAGAGGGGCGGCAACAAAGCCCATCTCTGGCTGTGTGCCTCCCTGCCTCTCCTCCCACCCCAATGACAATAATGACATCATTCCTTCCTTCCTCCACTGATTTCTTGAGACCTTACTGTATGCTCAGTGCTGACCCAGGCACTAAGGATGAGTCGGTGAGCAGCACAGACACCATCCTTGCAGACCAGCAGGAGACACAGAGATTCAAGCAAGCAAGCACATAGGTTGATATGCACTTGCAAGTGCAAGTGCAGTGAATGCAGTGAGTGCAGTGAAGGGCAGATGCACAGAACCAAATCAGGACACCCATCCTAAGGGCACCTTTCCTGAAGGAATGTTGCTGGAGCTGGGGCTGATGGTTACATAGGAATTTAGTCATCCAGGATTAGGAAGAGAGAGAGGCAGAGAAGAGCCCCTTAGGCCTGCAAGCAACTCACAGTGCTAGGAAAGAGGAATAAAGTCCAGGTCACCAGGGCAGACAGAGGAGATGGTGCCAGGGAGGTCCCCAGGGGCCAGGCCACTCAGGGTCCCCCAGTGGTAAGGATTTAGGTAGCTGTCCTAAAAACGATGGGCAGCCACAGAGCATTTTTAAGCAGGCAGCAGAGAGTGAGATCAGATCTGCATTTGAATCTTCATCAACAATGATATGAATGGTACCGCTACTAGCTCTCCATACATGTTTGGACTTAGCAAGGCACTTCCTTGTCCTCCTGTCCCTAGGGCTTGTCCCTGATCCTGGCCCAGGGCTTTTTCTTGGGGTCAATAAAACACTTGGCTGCTGCAGAAGGAGGAGAAAGAGGCAGCTGGCAGATGTTCCCCTGAAATAGTGGCCAAGAGAAAACTGCTTTCGGGCAGCTGGCACATACTTAGAAACGTGGGAGTCAGATAAGGGCATCTTGGAACTGTTTGGAGGTTAATCCAGCAGGCTTAAGAATACTTTGCTTATGAGGGAAATGCCCAGGATACCCTGTGCAGCAGGAAAAGCCAGGGATAAGGCAGCAGAAGCAGTACCCAGCGACCTGTGTGTCTCTGTGTATTCAGGCACTTACAGGTGCACCTGAGTGTATTTACATGGGAAGGAAACCTAGAAGTCAATACACACAAAATTGTTAACAAACATTAGCTCTGCATAGTGGGACTCTGGCAACGTTTCTATTCTTCCTTAGGTCTTCCCAAGTTTTCCAAATGTTTCTTTAGTGGAAGTTAGCGAATGGTTCCAATGGTTCACAGTTTCCAGTGCCATCCTGGAGGTCTCAGCTGGTACTGGCTCCTATCCCACCCTCCCCTTGTCTTCACATCCCCAACCCCCTTGCTCAGCATCACCACTGCCCTGGGTAATCTGAGAAGGAAAGCTCAGCCTCTCCTGACCCATTTTCTCTCAGGACAACCACTCTGCTCCTTAAGAACTCAAACAGCAATATAGACGGAACAAGGACAGGGCTCGCTCAGTCATTCTCCACTCAACCAGTAATCACTTGAGTGGCATTCTCAGTACCAAGGACTGCGATTCAGATAAGAAGAGAGAAATGGGTCACCATCCACAGGAGACCCCCCCCAAGCCTCACCCTTATATGTTTTACCACCCATCCCACCCGACAAGGAAGCCAGTAATTTCACAAGACTAATCTTTTAATAAGTTTATGTTGCCATGGTCAGTTGGTTCTAGAGGTCAGAGCTCGCTTTCAGGATTGGCCAGAATAGACCATAGCCATCCATGAGATCTAAGCTCCCAAATGTCCTGGTCTATGCCCGTCCCATAGCATTTGGAATCTGCATGTAATTTCTATCCTAAAACAATGCCTGTGACATAGAAAGCTTTCAGAGATGATGTGCTGGTTAGGAACCTCCCAAGAGCTGATGAAAGAGTCTCAAGCCAAAAAAAAGATTCACAAAACTGAAAAAACTGAATCCATGGTAGAACTAAGTCTCATTGGCCTGACCTGGTTCATATGCACATTGCTGAGCTGGTCGCTTTCCTAGGAGGAAATGTATTGATCAGCTAGATGATTGAGAATGATTGAGAAATGTATTGATCAGCTAGAGCCAGGTCAGGGACTAACCCCTGAAATCCTGGGGCAGGGGTCAGCGTCCCTTGAAAACTTGAATGGAGAGGGGGATAGAGAAGGCTCCTCAAAAAAGAAACTGAAGTGTTGTTATCATCAGGAATGGATACCCATCAGGTAACAATAGAAGATGTCCACAAAATCAAGGAAATCACTTAGGACCTTCTCCAGGCATTTGCTTCCAGTGAGTCCATGGAGGCAATGTGGGGTGGTCAGTGGTCAACATTGAACTGTGTGAGCTATATGATTCCTTCCAGCTCTGGAAGATCATGGATCAAACTAGCTTGTCACTAGAGAGCAAAATCAGGAGAGAATGAGACCTAGGGAAGGTCAGTTTTTATTTGGGGGATAGAAATTCAGAATAAATCCTAAACAAGAGGACATATGCCTGCCCCAGTTGGGCAGCCCATGAATTTTATATCCTGAAAAGGAAACAAGGTTAGTGTGTATGTCCAAAAAAAAAAAAAAAAAGGAAGAAAAAGTGATGTGAAATAGAGCTATTGGATCTCCAGATTGTAAGCTCACCATGTAGAACATGTGGGCACTCATAGACACAGCATCTGGCATGGCTGGTCACAGAGTAAGCCCTCAACATTTTTGTTGAACTGAATGCCAAAAATCAACTTTATCTACTTCTCCACCCAGAGAATGGACTGGTATTTACCTAGTAAGGGAAGAGCCATGGAACCATCTGTCTGTATCATACAAACAGCCATAGATGATCCTGAATGATCTCACCATGCCAGCAATTCAGCCTGAACAAACTCTACAAAGGTTTCTGCCAACCAAGAGGGAAGGCGAAGGATGTAAAGAATAAAAGCTTAAGTCCCTTAAATGCCAAAAGCTTAATAGCAATGAAATGGTCCCACCAGACCGTGAGCTACTTCAATATCTGCGGGGAACACTCACAGAAGTGTTATCACCGCCTTCCTCAGATTCCTTGCTGTTCTTTCAACATCTGGTAGAGATTGAATTAGAGGCAGATTGAATTTATGGTTAGTGGAAAACCCACTCTGAAAGTAGGACGAGAAAGTTAGTATTTCATCATTGTTGGGCAGAATGATGTTCCCAAGAGCTTTTCCATTTTTCAAAAATTGTATATCAGTTACTTGAGAAGAGGGAATAGAAGCCACATTTTTATGAAAATCTCATATTCTCGGATGAACTCTAATTAAAAGCTTTAAGGATACATTTGCATCAAAATAAAATTAATTCTGTTTGATCTCGTGCTGATCCTCTAATACTCAAGAGAGAGTTTATTTTCAGGGGCATTACCTCATCATTTGTGTTGATGGTTTGTTTTTTAAGCCCCTAGGAGTTTGTGCCAAAAGATGTGTTTTGTCTCATGACCAGAGTTTTGGTAATATAAATGTACTTTGCTTCATTTAATTTATTCATTTAATTTCTGCCTGGGTGATAGTCATCTGTCTTTTCCCCTCTTCTAACCCAGACTTCCTGACAATTTTATGTAGAAAATTAAAGTAATATTCTTTCTGAAGCCGAATTGATTTCGCCCAGGTCTTGTTTCAGAAATAATAGCAAAGAGAAATAATAGACTCAAGGACCTTGAATTTCACAGATTCCTTCTTTGCAGTCTGGCCTGAAGCCATAATATGAAGTCAGAGCTTTTTTTTTTTTCCCCCTTTCTCTCTCCTTTTCAACTCTCACATTTAAACAATAATCACTTGACTTGTGTCACTGGTTTGTAGGACTTTGCTGTTGCTGCTGAAAATAAATTGGGTCAAGAGTTGGTAATTAAATCATCTGCTTCTAGTTTTCCCTTTAAAAATCGCTCAGAACCCAATATCTTCCCTCCTGCCCCTAGTTCTGGGAGGCAGTGTCAAACAGATCTTAGATTCCTGGGCTCTTGAGGTTCAAGGAACTCCTCAAGGTCGTGAATTCCAGCAAAATGGGTGGGTGGGAAGGGCAGCCATGAGGCTGTCAGCCCCAGCCTTCACGTGACAGTTTTATTTGGCCTCCTTTACCCAAAGATTGGCCATTACTCCTTCTTTTGCTTTCTCTGTGTATCTCTCTCTCTCTCTCTCTCTCTCTCTCTCTCTTTCCTCCATAGCGCAGAGCAAAGTAACTGTTGCGTGATAGATTGACCAGGATAAAAATAAACACATTTGAGGAAGAAAACCATTACCTACCTCCACCCCACCCTCCAAAAAAAAAAAAAAAAAAAATTATGGTAAGAATGTATTTGTTCCCAGAGATAAGGTTGGCCACGTGACATCCAAGTCTCCACTCACTCTCTAAGGATACAGCCGTAAAATTAGTTGTATATTCCTCCGATGTTGTTGCATTCCTAATGCTGTGTCACTGCATGATAAAGGACCAAGGCATCACTATTAGGGTCAGGATTTGGGAGAACCACAGCTCACCTCCTCCCTTCATCTCGTCTCCTCGTCCTTAGAGCAGTTGCGTTTTCTTAGTTTGATACCCCTGTGTCTGTGTGCGTGTGGCGAGGGGGGGTGGGGGGCAGCCGGAAGACTGCGGGGAGGGGAGGGGGGTTGGACAGGGAGGCAGCTTGTGAATTTTTGTTTTATTGTTTAACTTTATTAAAAAAGAAAAAAAAAAAAAAAAAGCCAGGTCTTAAACCTGGCATTGCCTCTACCCGGCTGCTGGCTGGTAAAGCCCATGAAATTCTGCAGGTCTTAATTTCCAAACATGTAAACATGGCCTTCCTCAAAATTTCATCCGGTTCTGATATTCTGGAATCTTTGATTTCTTCTAAAAGCTTCTCTAAGTGCCAGTATTCTGTTCAGAGCACGCTTGTGATCTCCAACTTTATTCTTTTTTTTAAGATTTTTTTTTAATTTTTTATTTATTTATGATAGTCACAGAGAGAGAGAGAGAGAGAGAGGCAGAGACACAGGCAGAGGGAGAAGCAGGCTCCATGCACCGGGAGCCCGATGTGGGATTCGATCCCGGGTCTCCAGGATCGCGCCCTGGGCCAAAGGCAGGCGCCAAACCGCTGCGCCACCCAGGGATCCCTCCAACTTTATTCTTAAAGCAAGAGCTGCATTAAAAGAATGTTTTTCACTCCGATCATAATGCTCATAAGAAATGTGTGATAATTTTTATTGGTTCTGTCAATTGCCAACTGACAAACATTGCCACTTTGTAAAGGCAATTCTTGCTGCCCAAGGACATGCTCTATAGGAACCAGCCTAAAAATGGGCTTTCTCTAATCTCTCTCTGACTCAGCCCCCTCTAGCACCTAAGGAGTTTGGCCATCAAAGGGAGAAAAATATTTCTGGGCCATGGGGTAAAGTCTAGAACCAGGCTGTCTGATACAGTAGCTACTGTCACCATGTGGCTCCTAAACACTTGAAATGTGCAAAATAAGATGTGCTTTAAGTATAAAACTGCACACCAGTTTTAGAAGACTTACTATGAAAATATGAATATAAAATACCTTATTAATGTTTTCATAGTGCTTCCCTTCTGAAATGATAGTATTTTGGAATATTTCTGGTTAGGTAAAATATATTATTAATTTCCCCTACCCCTTTTTACTTTTTTAGTGCACATACTGGAAAATTCTAAATTATATTTGAGGGCTCACATTCAGACACAAGTAGCACACAGGTTGCTGCTCCTACTGATATGTAATGGCTGCCAAGATCCTTCCAGGAGCTTATCTGGACACACTGAGAAAGAGTCCCACTAGCAGTGAGAAAAATCGACTGACATAGGTGTGAGGCCCATTCTGGGCTGGATTCAGATAGGCACATTTCTTTGGGCAGAGAGGAGAGGTATAATACCCGCCCACACACACACACACACACACACACACACACAAAAGCAGGAAAAAATGATTCTCAAAGCCAAGTTACATAATTTCTGATGTTTTTAAATTTCTTTGCAAAAAGTTCAACAAATTTACACCAATTTCAGCACCAGGAAAGCTGCCAGTTTGGCAGCCCCACACTGGATTTTTTTCTCTGATCTGAGGTACAAAGTTGCTGGACTCTGTAAGTTTTCCTTCCTGCTATAGTACTTCTGACCCGCTTGGAGAGGTTACAGTGAAGAACAGAAAACTATAGCAGTGAGATTGCATTATGATGGAGGAGAAAGTCTGTCCAAGTGCAAGCAAAATAGAACCCAAACAGCCTGATACTGATACAAAGAGGAAAAAAAAATCAATTGGCTTTCATAAACTTCCTCCTCTCTGAGAGTCCTTTTAGACAACAGATAGCAAAACTCTTTAATCAGCTGTGTGCTGGAGGGCCCTCCGGACTTGCTACCCTCAGGAGATGATCTTACTCAGTGGTGTGTTCCTCTCTGGCTCCCCACCACCACTAATCTCCCCTCATCCACACTGTGCAGCGACCACCTAAGCCACTGTTTCTCAAGCACACCCTGCTATTTTCTCTGTCTAAAATGCTTTTCCTCGGGGCACCTGGGTGGCTCAGTCAGTTGGGCATCTGTCTTCTGCTCAGGTCATGATCTCAGGGTTCTGGGATCAAGTCCCACATCAGGCTCCCTGCTCAGCAGAGAGCCTGCTTCTCCCACTCCCTCTGTCCCTCCATTGCTCATGTTCAATCTCTCTCTCTCTCTCTCAAATAAATAAATATAATATTTAAATAAAATAACATAAAATGCTCTTCCTCAATGCCTCTCCCTCCACCTGGAAAAAAATCTACCAGTCTTTCAAAACTTGGTTACAACCCAGTTTTCTTTCCGAGGCCTGGCCCAAACCCCAGGGCCCTGCCCCACCTTCAGGTCCCATCCCCAGGGGGCCTGAGTTCCACACTCCCTCCACTTATGTGTCTGTCTCCCTCTCCAGTTTGCAAGATGCTTCAAACTGTGGACAAAATATCATCTGTGTCTCTGTCAGCCGTGCCTGCAGAGCTTGTGGCAGGTAAAAAAGGCTTATGGAAAGAACAAGTGAGTGAATGAATGAATGAATGAACAAATGGATCTTCAGTTCTATTGTTTTAGTATGAAAGACTGGAATTATTTTCATGACCAAATGACAATGTTCTATTATTCTCCATTGCTAAAGTAGAGTGTCTTTCTTTTTGAAATTTGAAGCCTCTTCATGAAACTTGTTTGACTCCAAAGGACGTACAGAGATTATCTATTTCTCTATGTTTAATTTGTGCTTAATTCTATCTTATTAGCAAGGGTTCAAGAGGCATGAAGAAGACAATTCAGGGGCTGCAGAAAATGCTATCTGATGCATTATGCCCTTTCACTTCTTGGCTTAGAATTAGGATTAGTGCCGATTCATCCATCCATCCTGTTAAGCAGGCCCTTTGTGATCAATAAAATGTATTTTGCAAAAGATTTGGTGGATGAGAGATCTTTTTCTCTGACCATGGCATAACAGTACAGTTAGCCCAAACTGAAATGGAGGCCATTCCATTCATGTAAAAGCCCAAAACAAAAACATCCATTCCCTTATTTCTTTAATTTTGGGCATATCATATGTCAGTAAAGAAAATCGAGTAACATTATTCTTCTCTTTTCATACCTTTTGTGGTAAACAGTGATCCTCATGCGGGTGAAGATCTAGTCTAGTTTATTTACCAAACAGTGACTACTACCTCAAGGAAGTACTCTGCAAACATTGTTGAACACCTGGATGAAAGAATGGCAGTTGCATGTGAGGCAGAAAGGGGTAAATTATCAAATTACTTCCATAACCACTTGATGTTGAGAACAGCATGGTTTTGGTAAACATGTTCGCTCTTCTGTAAAAAGAAGTTTTGTGCATTGATATTGTCAGACTATAGCTTTCTCCCCACATCCCCACATCATTCTTGAATGTGAAATTAAGAGACATGCTTTATGTCAAGAGGAAGCCAAATGAATGATGGAAACTATTTTCATTCCAGAAGCAATAATAAAACATGGGAAAACACGTTTCTGCAAAGTGACCCCAGGGAGTCTTCCAAGAGTTCATTAGATGAGAAAGGAGATGCTGGTACCAGGAGGGAGACAGCAATGAGTGGGTGCTTATATGTGACATGTTTCCTCTCTCTTCCCACTGAATCAACACACACTGGGAAAACTTTGTGCTAAATTTCTGAGTTTCTGAGTTATTTGAACCTTTCAAAAGCATGTTGAAACCAGTTCTTGTGTGTGTGTGGGGGGGGAATGCTTCACAGAATGAAAAGTTAAAATCCTAAAGGGACTTGGTGCCAGAATTATGAGTTAAAAATAGTGGGTTTGCAAAGAGCAGTTCTTGTCAAAATTAACTATACCCTATAACTATTACTCTACAGTTAGCCTAGTATGGAAGGAAAAAAATGGGTGAAATATGTTTTACTGAAGTATGAGTCCCCAAGCTAAAGTTTTTTTAGATTCCCTAAAGCAGCTTTGAAAGTTTGAAAACAACTTTATTTTTTAAGGTGTACACAGTGATGTCTTGATATACATATACATCGTGTAATGATTACCAGTGACAAACTAATTAACATACCCATCACCTCACATAGTTATCATTTGTGTGTGTGTGCATACACATGCCCTCAAGCACACACATTCATGTGCATGTGCATGGCTAGAACACTCTGCACCCACTCTCTTGGCAAATTTCAAGTATACAATAAGTTATTATTAACTATATTAACTATATCACCATCCTTGTATGTTAGATCTCCAGAACTTACCCATTTTATAACTGCAAGTTTATATCCCCTGACCTACATCTCCCCATTTCTCCCAATTCCCGCCTCCTCAGTCCCTGCTAACCACCAATAACTCTATGTCTTTGAGTTTGACATTTTTAGGTTCCATATACATGTGAGATCACGAGTATTTGTCTTCCTGCATCTGGCTTGCTTTACTTAGCCTAATGTCCTCCAGGTTTATCCATGTTGCTCCAAATGACAAGATTGACCATATTTGACTGAATAATACTCCATTGTGTATGCGGGTGTGAGTGTGTGTGTGTGTGTGTGTGTATATATATATATATACACACACTATTTTTATATATAATGTATATATACACACACAGAATATTCCATGATATATAATATTCCATTTTTATATTATGAAATATAAGATATAATCTATAAATAAAACATATACATATATCTAAAATAATACATACAGATTATAATAATAAAAATATATAAATTATGTGTGTATATATCAACATACAACTCATATTTTCTTTCTCCATTCATACATCAATAGACACAGACACAGATTGTTTCCATATCTTAGCTACTGTGAATAATGCCGCAATGAACATGGGGGTTCTGATATCTCTTCAAGGTAATGATTTTATTTCTCTTGGGTATATATATCTAGATGTGAGAGTGGTAGATCACATGGGAGTTGTTTTTTATTTTTTTTTTTTGAGGAACTTCCATTGTGTTTTCTATCATAGCCATTCCAATTCTACTCCCATCATAGTGCACAAGCATTCCTCTTTCTCCATATATTCATTAATACTTGATTTCGATATCTTTTGACTTTTTGATAATAGCCTTTCTGATAAGTGTGAGGTGATAGTTCATGGTGCTTTTGATTTGCATCTCCCTTATTGTTAGTGATGCTGAGCATCTTTTCACATATCTGTTGACTATTTGTATATTTTCTTTTCTATTCAAGTTCTTTGCCCATTTTATAATTAGGTTAATTGCTTTTTTTTCTTTTTGCTATTGAGTTGTAGGAGTTCCTTATATATTTTGGATACTAACCTCTTATCAGATGTATGATTTGCAAGTATTTTCTCTCTTTGCACAGATTGCCTTTTCATTATTGATGAAAATAATGCTGTGCAGAACCTTTTTAGTTTTTATTGTAACTCCACTTTTTTTGTAATTTGGTGTCTTATTTTGTTTTGCTGCTTTTGTTGCCTTTGCTTTTGGTGTCATACCCAAAAAATCATTGCCAAGACCCATGCCAGGAGTCTCCCCTGTTTCTCCTAGCGTAGTGTCCTAATACGCTTAAATTGGTTTGCCCTCTCCCAGCCCCAGTGTTGAGCTGGCTTTCTGCATGTGGTTATGAGCTGTCTAGAAGCTTGCACTCACTACCAATGGGGGAGTCTGCATGTAGCCAGCCATTGCGCAGAGGAGGCAGAGAATTAGAGCTGTGTATGGGCCACTTAGGATACCCGCAAGCAAGACATCCCAAGTGCTGACCTCCCAATGACATCTTTGAAGCAGTTAATAAGATTCATATCCCCTTGTTGATTTTGAATCCTGGTTCCCGTGAGTTCCCACCTCTCTTCCCACCTCCCAGCTCTTCAGACTCTGCCATACTGATCCCCCCCACACCACAGTATTCTGGATGAAAGAGAAGGAAGTGGGCTTTGGGGGTGGCATCTTTGGAAGCTGAGTACTTAATCACTACACTCTTGCTTTCCCCTATGAAAGAAATCAGGGCGTGGAGGTCTTCTCTGGCATCAAGCCCTGCCCCCTCAGGAGGGGGTTATGTGAATAAAGTGAAACTGCTGTCCTTTACCTCTTCAGTGTGTCTATCCCTGGGGTTTTTTTGCTGCATTGGTATGCTGGAACTTTCCCAATGAACTCCTGGATGCCTACTTTCGTCCTGGAGGTTGTCAAATCTATGTTCTATGGGGAGATGACAGCTGGAAATTCCTGAATAAGAATCATCATCCATCTTGATGATGCTACTCTTCAGTGAAAGTCTGGGAAAACTTTGGACATTTGGTGTATAGGATGCTTCTCCTACCTCCCTCTCATCAGCATGACTGTCATGCACCCATGTGTATAACTCTAGCACCTGTGAGGCACTGGAGATACTATGGTGTAATGGTCAAAAGCATACTGTGTCATGCTATATAGTCAAGCTAAATCTTTTTTGTTGGTTTGACTTTAGGCAGGTTGTTTGGCCTCTCTGGAATTGGGAATAATAACACCTACCTACCTCAGAGAGTTGATCTGAGGGCTGGATGAAATAATGCATGTGACGTGACTGGTATATTGAAAGCACTCAAAATCAGTGACTATCTTTATTGACATCATCGATTGATGATTACCATCATCATCATCACAAAAATTAGTATGATGTATGCTCATTTGGGGCAGCACTAAAATGTCTGCCTTTCCTGAGTATGAAAAAGAAATCATCCTATTAAGGAAAATAATACAATAAACAAGATTATGAGAGGAGGTACATATGTCCATAATTTTAAAAAATGTTAAGACATCAGCAACATTAATTTTTGTAGAAACAATTAACCAGAGACCATGCGTTCAAATTATTTACAAGCTTGCTGTTCTCTAATCCTTAACTTTGGAAAACCTCATTGTATCAATATTTCTGTCCATACGCTTTCAGCGTCGTTTGTGTCACTAAATAGACAGTAGTCGAAAGCTATAAACTACAATTCTTTTTAATACATTCTGAAACTCAGATTTTACCTTATTCAGTCAATACAGTTAGTTCAAGCAAATTAGTTTTGCAACTGTAGAAGGAGGGGAGGAGGAAAGGAAGGGAGAGGAGGGGAGAGAAGGAGAAGAAAGAGGAGGGGTAAGGAAGGGGTAAGGAAAAAGAGGAAGAAAAGGTCTCCATAAATTTATGTGAAAAGAAGACATTTGCTAGAAAACAGGTTTACTATAAAACAATCTCTGCTTATGGAAAATGAGCCAGACTTCATTAGTAAGCAACTTTGGAAAAGCTGTAATGACTGGCAGGTTATATACCCTGTTAACTCAGTTTTTTATTCTCGGTAGTCTCTTTCTCAGAATCACAGCACAAGATCAGGGAGCTTCAAATAAATCATAAGCAGTAAGACCAAACAGGCTGCCCCATTAGCAAACTGTAAACTGTCACTTTTAAACTTGGTTTGGCCCAGTTTAACCTTGTAAAGAGAATTTTAATGTTACAATACTGGGAAGTCGCCAAGAGGCTCCTCTGAAGCAATATCTTTCGCCTCACTTACGTGTAGATATTTTAGTTACCCCGTATGTCCACTGTGGGAGAAGATACAGATTCTGGTATAATTTTTTTTAACATTTCCAATATTACAGATTGGGTTGAAGAGGCTGTATGTCACAGGAGCGCCAAAATTATTAGATTGCAGACTGCCCGCTTTGGTTTTACTGACTTTCTCTTTTCAGAGGAAGGATGTTAAATACAGATCTCTGATCCCCGTTCCAGACTCTCTGAAATCACATTTCTGGAGTGGAGGCTGCGGGGGTGGGGGGTGGGGGTGTCATAGAGTCACAGTCTACCAGGTGATTATAACGTGCAGTCACATTTAGGATCAACTGCTCTAAGACTAAGACCAAGAAAGCCTTCAGAGACCCTTATGACTCTGGCTTCTGCACATGATGCCATAAATCTTAACCAAGAGGAAAAACTCTAAACGGGAAGTGGGGAGGGCAGAGGTAAGGAGAGTTCAGGCATCCTCTTGCTATCTCTGCTCATTGTTTCTCTTCCAGTTCCAACACTGTCCATGTGTATAAAAACAGTTGAGGCAATATTTACTGAGCAGCTACAGATGCACTAGCTGGGTGACACAGGGCAGCAGAACAGGCACATGTTAACTAACTTTGACAGATGCTGTGCTGAGCCCCTCCTGATGGTGTTAACGAAGTGCAGTGGGAGCAGAGGAAGGTTAAGGCTGATGAGAGGAGGATAGAGCACTTGAAACTCACAAGATGGAGCACAGAAGCTACTTCTCTAGGCAGAGAAGCCAGGAAGAGGTGTTCAAAGGCAGCGGAGACTGTAGGAAGTCTCTGGCATCTTCAAGAAATGAGGAGAGGGACACCCGGATGCCTCAGCAGTTGAGCATCTGCCTTTGGCTCTGGGCATAATCCAAGATCATAGGATCGAGTGCCTCATCAGGCTCTCCTTGGGGAGCCTGCTGCTCCCTCTCCCTCTGTCTATGTCTCTCTCTCATGAATAAATAAATAAAATATTTAAAAAAAAAAAAAGGAAAGGAGGAGAATCTCCTGTTCTCCGTCACAAAGTAGGGGTAATTGGTTATGTCAACTGAGAGGGCCCAGGAGCCATTGTATCTCAATGCCTAGAACTTGGTTTCTAATATCTTTCTCCAAAAAAGGGAAGCAGGACTGCTTCAAGAAATGACAAATCCTAGAACTGGGGCAGGGAAGATACCAGATGAGCCTGTCAAACAGGAAGAGGAGCCAATTGAAAGAGCTCCCAGCCGCCAAAGCTGGCAACCTTTGAGGAACAAAATGAGTAAAGTAGTATTGAATTAGAACCCAAAGTATAAAATCAATATTCATGAAGTCCATACTGATATAGTAATGGAGTGAATAAATGAATGGAGAGAAAGAACCAAATCAAGTCCCCCATGCAGAAGCACCCCAGAATTTATGCAGATGTTCTCCAGAAGGAGGAGCCCACCTCCCCACCCCTTAAGTGGAAGCTGTGTGTAGTGACTACCTTCCAAAGAATACAGTATGGAAAGAAAGAAAAAGGGAATGAGAAACTCAGGATAATCATAAGAAAAACATTAGAAAAATCCGAATTGAGTGACATTCTACAAAATACCTCACCAGTACTCACCAAAACTGTAAAGGACAAAAAAATAAGGAAAAGTCTGAAAAACTGTCACCACCAAGAAAAGCCCAACAAGATGTGACAACTAATGTAATGTGGCTTCCTGGATGGGTTCATGGAACAGAAAAAGGACAAAAGTGGGTAAAAACTGAGGCATTCCAGGGACAATATGGACTTGAGTGAATACTAATATATCAACAGTGGTTCATAAAGGTGTGAAATGCCCCCATACGAACACAGAACATAAGTAAGGGAGGAAACTGGATTTGGCACTTTGGGAACTCCCAAAATGAAGAACATTTTGAACATTTCAGCATATCTAAATCTATTCTAAAATCAAAAGTAGATTTTAAAAACTAAGGATGCTCAGGTGATTATGCTCACACCTACTTTCCTGCCTGGCTTGGGTGTTACAAACAGCAAGTGACATGAAGAATGTGAGTGTACTTTCTAAACTCTGATGTGCACCACAAATATAAATATTTAAGCATTATTTTATTTAAATTAAATTTCTTTCATTTTTAAAGTTCTTTGTAACTGAAATTATTATTTTAAAATATTTAAAATTATTCTTGGCAAGAGGTTTGGATAAAGGCTGATTATACAGGCTGTGACCAGACAAGAGAGCCTCAGAAGCTGCATGAAGGAGTTTGGATTTAATTCTGAAGATGGTGAAATGTTAAAGGTTTCTTAGCCGAATAGGAGTGTGATTATGTCTGAATGTCAGGACCAGGCAATGGAAAGAGGCTGGACTCATCTGGGCAGAGATGCTCAAGCAGGTGCAGAGCTGGTACCAGGAGAAGTCAAGGGGCAGGATCTGACCCCTGTGATAGGAATAATTGCCCCCTCTGTGCCTCAAGCCAGTAATCCTTCAAAGTGGACTTTCCAAGAATGTGTTGATTTGATACTATTTTAATATTTTCAATAAAAGGGATTCATTATTGAATAAGCGTGCGTGAATTCATATCTTCGATAAAATGCTTACAAATGCATAAATCACACAGAACTCTTTTGTCATCCCGTGTGTCTGATTTGGGTTTGAGAAGATTTTATCACCATCACGGCAGCATAGTCCATGCTAGTGCTTACATACTCGGCCTCAGTTTCCTCTATAGTGTGGCTAGATAAGCATTCTAATAGCATGTAGCTCCTTGTGTGGCACACTATAGGCATGTGGCCCGTGGTGGTTATTGTTAATGGTGGCAATAGAAGAGGTAACCTGCCTCCCTAACATGCACAGGAGACTTATTAAATAGAGTGAAATAAATAAATTCCTGCTGATATTCATCCTGGAGCAGTTCATCTATTTGTCTTCATGAGAAGCAACTGGATCATTGCTAATGAGTGTTGACAATTGGGAGCATCTACCCTCAGTGACTTTCCTCTTGAGGCTCATATATAAAACCACTGTTTTGTTCTCTGTCCATTTCATCTTAATATATACTAAGCACTTAACAAATATTAGCCGTTGTTAATAGTGTTATTATGCCATGCATTATGCTCCCATTTGCAGGCCTGTTCAGTTTCAAGCGCACCAGAGGGCAATTGCTCATCTGCTTGAAATGCCCTCCTAGGCCTCCTTCAAAGTTCATTTTTGTGCACTCTGTAGAGCCTACTTTTGATGTCAGACTCTCTCAGACATACCCTCCAGATTTCATAAAAATTCATCCAGCTGTTTCCTGGGGTGTGATGACAGGCAAGCTAACAGACATTTAATTTTATGAGAAATGTGACCTGGTACTGAGCTGTCAGCAGCTTGAGGGCAGGATCCTGTCTGTGCCACCTATCCACATGCAAGGGCTTGGCCTCTAGCCAGTCTTCACTAAAAGGTGGGGTTATGGTGATACATCCAGGAGCAATCCTGAGAAAGTTCCAGCGCTCTTCCTAGGAGTGTCCAGGCAGAGAGGCAGAGAACCACCAAAGCAAACTTCCTGACAACACGGTCTTACCTGGGGTTAGCTCTCCCTGTGAAATTTGAATGTATTAGTCACCTCTAACAGTCCCATTTATTTAGTTTTAAATTAGGCTATTTTCTTCCCTACACCATCATTCCAAGAATCTAGCTGCATATTTTTAAGGCAAGAACTATCTACTAATGAGATTTTTCACTGGTCTATATTTAGCAGCAAGAAAGAGGTTTTTTGTTTGTTTTTGTTTTTTTGTTTGGTCATCACAGGGAACTCCCAGAAACTATGCAAGTTGGGAAGAGCCAACAGAAGGTAAAGGTCATCAATTCTTTTTCCTTTTCAGGACAGAGGGATTCACTACCAGGAACCATGTCTCAGAGAGTAGACAGACAGTAGGGACTCAGTTTCCTCATCGAACAAGACAGGCATTATAGGACTAATCCTTCAGGGCCTCGGGGAGGAATAAAAAAGATGGGTGGAGTCTAACTCCAGCAGAGACAATGAAGCCAACACACAGAAGGACATCATGATCCATCTCCACCCATCCACCTCTCAGCCACCACTCTACTGCCCTCTCTGCTGTGGGACAGCCTCCAATGGCTATCTCCCATTAGGCTCCTCCCTCTGACCTCCCAATTTTCTCTTGCCTTCCAAAACCCCAGCTCTGAAGTGTCTCTTTCTACCCTGAAGTCTTCCTAGACTTCCTTCTGCCTTGGGCTAGTATTCTGGCCTCCATTAATCCACTACATCCCATAGTTCTGGAGCTGGTTCCCACTGGTTGCCTGTGCAGTGATGCCAAGTTCCCCAGTCATGCTGTGCGCCGTCCGATAGATAACTCACACATAGATTGAATGAGTTGGTTTATGTAAAGTCATTAGCTGAGTACCTAGGACACGGTAATAGTGCTGTATCAACAGGTATCATTGTTATGATCTTGAAATATTTTAACGATATAGGGAAGTTTAGTGTATAAAGTAACAAATACCCATGCCCCTGCCACAAAACCTCATCAAATATAATGAGGTGCCATACCTTTTTTGTACCTTTTTAAGGAGCAAAACAGGGCATCCCTGGTGGAGCAGCGGTTTAGCGCCGCCTGCAGCCCAGGGTATGATCCTGAAGACCCGGGATCGAATCCCGCATTGGGTTCCCTGCATGGGGCCTGCTTCTCCCTCTGCCTGTGTCTCTGCCTCTCTATAAATAAATAAATAAATAAATAAATAAATAAATAAATAAATAAATAAATACATTACAGGTATTACAGAGTTGAAGCCCTCCTGTACTCTTCCCACCTCCTGTGCCCATCCCTCCCTTCACAGCAGTAGCTACCGTTCCAAACTGTGGGTGACTCATTCTCTTGTATTTTTAATCTGTGTCCTAAAATTTTATTTAAATGTATAACACTGGGCATAGTCTTTTTCAAGTTACTCTTTTGGTTAACCTTCTTTTTTTTTTTTTCCGATGTATTCATGTTGAAATAGGTAACTTTGGTTAATTCATTTTTGTGACTGTATTTCATTATATGCATATTCTTTAATTTATTCATTCCACTTTTGAAGGACAGATATACCACTTCTAATGTTAGAAATGGAAGATATCTAAGAGATCATTCTTAGTATGAGGAAATGAGCTAAATGAGGAAATGTAGCTAAACAAGGGAAATGATTTGGCTAAAGTCATACAGAAAATCCTGGAGACAGGACTCTAAAAGACATTCTAGTAACCTGCAGTAGACAGGATTTTTCTGGCCCATGAACTTTTTCATTTGTATTCTCCAGATTCTTTTGAGTATCTCATCCCTCGTTCCATGAGACCCTGTCAGGAATATCAATTATTCCCTGACCAACTATCAACAGAGCCCATGACTCAGTCTTTGTCAATCATAATACCACATTCCTTGGTATACAATGATTGGTTCAGGACAGATCCTGTGATTTAAGCTGAGCCAGTAAGAATCTTGTAACTTTGCTGAGCTGAAAAAAATACAGCCTGGGTTTCCAGAAATTATCTGTCCTGCTGAATGGGTGGAGTCTAACTCCAGCAGAGACAGTGAAGCCAACACACAGAAGGGAAGCAGAGGCAAACCGAGGTCAGAGAGCAGAGAGAGACATATAGGTAGGCTTAAGAATGTGTTGAGCCCCTGGATGCAGCATTCCTAAACTCAAATTTGAAAGCTGGTAAAAACCTGTTCTCGTTTTGTTTTTAGGTTAGCCACTTTGACTTGGGTTTCTGTCACTTGAAACAAAGAGCACTGACTGTAAGTTTACTGTTCTTTCTACTCTGTCACAACTGTACCTGCTAGATATTTAGTAGGCAATTAACTGAGAATGATGATCTCAGTGAATCCATAAAAGTACCACCAACCTTGGTCTCTAGAAACACAGCAAGACTAACTGTAGTCAAAGTTACAATGTGCCAAAAAAAAGTTACAATGTGCCACTTCCCTTCCCTTAGATATTTTATTCTGACCTGCAACCCGTGCATTCAGTGTATATTTCTCATGATTCTACTAGGTGCTAAATGGAAGACATATGACAAGAATAGTACAAAGGACATAGAGATAATGGAACACTTTTCTAAGTATTTTATATAAAGGGATACATATAGACTGCCTACTGTAATCCCTAGAGAAAAGACCGAAAAATCAATAAAGGAATTAAGTGAAAATTTTTTTCATATTTGATTAGCCTAACAGGAAACAGGAAAGAACAAAGAGAGGCATGAAAGAACATAGACAAATTGAAAACAAATAGCAAGATAGTAAACTTAAAACCAACTTTACCAACAGTTACATTAGAAATAAATCGACTAAGACCACAGCTAAAAAGGAAGAGATTTTTACACTGGGTACAAAGGCAAGACCAAACTATTTGTGGTCTGTAAGACATACACTTTATTTTTATTTTTTTTTAAAGGAATTCTTTTTTTTTTTTTAATTTTTATTTATTTATGATAGTCACAGAGAGAGAAAGAGAGAGAGGCGGAGACATAGGCAGAGGGAGAAGCAGGCTCCATGCACTGGGAGCCCGATGTGGGATTCGATCCCAGGTCTCCAGGATCGCGCCCTGGGCCAAAGGCAGGCGCCAAACCGCTGCACCACCCAGGAACATACACTTTAAATATGAAGTTAGGTTTAAAACAAAAGGATGGGAAAAAAGAGACCTGCAACTGTGAGCCTAAGAAAGCTAATGGGGCTATATAGTATCAAGGATGACTTAATAAGAACCACCAACACTTCATAATAACAGAAGGGCCATTTCATCAGGAAGACATAGCAGTTATAAGTGTGTATTAACTTAGACACAGAGATTCCAGGTATACACAGCAAAAGCCAACAGAAGTAAAGAGGGAATTAGATTTATAATTATAGTTGATCTTAACCTCCCTCTTCCAGTAATTGACAGGACAAGGAAACAAGTAGACAGTAGCAAGTGACGTGTATAGGATATCCAAACACTACTGATCACCTTAACCTAAGTGATATTTATAAACCATGTGAAATCACTGCAGAATATACATTATTTTTAAGTGCTTGGGAAACATTCACCAGGATACATCTTATCCGGGGCTCTATAAGACTCTGTCAATTTTAAAGGATTGAAATGAAGGTAGATTCTCTAACCACAATGAAATTAAGTTAGACCTTAATAATTACAAGATACCTAGAAAATCTCCAAATATTTTAGAACTAAACAATGCATTTTTAAATAACATGTGCATCAAGAATGAAATTACAAGAGAAGTTAGAAAATATTTCAAAGCGGTGCTAAAGAAAATACAGCCTGGCAAAATGTGTGTGATGTCGCTAGAGCAGCATATAGAAAGAAATGCATAAATTCACATGTTTATATTAGTAAAGAAAAAAGGGCAAAAATCAGTAGTCTCTGTTTCTACTTTAAGAAACTAGAAAGAGAAGAGCAAATTGCAAAGTAAATGGAAATAAATAATAAAGAGCAAAATTCAATGAAATGAAATCTGTAGAAAAACTTATCAAAAGCTTATACTTTGAAAATATTAATAAAATTGAGAAGCCCCTAGCAAGACTGATTAAGGAAGAAAGAATGAGAACACAAATTATGAGTATCAGGAACGGAAGAGGGCATGGTCATTACAGACCTCACAGACATTAAAAGGGTAATAAGGAAATATTATAAACAACTTTATGCCAATAAAACTTGACACCTTAGATTAATTAGACAAATTTCTTGAAAGTCATTTGTTTTTCCTTAAAAGGCATTCAAAACATTCTAGTAAGAAGCAAGTAGGATTATTTTGAGGAAAGTGATGTGATGATCTCAAAATATATAGAGAGAAATGCAAAGAACCTAGAACAGCTGAAACAATTTTGAACTGGAAGAGCAAATTGAGAAGACTCGACTACCTGATTGCAAGACTTACTGTGAAGCTACAGGAATCAAGATAGAGTGGCACTGGCAGGAGGATTAAACAAATAGATCTTTGAATCAGAATGCAGAGTCCAGAAACAGACCTATAGATATTTTTATATTTTTCAGATTGAAAAATAGATGTATTTCAATTGATTTATAACAAATCCAAGGCAATGTATTGGGACAAATAAAATCTTTTCAATGACTTGTCCTGGAAAACTAGATAAGCATATAGGAAAAAAGAAAGAACCTCAATATTTACCTCATCCCGTACACAGAAATTAATTCTAAATGGATCCTAGGACTAAGCACAAAAACCTAAACTATAGATATCAACATGAGAACCCATAAGGGAAAAAAGGATAATATATTCATGAGCTTGGGATATACAAAGACTTTTGTATAGGACACAAAAAACAGTAATCATGAATGATAAATTAGACTTTGTGAAAATTTGAAAGTTCTGATCATCCGAAGATAGGGATAAAATACTTGTAATACCTATATGTAATAAAAGATTTGTACCAAATATATAAAGAACTCTTGCAAATCAATAAAACAACAACAAAGAACCAATAAAAATGGGCAGAGTGGGGAACCCTGGGTGGCACAGCGGTTTGGCACCTGCCTTTGGCCCAGGGCGCGATCCTGGAGACCTGGGATCGAGTCCCACGTCGGGCTCCGGGTGCATGGAGCCTGCTTCTCCCTCTCCCTCTCCCTCTGCCTGTGTCTCTGCCTCTCTCTCTCTCTCTCTGTGTGACTGTCATAAATAAATAAAAAATTAAAAAAAAAATGGGCAGAGTGTTTGAATGTCCACTTTACAGAGAGGATGTCTGAGTGGCTAATAAAACATGAAAAAGTGTTTAATAAGAAATCTAAATCTGGCAATTCCTTTTTAAGGTTAAAGATATACTTCTATAATCTAGCAATTTTACTTCTGGGTCCTTACTCAAGAGACATAAAAACATACATCCGCACAAAGACTTGTACAAAGATATTCATACCAGCTGTATTCCTAATATCCAAATGTGGCCACAACTCAAATCTCCATCAGCAGAAGTGGATAAGCAAATTGTGGAATGTCATACAGTAGATTATATGGAATACTTAGCAATAAAAATGAACACAGTATTAATACGTTCAACAACATGAACAGAACTAATCTACTGTGATAGAAACCAGAGGAGGGGTTTTCTACAGCAGCTCGAAGATTGACTGGAAGGAGGCACCACAGAACTTGCTAGTGTGATGACCATGTTCTGCGTCTTGATTGGGGTATTGGTTGCAAAAGTACGCACATATGTCGGAATTCGCCAAAATGAACACATATTTGGGATTTTTGCCTTTCTCCGTATGTAAATTTTACCTCCGTAAAAACAATATTCTCTTTTTCAAAAAGAGGGTATGCAGTCAAAGGAAAATGTGGATGTGAATCCCAGCTCCACTACCTGCAAGCTAAGCACTCCCACCTCTGCAATGCTCATTTCCCATTAAGGGACGGAGATGATAATGCTTGTGGGGAAAATTAAAGAACGTGGCCCCCTGGAAAGGACTCAGCGGTGCCTGACTTGACCTATGTTTTCTCAAACCAGCTCAGTCTTCAAGACCTCATTCCTTTCTCTTCCTTGATCTCAGCGTCTTAAAACAGCCCTCCTGGCTTTGTTGTTAATCCTTCCCTGGCTCACCGCTTGGTTCCTTCACCTCACATTTGGATCGTCATTATCTTTCTGGTCCTCTCCCCAGTGTCCTGAGTTTCAATATAATCTCTGCCATAGGTTGCAAGTTCTTTGAGACAAGAGCTATCTTTGCTATCTCCGGCCCTGGCAGGGTGTGAGGTGCTTCTCTGTGGTATTATTTCATTTGTGAATACATAGTACCAATGTTTCACAAGGGAATATTCAGTGGTAAGTCTTAAATGGCTCAAAGTTAAAAATAATAAAAGAAATTCAGTGATGAAGCCCTCCCAAACTCTCTTCTACCAAATTCCCACCACCCCTCGCCACCATCAAAGAGGAAAAAAACTTCCTATTACTTCCATATTTCTCTAAGAAAATATGATCTACATTCTTATTTCTCCTGGTGTTACATACAAGGTAACTACCATAATACTTGTGCATTTTGTGGGTTGTTTTTTTTTTTTAATACATCTTGCATCTCTTGACAGATCACCACTTAGAACTCAGTCCCACTGATTGATATGCTATAGGTGACTTCTAATCTTTTGCTGTTACAAACACTGCTATAATGAGAACTGTTTACATAGACCCTTAGCATATGTACTGGTACAATTATAGGGAAAATTGCTAAAAGTGGAATTTCTGGGATGAAGGATATGTGCATTGCTAATTGATATTGCCAAATCAGCCTCCCTAGGAGTTTACCAATTTACACATCCGTGAGCAAGGAATGATGGCGCTTGCTTCCCAAACCCTTGCCAATGAATCAGCGATCACACACTTGGGGTTTTGCTAATGTCTTTAGTAGAAAATGGTGCCTCTTGTAGTGAAACAGAATCTTATTACATGTTTGGATGCCATTCGTTTTGCCTTCTTGGTGAATTATGTGTACTATCCCTTGCCCATTCTTCTACACAGTTGCTGGTCTTTTTCTTATCAGCTTCAAGTCATTCTGTATATATCAGAGAGATAAATGCTTTCTGATGTGAAGTGCAGTTACCTTTTATCAGTGTGACATTTGTACTGGTCTCTGCTTTATGAGCTTCCTGTCATGCAAAATGGTTTCAATGTTTATATACTTTATTAATCTTTTATTTTGTGGTTTCTAGAGGTTGAGTCATAGTTTAAAGGGCCTTCATATGTTCTTTGTTTTTAAGTTGGCTGTTTCACTGTAGCTCAGATCACATTCCGAAAAGATTAACAATTACAATATAAAAATGGAAACTTCAAGAACATTGAGAGAAAAGACAACGCTTCTTGACTTGAATTGAGTCTCACTTAATTGGCACACTACACATGTTTGGGGATGCACTTAAGTCCACAGTGGACACAGAAAAGGAATTTTGTTCCTCTCTCCCAAGGTTATGATGCTCTCATTACCCCATTGGCTGAAATGTTCACGAATCAACCTCAGCTGACTGCTGCCGTGACCAGGAGCTTGTGCTTCCCATTCTGGATGTGGTCCAGAGACTCTTTCTGTTTAAGATGCTGCTTTTGTTTCTCGTGTTGTTATTGCTTTGTTTTGTTTTATTTTGTTTTGTTTTCTCATGAGTAGGAAAAACGAGCTGTTGTCAGCCACAATTATTCAGAGGCCCCCATTCCTGCCTCTTTCTGCCTATCACACAGGGACAAGACAGCAGAATTAAATCGTTCCGTCATTCACTCATCCACCGAATCAATGCAGGAAGCATCCGTTGAATGAATGACAGTCTGCTCAGTACTAAATAGCAACGGTGAAAAAGCAGACAGAATCACTACCCTCCTGAAGCTTATATTCCGGCAGGAAAGCTAGCTTTCAAACACGTGTTAAGTGCTAAGTGCCAGGAAAACATACAGGGTGTTGTGGGAATTTATAAGCAGGATCCCTGCCATGGTCTGATGGATCAGAGATGAATTCCCTGAGGAAGTCCCTTTTGAACTGAACTATAAAGGGTTAAGTGGGAACTAAGCAGGTAAAGAGCAGAGAGGTATTTCCAGACAGGAGGAACACACAAGAAGAGCGAGGGCGCTGAGGCCAGGAGGATCAATGGGGCAGCATGGGAAATGGAAGAAATGGGAGATAACTGGGTTGGCGGAGGACCATGCCATGCAAGTTACATAGGGGCTACTGTCCATTGGGTTCCCTGGCCTCTTGCGATCACTGCCTAGGGGGAGAAGAGGAGGAAGGACGACTGGGCATAGGGGGCAGTTGGCCTGTGGTGCTGTCCCAAGAAAGTTCAGTCAACCCTGCAGGGAGCTCTGAACTGGATGGCCCTCCAGGGTTGGGAGAATGGGGACAGTCCTTCATGTCCCACTGTGAGCAGTCAGTGGACATGGGCTAGTCTCTGATGGCCAGGGCCAAGACATGAGGGCTGTCAGGCAGCTGCACTCCCGCCAGCTGAGAGGGTAAGTCCCTCTGCCCTGGAAGGGAACCTGGACATAAAGCACAGCCCCCACAATAAGATCACATCATTCTGGGCCTTTGAGTTTGTGGGAAGAAATTGGCATTTTATTCCAAGGCAGGAGGAAGCCAAAAGAGAGTTTCAAGCAAGCAAATGATCTGATGGACATTTTTTAAAAGACTGGTCTAGCTGCTTTATGCACATAGGTTAGATGGACAAGTGTGGAAGAAGAGAAGGCATATAAGGGGTGAGTGCCACGGTGGCTCGGGCTCCAGGGCCGCAGAGGAGGCGAGTAGAAGGTGGGAAGCAAGGTGGCTGGTTTGGCCGTAGGGTCAGCAGCATTTACTGTTGGATTGAATGTGGGCTGGTGGAGAGAAAGAGAGGAATCGTAAATGATGCCTAGGTTCTAGACTGAGCAATTCATAGATGGTGGCACCATCTATTAAGATGAGGAGGACCAGGAAAGGAGCGCCGTTCAAGGGTCTCTCATCACGGATCCCAGGAAGTCAGCTTTGTAATGCAGTGGTCAGCCATTCACTGTCTCTCTGCTATTCCCAAACCCACGGGCACAACACCTTGGGTACAGGCTATGGTTTCCACTTGAACCACAAGGCAAAATCCTTCCCTTCCTTCGTTGTCTAGGTGCAGTGCTATCTGTGAAGCTGTCCTTGGTCAGTAAGATGCAGGTGTACGTACAGATCCTAATATTTTATAATTGGGGAAACTAGAAACTAGGGAAATGAATTGACCTGCTCATGACTGTACCAGATACTAACTGGTACTATCTGTACCAGATACTATTAGTGCAGATACTAACAGAGCTGTGGCTAGACATCCAGTCTCCTGATTCACTGGCTGAACACTGCATTAAAACAAAGGAAGATGGGCAGCCTGGGTAGCTCAGTGGTTTAGCGGCACCTTCAGCCCAGGGCATGATCCTGGAGACCGGGGATCAAGTCCTGCATCAGGCTCCCTGCATGGAGCCTGCTTCTCCCTCTGCCTGTGTCTCTCTGCCATTCTCTTTCCCATTCTCTCTCTCTCTCTCTCTCTCTCTCTCTCTCTGTGTGTGTGTGTGTGTGTGTCTCATGAATAAAGAAATAACATATTTTTTAAAAAAATAAAACAAAGGAAGATAGTCAACAAGGGTGGGCATTGGATGCCAGATCAGTTAGGAATTTATTACAGAAAGCAAGAGATGATGGCAGCAAAGCCTAGGATGGGAGGGAGGGGTGAAGAAGTGAACATAGCTAAGAGATTTCTAGAGAGTGAAATGGTCAGGACATGGAGTTGGTTTGAGATAGAGGGAGTGAGGGTGATGGAGGTGTCAGGGATCACTCCTTGGATAACCTGATGTCATTCACTAAGCTTGAAAGCACTGGGAGATGACATAGTTTGGGAGAACAGATTATGACTTAGGTTATTATCTCATGAGGGGGACTGCATTGCCTGAACTCATATCTCTGGAGTCTCGGGTGAGTTCGCCAGTAGTCAGTACTTGAACCTCTCAACGGATACCACAAGGCTGGTGCTCTAATGCATGTTTGTCACTGACTTAGAATACTACAGGAAAACAGTGGGCTTGGAGCGGCGTGCTGCACCCTTTTCCTGCCTCCTGCCTTCCTTCTAGTTTTCCGCTGCTACCTCCCATCAACAGAACCAAATTTGAAGCTCAAGTGTCTGGGAAATGCAGCACCATAGAGCAGAACATGGAGCACTGGGGCTGAAAGACATGAGATGACAATCAGAAAAACAGGTTTAGGTAATGAGCTCTGGGTTAGGAATCAGAACATTGGGTTTTATTTCCAGCCCTGCCATCAGGCAACCTGACGTGACCAGTGTGATCAGTGTGACCTTGGACATGTCACTTCCCATCTCTGAGTCTCTTACCCCTCCCTCAAATGTGTAAACATTTCCTGCTGTTGCACATACTTAGGTGCCTTTAAGAAACCTTCCCTAACTCCTGTCCTGCCCTGGGATCTGGTGCCCACACACTGTGTTGCTCATATAAACTCTCCTACCTCCTCTTCTGTTTTACCTTACTTTATGATTAAGAAATAACTAACATACAGTTAAAGGCACGATATTAAATGTTGAGTTTGATGAGTTTTGACATTTGTATACACTCATGTAGTCACCAACCCAGACAACATAAAACCTTTCTCTTCTTCCCAAAAAGTTTAGTTACCCCTTTCCGATAAAGATCCCACCATCTCAGATTTCCAGGGCTATAGGTTTTAGTTTGCCAGTCACTGGACTGCATGTGAGTTTAGTATGCAGCCTGTGCTTTTAAATATTTTTTATTTTGGTAAGATGTATACAACATAAAATTAGCTATTCTAACCATTACTAAGTATACAATTTGGTGGCATTAATTACACTCACAATGTTTTCAATCAACACCACTATCTACCTCTTTGTGTAACATTGCATTTTATTTGCCTGTCAATGGGGTTTCAATCCCCAAGGGCAAGGATCACTTCCTATTGCAGTGGTTGGCATGTAGTCAATACTGGTATTTGTTGGTTGGTTGAATGAATGAGTGAATGAATGTCTAAAGTTTCATTGAATGTGTCTTTCTAGCTAGTAATTCTAATAGAGTCACTGAACTCCTTTATTCTTCCTCCTTTTCTTCGACATTTTTTAAGGACCAATAGGATATCTACACCAGGCTCCGGAAATTAACAGATGACTTAGATAAAATTCTTGCCCGTAAATAAAATTCTTGCTCGTAAGTCCACAGCCTGGCTAGCTGTGGTTAGACAAGGAAGTAACATGTAATAAAACAATTAATCCTTAGTAAAAAAGTGAATAGGGTAGGAGTTATGGGTGCAGAAATGAGGTCATGTTTTATTCTCTCTTGGGACATCAAAGAGGGCTTCATAGAGAAGCAGAAGCAGATTTAGAGCTGTGGAGTGGTGGGCTGGGAGTGGGGACAGTGTAGGGGAACTGCAGGAAATGTTTTAGGCCAAAGTCATGGTCCCTTGTCCATCTGGACTCCCACTTGCTGCCTCGATGTCTGAGAATGTGCTTGGCAAAGAAGATAGCTACCATGATGTTTTTAAGCATGATGGGTTTTATTTGCCCCCCCTTCACACTCCACTTCCTCTTCATGAAGTTTCTTCCTTATTTCTCAGTCCTTCCCTATTTCTCAATGTTTCCCTTTAGTTAGTCTCTCCTCTCTCTGCAAGCTCTTTTTAAATAAGTGGCTTATATTATTTGTGGCTTCTCATGAAAGGTCTTTGTGTAAGACCTTTTATTTGGTCTTTTCAGAGGGAAAGCTGTATAATTCTCCAAAATTGTTTTAATATGTTTATTGGTCTCTTATTTCAAAAGTAGCTGCCACATGAATCTGTACATCCTCATGACTTCATCTACTCACATTCATGCACACCCAAACAACATACCCATTCCCTCACCTATTCCCCACTCCACCCTCTTCTCCAATTTGTATGTAGCTTAAGAACTCAGAGCACTAAGAAGTGGTTGTCTGTAGTCAAAAAGGTACTACTGGACTATCAATAACTTGGGGGTCATGACTCTCTTATTAAGAGGGCTGGATGTTTGAATGGACAGATAGACATTTGGATGACTGGGTGGATAATGGATGCAAGAATGGATGGATGGACAGATGGATGGCTGGGTGGACAGATAGATGGGTGGATAGACAATCAGTTAATGACTGAGACAATCAAGCTTCGATAGGTGTTTAGATGGATAGATGGACAGATATGTGGACAGATGAATGACCAAGACAATTAAGCTTCTAAAAGCCAGCCAGTGCCACCCTTGATAACAATGCTTAGTAGGGCAACCCAAAATGAGTGTTGGCAATGATGGTAACAGTACTAATAATTTGATGATGTAATATGATCAGTGTTATAACAGAAAATTAAAAAAAAAAAAAAGTCCCAGGCAGGATGGTGATGAGATTCCAAAGAGTTAAGCAGTGCTAAGACTTCATGCTTTCCCTCCTTCACTGACTAAACAACCTTTAATAGAGTTATCTTACTAGGTATCACTTTCTGTTCACCTCTGCTATATCCTGTAGTAAGTATGGAAGGAATGTCAGGTGATATCCCTCTGTACTCTAGGATAATTTATGGCCTAAACTAAAGGATCCCCTTCTCCTTGTTAATCATAAATTAAGTAATTAGTAATTAATTTAAAGTAATTATTTTAAAAGACGTGGTGGAAAAAATCTGAACTCTAAAAGACAGGAATCATCCAAAAGCGTTTTTCAACACAGTCCCTTTCATTTGCTACTAGAGATAATATTAAATAACAAGAAGATATTATCCCTATGATTTCTGGGCCTTCTGCTTACAAGACCGTACCTTATTTTAGGAAGCATAGAGAGAGAAATCTGTTTCCAGCCATGCTCAGTTCAGCAGAAATGGCAGGTGGGAGGGATAAGGGTGAGGGACAAAGTCGCATGTCTTCTCTTTTGTACCTAAAAATTTTTTTAACATTTTATTTTTAAATAATCTCTACACTCCACGTGGGGCTTGAACCCCCAACCCCGAGATCAAAAGTCACAGGCTCAACTGGCTGAGCCAGCCAGATGCCCCATACCCAAAATATTTTATATAAAAAACAAAATAAAAATGTCAAAGAATATCTTATGCCTTCCTTCCTGCCTCTCACTGTCTCTAGAGTAAATTATACAAGACAGTGGACCAGGCCAAGTGTTGCATCGCCACATGGTCCAAAACCCCATTTCTGTCCGTAAGAAAGAGGACTACCATGTGGCAACGGCCAGAACACTTCCAGAGCATGCAAAGCAAGGTTGTCTGAGGACCCTGGCTTCTACCCAAGAAGAAATGTGACTCTAGTTGCAGACATAGGAATAACTCAAAAGTCGCACAAGCCAGGGGTAAAAAGATGAACTAACCTAATCCCCTCCGCTCCCTTATGACTGTAAAGGCAGAACGATCAGAGAACCCTGCCGTAGGCAGAAGTAGCAGGAGTTCAAAAGTCACAAGGACTCATGTGCAAGGGAAATTTACCTTTGAGCCCAAGGTGTAAGCAAGCAGGGGCTGTGAGGCAGCAGATGCGCCTGGAACACGTTTTCCAAGGTCCAGTCACTAATCCTACGTATCTCAGGTTAAACACCTCCTTCCAGAAACCTACCCAACGAACCCTGTCCTGTCCTCCCTCTTGCAGGACGCTAAATGGTGAATTCTTGGTCACCCACATACATCCGCAAAGCAGACAGCAGAGGCAAAGAAGCACAGATGATGTGCCACATAAGGGGAGTCATTTCTAAATGGAATGCTCCTCGAAGCCTCAGAAGGGAGTCCGTGAAGCAGTTTATATTAACTCACAACTTCCTATTTCTTCTGGTTTACAGAAAACTGTTTTAATTTCCCGTTGTCCATCTCTTTGATGTCTGCTTCACTGACTTTATCAGGGTTTAGCTTCATCGTTCTCTTTTCTTCTAGTTATTAAGAAAGAAAAAGGACCCCAATCGATATTTTATTAGTTTTTTACGTAATAGCTTGTGTTCAAAATATTGGATTTTTTTTTTCATTTAGGGCGCTATGCATGTGTTTTGGGAGCAGGAAAAGTATTTTGAAGGATATCATGTTGAAATAAATAAGGAATATATCTTCGTTCTCTTCAGTGGTCCAACACATCATATTTTATATGGCTAATCTGGATATCCTTGCTGTTGAACTGTCCTGTCTGTCTATACTTTTTCAAAGAATGAGGATTTCTTTTTATGAGACAGGCAGAACATTGCCTCACAGCAGGATTTTTGTGGACCAGATAAGTCCTTTGTTGTTGGAGGCTGTCCTGTGCCTTATAGGATGGGAGGTGGGTCCCTGGCCTCTGCCCACTACACGCCAGTACCACCCACCCAGCCTCCATTATAGCAAATGAAACTGTCTCCAGGGGCGCCTGGGTGGAACCGTCAGCCTAGAGGCCAACTCCTGTTTTCTGTTCAGGTCATGGTCTCTGGATCCTGAGATGGAGCCCCACGTTGAGCTCCCACACTCAGCACAGCCTGTTTGTCCTTCTCCCTCTGCTCCTTCCCCAACTCTCTTTCATTCTCTCTTCATCAGTAAATAAATAAACAAAATCCTTTTTTAAAAAATGTCTCCAGACATGTCTAAATACAGGGAGGGGCAAAATTACCCCCTTAGAGAACCACTGGTTTATAGCATGGTAGAGACTAACATCCTTGGCCTTTTCGGTCAGATATTTTTCCAATCACCAATTTGGTCCACTTTGTGTCAGGTGCAACAATACTTCATGGTATCCCATCCTTTGATGAAAACACAGGACAGAAAATGTTTTTCTGAAATCCCAAGAGGCTTCTCTCCCCATCCAATGGAAAGAGCAGTATATGGTGATCTAGTCAGACCAGCAGTCTGCTGCTTATTACCTGTGTGACCTCTGGAGAGCCCCAAGTTCTGTATTTGTATGGTAGAAATGTGATACTGGGCTTCCAGATCAGAGACGGTTGGAAGAATCAAATCGGAAGCTACCCGATTATGTTTTGCATAAGTGACAGACAGACCAAGTAATGCCTTTCAATATATTGCCCTTTCTGGATAAAATTACTCTCCTTAATGAAGGAGTGGGAGGCAGAACAGAGCGTGGTGGATGGGTCTGGTCTTTGAAATCTGACAAGCCAGGGTTGGAAGCAACCGGGTATGCCAACCAGCTGTGTAGGTGATTTACCAACTAGGACACATAACCTCTCTGAGCTGGTCTTCTGTGATCAATAAAATTATCCCAATGCCCACTGTGTAAGGGGGATTGCCAGAATTATAGAATACATGCAAGGTACTTTGTACAAGTGTCCAATGTAGCATAAGCTCCCATCAATTATGCTTGCCATTGTTGTCGTTATTAATAAGTACAGAAAATACCATGTGCTCTCTGCCTAATACATTGGAGAAACAACTAAGTGCACAGTTTCCTGAACCAGAGCTTTCATGGGAACATCCATTTAAATTGCTTCGCTTAAAGCCAACAGCATTGAAAGGCATGTTGGAGAGATTAGTCCATTTTTAGGCTGTGGTAACAAGAACTGTATCTTCTTTTTTTTTTTTTAACACAGAGAGAGAGGCATAGACATAGGCAGAGAGAGAAGAAGGGTCCCTGCAGGGAACCCGATGAGGGACTCCATCCCAGGACACTGGGATCACGCCCTTGAGCCAAAGGCAGATGCTCAACTCCTGAGCCACCTAGGTGGCCCACAAAAAGTGTATCTTTTTTTTTAAGATTTTATTTATTTATTCAGAGAGAGAGAGAGAGAGGTAGAGACACAGGCAGAGGGAGAAGCAGACTCCATACAGAGAGCCTGACATGGGACTCAATCCCAGGTCTCCAGGATCACGCCCCGGGCTGCAGGCGGCGCTAAACCGCTGCACCACCGGGGCTGCCCCAAAAACTGTTATCTTATTCGTATCTATATTCAAAGCACCTAGCACAGTGCATGGCCAGAGTAAGTTCAATCATAACTATGCTTGACAAGTTCTTGAACATCTACAAGGTTCCAGCAACAGTTCTAGCGTATAGGAGAAGGAACAGGCCCTCATAGAGATTACAGTCCTACTGCAAAGACTGCAAATAAAAAACACAGGAAATAGGCAGATGTCAGAAAAGCCACACAATCTTCTTGGTCTCTTTAACTTTTTCACTTACGATCAACACTCAGTTATAGAGAAATCTTTCTCAACTTTAAGAAAACCAACATCGCAAGGATAATTATAAATGGAAGATGCAAAAGATGCCATGGTCTCAGTTTGAGACACTAGGGAATGATGGGAGTATGGTAAGATACAGAGGAGGATCTCCCTACTGAATGATAAAGGTGGCACATTCTCCATATGGTTTTGAGATTTCTGGCTCTGAGGAGAATGGATTTTTGACAGTGGGGTGTTTATAACGGACAGAGGATGGTGCACAGTAGCAAGAGATATAGGCAGGAGGGTATAGCATCAGCCTCAGGAGCCTGGGTTACAGGGGCCAAATTCCCTTCTCTGTGCCCCCAAAGTCTCAGCCAGTGCCTGGCAGCATAGGTGACATCACACAACTAGCAGGTAGATAATGAGTAGCCTATGTCCTTATGAAGACTTTTTTTTAAAATATTCACCCAAATTCTACAGATGAGAGGGAAAAAACTTTTTCATTCAATCACTTTGATAAAGCTTTCAGAAACCCCCCCTCTGGGTGATTTCAAGCATCTTATTCCTACAGGAAGAAGCAATGGAATTAAGCATCACTCTGCCTAGATCAGATCCTAATCCTTTTAGAATGGTTAATTGTCCATAGGATTTGTTCTGTAGCTGGGGACGGTCTTAACCTCTGGAAGTCTATGATTAGAATCTTGACAGGGTCACAAGGGATGCTCCAAGACAGATTAGAACCAGGCTGCACCCAACCTTTCTTTTTCCTTTTTTTCCCCCATGATTTTGCATTTTTAGACCGAATCGTCTATAAAGCTCTGGAAAAGACACAGAACAAAGTAGATTTTCAGAGAATGGCAAAAGGAGCTGAAGGACACCTTGAAAGGAGAAAAGAATTTAGGCCTGTTGTGGTCTTAAAATACATATAAAAAAATTCCAAAATGTGCATTATTTACTTCTATCTAGAACAACAGCTGGGACATTTCTGAGAACGGGTCCGCAACACTTTCCATCTAAGAAAAGGTAGGATGCTGTGGTGCATTGATCATACGGGTTTCAGAACTGTCTGTTTTTCCCTGGGCGCACTTATAAAAGTGAGCAAAATTGAATGCTTTTTTAATAACCCTGATGGTACAGTATTATACATTAGATACGATTCATTGTTTCCTACCCCATATTTATGTTCCACGGCCTACCACTGCTTTTCCATTAGACACTCTACCCTGTAGGGAGAAAAATGGGTCTAAACCATAAAGCGAGCCCTTTCTTTTGGCAGACATCCTGTAATTAGCTCAAGTTTTCATCTTTCATCAAGATCCTGCTGCACAAAACAGAAAAGTTTTCTCTTCTCGACATGTTTTTGCCAGATGTTTCCACAAAAGAAATGTAAAGGCAAAGTTTCTTGTGTGCGCTGGCGCGTATGACTTCATCCTTAATGACTGCCTCGAAATGCTCCTCCTCCTTAATTAAGCGAATTAGTTCTCCCCCAGTTCCTTTGTAAAGAACACCTATTGTCCCGGCCCCGGGCCTCACAGGCCGCCCCGTCCCTGTCGCCCGTGCCCGCAGGAGGGGTCAGACGAGCAGCCCCAGCCCCACTCCTGTGCGGGCTCCGCCACCAACCCGAAATAAACCTTTGAACATTTGACAAAACTCGCTCGTTCGCTGCAAATGAACGCGTGAAACAGCTGCTGTCTCTCCGATTAACCTTACATTTTCTTCTGATTAAGGGATGATTCCGTGTGGAAATATTATGATGAATTTGCATCAGGGTCGGCGGCGAGGCGCTGTCTCTTTATTTTGTCTGAGATAACAGTGTTTTCAGCTTTGCTAGAGGATATTTTTATGTTTCTTTTAAATATTTTTTTTTCCTTCCTGGTGATCTTATCAATCTCTACCATCCACACACAGAATTTGGATGGCCAGGACCAGGAGCTGGCTTCAGGGGATCTGACTCAGCCCCTTTATTTGAGAGGTGGCAAAACAAAACAAAACAAAAAAACTGAATTGAAGGTAATTGCCCTCATCGTGTGTCTGATTAGATTAGTAAAGACATCAGAAGTCTTATTCTGTATCTTACATCTGCTGCTAACGGATGGCTCTGAGTTTTCCTGTGGAAACCCAAAAGAAAACGACAAAATACCGTCACTTATTATCAATGACATAAGCTTGAGACCATTGAGGATGATGCCTGTCTATACTTCCTAACAGTTGCAAGTCAGCAGTCTTGGCTCTGGCTGTCTCACGGAGGGGGGCCGGGGATGAGGTGGGGTGGGGGGGCTGATCTAGCCAAACTCTTCTTTAATAGATTTGGAAAGCAAAGTGAGTGTGAGTTCCCATGAGGCTGAGTGGCATCTATTGAAGACGTAGAGGAGGAAAGGCTTTGTTGCTAGCTAGGAGTCCAAATCTCAACTTGACCTCTTAAAACAATGACCTGGGGCATGGTTTTCAATCTCTCTAAGTCTATTCATTTAAGAACTGGATTAGTGGGGCACCTAAATGGCTCAGTCGGTGAAGCATACTACTTTTGGTTTCTGCTCAGGTCATGATCTCACGGTCATGGGATTGAGCCCTGAGTCAGGTTCTGTTCTCAGGACCCAGTCTGCTTCATATTCTCTCTCTCAAATAAATTAATTAAATTAAATTAAAATAAATTAAATTAAAACTGGATTAGTGATAGAAACTTCTTCATAGAACTGCTGTGAGTAATGGATAAGTATATTGATGAGAATAAGCATGCATAGTACAATGCATGACACATAGCAAGCAGCTGACAGGTTAGCACTTTGCTATATCTGGTTAAAATCCTGAGAGCTGGTGACTGCCTAGATCAGAAGGTGTGGGACAAAGGAACAAAGGCGGAGTCACAGATGAGGATGAGGTTTCAAGCCCAGGTAACTAGACATTCCTAGTACTCTCCAATGTTCTCCCCACCTCTCAGTCCTAAACACGAGAAATTTCCTAGCCCCTTACCCAGCCCCCTTTTGGTTAACAAGGGCCAGAATTAGGGCGAGACCAAAAGGGTACTTAAGGTGAAAAATCTGAGGAGCCACTGGCTCTCAGGGCCACACGAGTGCCAGCCCTCCACTTACATGACCCTGGGAGCCAGCACCTTCCTAGAATTCTCACCAGCCACTTCCTTCCTCTTACCTACTCCCAGCCCTGGGTAAGGCCATGACAAGGTCTGGCCCGTGAGTTGCCACTGGAAGTGACACTTGAGAGCCAGTACCCAGTGATTCTCTTTCTTTGCAGCTGAGAAGGTTGCTTGTTGCAGGTGGTGGAGCTCAGTGTCAACATGAAGCAGGGTCCCCTGCCAACCCACACACACATGTAGATTGTCAAGAAATAAAATTTTGTTGTGATGAACCACTGAAATTGGGAGATTGTTTGCTACGGCAGCAAAACCTAGCCTTATTCTTGTTCTCATTTGTGTTATCCTAATCAAAATCAATTACTCCATTTTTGTCGCTGTCAGCATGAGTAATGAACCCAGGCAGAGTGAAGTTTAAATATTAGCCATGGCCCTTTCTAGTTGTATTTTCTCTGAGCCTCCCTTTCCTTAGCCAAGAAAATGGCACCAATCTGCCAAAACTCGCAGGGTTATTGTTTGGGGTAAGTTGCATCCTGTTTGGCTAATAAAAGAGAATGTCTTTCTGGAGATGCTTCCTGTGAGCAGGAGATATTCCTACAGCCCCAATGCCTAACTTAGCGCCTTTGCGTATCACACATGTTTCTTTGATGTTTGCTGATTAAGTAAAAAAAGACTTTGGTGTATGAGTTACAGCAAATTTCTTTCCAAAGCTAGAGCTATGAGCCATCCATGAACCAAGAAAATGGCCCAGATTTTCTTCTGCGTCTCTCTGTGAATCTCTTATTCTTTTACTGCCTGCATCTGCTAAGTTGTCAAGGTTACCTCTCATCATCTTTGGAATATTATTAGATGTTGACCCATATTGTGTTAAAATTATACAGAGACCTGGATGTGTGTTTGCCTTCCCCACTGTTTCAACTATTATCACTCTTTTCTGATCTGCTTCCCTCATTCTACTGCATTTAGACATGCGAGAGATTTTACAGCTTGGCTCTTCACCAGAATGAGATATCCTTGTGCATTACACTGACTGGGTGAGATTTCAAGGGACTTAGCCTCAAACCATGAACAAGTTGCAAAGTTCTTTTGTTTGCATTTGGGTGAAATTCAGCCTTTTCCTTCTAAATGTGTAGATACCACGTGGAGTCCCCTGCATGGGTATGATCAGTCCTCTCACTCTCTTCATCTTTCCTCCTCCTCCTCACCATCCCCACTGTCCTCACCATATCCCTGCAGTGTATTTATTCGGTCCTGTGTTAGAGACTCCGCTAAGCACTTTATATGCATCACTTAAGCCATACCACAACATTATGAAAGAGGTGCTGGTGGTAGTCCTGTTTTACAGATGAGAAAATTGAGGCTCAAGGTAAGTTACTTACCCAAGGACACACAGTCCTAAATATCAGAGCTAAAGCCAGGTTGGGTTTGACTCCAAGTCCTGTGATTTTACCTTTCTGCTATACTAAGGAAGAGATAAAAGTGCAGGGGCTCTCAAAGATGCCCCAGTTTCTTTCCAACCTGTATTTGAAAAATGGCAGTGATAACTAATATTCTGAGTATTTCAGAAAGAGATGGGAAATGGAGAAAACTAACTGGTGATCTAGTGTGAAGAATGGGGCTTAAATAAAGCAACACTCAGAAAAACACATGCCCCCCACCCACCCACCCAAGTGGTTTTACAAGCTAGAATTTTAAGAAAATAATAAAGGGATATTATTTGGCAAAGCTATTTGTTGGGAGAGGGTATTGTTAGATTCACTTCTAAAGGTGTGCATGGTGAGATGAAAAGTTAAAGAAAAGCGATGTGAATATTAGTCTTCAGGCCAGTATAAAGCATTATACCTTGTTAAAGTGCATTTTCTTTTCTAAAATTACCTTTTATTTATTTTTTTAAGTTTCTTTTTTATTTATTTATTTTTTTAGTAATCTTTACACCCAATGAGGGGCTCAAACTCATGACCTTGAGATCAAGAGTCATTCTTGACCTCTTCTGAGCCAGGCACCCCTCAAAAAAATTACCTTTTAAAACTGAATTTCTTTAATGGTTGAGGTTGGCATCCTATGTTTGTTGGCCATTTTATCTCCTTCTCTGTGAATTAGCTATTCATAAAATTTGCAGTTTTCTAAGGAAATCTCCATGTATATACATAAATAATTTGCAAGAATGTTTGATATATTATGGGAATTAAGCCTTTGCTTGTCATTATATTGTAAATATTTCCCAAGTTTGACGTTTATACTTTCTTTGTTTATGGCATTTTCTTTGCTTATGGCATTTTATTATACTTTAATAAAAGTATATTAAAAGTATTAGGATACTTTTAATACTGAGGTTTAAAAGGTAGCTTTGGAGGCTTCCAGTGACAAGGAAAGGAATCTGGATTCAAACCCAGAGTCACAAATCAATTTCATGCCAGTAACGAGAAGGCAGGGAGCCACTGTATAATTTGTGAGGCAATTTGCCGAAAGCTTCCTGTTAGTTTCTGGGCATCATTAAATAATAGCCATGTGCTGATTTGGCTACTTTCCACGCAACGCCTTACAGCCACTCTATCAGCACTCCCATCAGTTTGCAATGCCTGGCTGGTCATAATAGGTGTTAACACCAGCCCATAAAACTACTGCTACTTTATGGATTTGTTGAAATGTCAAGTGATTTGCTGCTGAGAGAAAGAATGAAAGAAAGAGAACGAAAGAAAGCTGGAAAGGAGGCAGGGCACAAAGAAAGAGAAAAGGAAGGAATAAAAGAAAAGGAAGGAAATAGGACAAATAAAAAGATAAAAAAAAGGAAGGAAAGTTATTGAAAGGAAAGGCTTTTTAAAAGGAGAAAGAAGGAAAGAAAGTAGAGAATCAATGGATGGATGGATGGGAGGGAGGGAGAGAGAGGAGAAAATGAAAAAAAAAAAGTAAGGCCAAATCCATTTTAACTACACAAAGGATCATAAATCCTGGGGATGAAAGAGAATACACTGTTTTTTTTTTAGATCTAAAGCTCTTCTTTTACTGGAAGAAAAAACTCAAGCCCAGAAAGGCTGAGTAACTTGCCACCCACTCACACAGCAGATTCATAACAGAACAAGAGCCAGATTCCAACCAGGTCTTCCAATTTCCAATCTAGCTTGCCTTCCCTTAAACTCCTTTAAGTCACTGGAAGCTTGCTATTGACTTAAATTGACTCAAAGCAATATCTAATGTAAATAAGAGTAGAGCCCAAAATGGGCCTTCTGCTAAACTGGAAAATCTTACCCCCTGTGATTTTTTTTTAACTGCAGCACATTGCCATAACATAATTTGACCTTTAATGTGTAAATTTTAAAAAGACAGTTGAGCTAGCAGTTCCTTCCTATTAAAAAAAATTAAAAAGAAAAGTTGTTCATAACCTATAATAGAAAAAGGTATTTCAGAGGAAATTGCTGACGTAAAGTTAGGAAAAAGCTACAGTCTTCAATACAGTTTGGTAGAATTTTTATTTTTTTAGCCATTGATACCTGAGGAACATTGTACTTTTTTCTATTGCTGTTTGAGGCCAGATAGACAAAGACAAATAAAAGCAAGAGGTTGATGTCATTACACTTGACTTTTCATTCAGTGAGTGGGATTTTAGGTAGAAATATGACATCCTCAGGAGAGAAGTGGAGAGTGAGTTGTTGAACATCAAAAGGAAAAATTGTGCATGACTGGAGAACCAAACTATTTCTCCAAATGCACTTACAGCACAGAAAATATCCCCTTCCATGTGGTGTAGATGTGCCCTCTCCTTGTAGTCAGGAGACAGGGCTGAGAGAGAGCTCACATTTCCTTTCAGTCCCATGATTCTATATGATCCTGTAAGAGTACACAATCCCTGTGCCCTAATTAACTGGTTATTGCTTTAATTTTCTATTTTACTTTGGCAACGGGGAACTTTTTCATTCTGTTAATTTATTCTGGATGACATTCTTCTGTATTAGCTTAGCTGTTTAGAATTTGTGCCAGTGAGGCCAGAGTATTTACTTTCATTCATTCATTCATTCATTCATTCATTCATTCAACAATCATTTATTGCACTACTTACCAACCTGGCACTGTTTTAGGTGTTGGGCCTATGTCATAAACAACACAGATTAAAACAGCAACAACTGACAGAGGTTGCACTCTAATGTGTAGCTGAGGATAGATGATAAATAAATTGATGCAATCCTACGTGATATGTTAGAGAGGTAAAAATAGTGCTATGGAGAAAAATCAAACAAAGGGACAGAGAGGGGAGGGGTAGTAGAGGAGCCTTAATTTTAGATGGGATGATAAGGAATTCAGGTAAGATGGTCTCTAATAAGAAAACCCTTGAGCAAGGGCCTGAAAGAGATAACGAGTGAGACCTAAGAATAACTGAGGGATCTTTACAGGCAAAAGGAACATGCCTGAGGACACCCATTCAGGATGCATGGCCAAAGCACCATGAGGGATGGGGAGAGCTCAGAAAGGTTAGGGGTCCAGATCTTGTAGAGCCAACTAGCCATGGGAAGGACTTTGGCTCTAACTCTGAGTGAGATGAGAAGAAAAACCACTGGAGATGCTTGAGCAGGGAGACAAGATCCACATTTTCACATGATCACATTGCATTGGTTGCTGGGTCAAGAAGAATACATTCAAGGACAATGGTAGGGGCAGAGTGAGCACTAAAAGAGGCTGTGCCAACCCGGGCAAGAGATGATGATGACTAGCCTGGGACAGTAGCAATGGAGGAAGAAATATATGGCAGATGCCGCCTGGTATATGAAGACATATGCACATGTGTCTTGAGGCTAGGAATAACAGAACTTGTTATTCTTAGGGTTGGATGTGATGTATGAAAGAAAGAGAGGACTCAGGATGATTCCAAAATGGGTCCAGTTATTTTCATTCCATTAAATAAATCTCCAATAGTCACCCCAATTATCTCCTTCTCTACCTCCACCCACCCTAGGTCCAGTTGTACTGACAGCCAACATGTTAATACAAGTTGCCTGCCAGTAGAACTTACAGAATCGATCCTGGTTTTCCCCTTTATGTGGATTAGCAGAGTCCACATTGACTTTGAGACCAGAATCATTACCAGAATCATTTCAGCTGTACTCATTTATTCTTCCTTTTCTATGGTTTCTAGAATTTTATTTCTGTTTTAATGGCCTGATTATATATGAGGCTTTGTTGTTACTTTGAAACATCTGGAGAGGCAAACGGGGTAGAGGGGCGTGTGCGGGATGGACGGATGGACAGGAGAAAGAGATAAAGGGAAAGAGACAAAGAAAGAAGGTGTTGAGAGAGAGAATATGCAATGGCCAAAAATTAAATTGATTAGTTGAGTTCAAAAGTGAAGAAATAGTTGCAAGAACACACTCACTGAACAGAGTGAAAGAACGTGATGGATCAGAATAGAGCCATCACCCCCCACAACTATCAAAAAAAGATAAGATGCTCACTGGAAGTGTAGCAGTGGCATCTTCCCCAAGCTGATGACTAGTGGAAGCTACAGTCCTAGTTCATATTAATTTACTGAGGCAAAGGATAAAAAACAAGAAGCAAAATTTAAAAGAATAGGAAGAAAACCTAAGTTAGGTATATGCTAACTGAAAGAAACTGTCTTTGTAACCTCAAGGAGACAACATTCTAAATTTCTAATTCTAAAAAGACAGCAAGATAGGATAAATACTAGCACCAGGATGATGACTTTGGATGTGTTAAGTTTATCGCCTTAAGAGTAGATTTGTTTATATGTTTATGCTCCATCTCCTTGCATGACAGCTTTTAAGAATGTATATAATAGAGGGGCGCCTGGGTGGCTTAGTCATTTAAGCATCAGACTTCTGATTACCACTCAGGTCTTGATCTCAGGACACTGACATGGAGCCTTGCAGCAAGGCTCTGTGCTTGTGGGGAGTCCACCTGTTCCTCTCCCTCCCCCTCTGCTCCTTTCCCCTACTCATCCTCCCCCCATCACAAATAAATAAATAAACCTTTTTAAAAAGAATGTGTATGATAGAAAAGTAGAAAAGAAAACAGTTGTAAAAATAAGAGTGAAGAGAAAATACTGGTAATAAAGGCAAGGATAAAATTAATGCACTCCCACTCGTCCCCCAGAAAAGAAAGGAAATGATATGCATATGTAAAGTTCTATGGAGTCACTAGAGTTAGTCTGTAAATTTGGTTTTGTGCCTCCTACCAACCAAAGCAAAGAAGAAAATATGATCTAAATAAAAACCTACAGTTTCTATAAGACTAAAACAAACCAGCAGTATTGTGAAAGCTATGACTAAAATCTAAAGAAACCAGGTTCTATGGAACCACGTCATATAGATAAAGACCTTGACAGTATTCTTTTAACAAATGCAATAACAGTGCATAAGAGTTTCCTTTTCTCCATACTTCTCCAAAACTGTTACTTCTTGTATTTGATATTAGCCGTTCTGACTGATGCAAGGTGGTATCTCACTGTGGTTTCGATATGCATTTCCCTGATCATTTGTGATGTTGACTATCTTTTCATGTGTCTGTTGACCATCTCGATATCTTTGGAAAAATGTCTACTCAGTCCTCCACCCATTTTTCAATTGGATTGTTTTGTTTTGTGGTATAGAGTTGTATATGTTTTTTATATTTTGGATAATAACCCCTTACTGGATCTAGCATTTGCAAGTATCTTCTCCCATTTCAGTAGGCTGTCTTTTCGTTTTGTTGATGGTTTCCTTTGCTGTACAAAAGGTTTTTTTGTTTGTTTGTTTTTTTGTTTTTGGTGTAGTCCCAATAGTGTATATTTGCTTTTGTTCCTCTTGCCCGAGGAGACACATCCATAACGGTATTGTCCAAGAGATAACTGCCCATCTTTTCTTTTAGCAGTTTTATGGTTTCCGGTCTCACTTTTAGGTCTTCTCATGTTGTTAATAAATTGTTCATCTCTTCCATGTCTTAAGTGAAACATCACTAGTTAATTCTGATAACTTTTTTTCATATTAATATGTTTTAGAACTATTACAAATGTACGATAAAATGATCCTTGCCACCGTGGTAACAATTTGACCTAGCTGTCACTTTCTTTATGCCAGCTAATAAGATAAAAAGGCAACAGTTTCTAGGTGTAATTTCCACAGATATTTTATGTAAAACAATGACATCCTTTGTAACTTCTGCCATTTGACCTGTGTCAAGCAAGCTTTCTGGAAACAAATCTATTTGAAAGATTCTGCTGCGATTAGAGCCAAATGCAGTAGATGAAAATCTTCTGATTGGGGCCAAGGAAGCCAAGATTATTGGTTCTGCTGTGGGTGTTCTTGGGGTTAGCAGAGTTCTGAAGGTCACCATCATTAGCATCAATGTGGCCACAGAATGCATCTCTCAACTTGCTCAACTGTAACAAAGGGGGTTAAAGCTGAGCTAATTTACAATCTAAATGCATGTGCAGGATAGCCATGGGGTACCACGCTGATTTAGCTGTTACTTTTTAGGGGAAGCAAAGGGCACGTTAATATTTTATTCACCTTCAAATTCACTATAAACTGTACATCCTTGTATAGCTAGCTCCTCCTCAGGCAAATGAGCTGTTAAAATTAATGTATAAAAATAAAAATGAAATTTTTCCCCCCTGGCACCTGTTTGATGACAGAATTGTCATCAATGGCCAAACTGCCCTTGAACGCAGGTTTTCATTTCCTCCCTCCGGTGGTCAGAAGGCTGGGAGGGTCGCCCCCGGCCCCTTCAGAAGTCCCCTCCTCCTGGTCCCCCGCGGGCGCTCACTCATTCTTAGCGGGTGCAGATGCTCGCGTAGATGCAGATCACTTTCACTTCTGCCGGGGAAATTACAACACACTTCTTTAACTGGCAGAGACCGGGAGAAAACTCAGATTCTTCACACACTAAATTATTGGACCTCAGAGGATCGGTAATCTTTCAAGCCCAGCAGCACCAGAATATGCCTGCGAGTCTGAGAATAGAACGTGGGCGGGATGGGGAAGGAATAAAAAGGAGTTAGAAAGGGTTTAGAGGGAAGTGGAAGCAAATAGTTTGGCGTGAATATTCCTGCACGCATCCAGCGAACAAATCCTCGTTGGGCATCGGAGAGCTCCCGGCGCCCGCACAGGGTCGCACACTTTAGTTTTCACTAGGGTCTGGGGGAGGGCGTGGGTGGGGAGTATCTGCTGACTCAGTAGCCCTCAGCGGGACCAGGAAATTGACCAAAATTAGGAGAGTCACTGTATTAATCAGGGACACTTCCAAACAAGTTATACCCAAGAGAAAGAATCCTCTGATCTGAATTTTTCTCTTGTGAAATTCCCTACTTTGTGTTCAAAGGCAAAAACACACCAGTGGTAGCTTTTGTCCACCAAATGTGGGGCAGTTGGCTTCTTCTAGAAAAAAGGAATCTGCGTCACTTCTAAGTTAGATTTTGTTCTGTTGCTGTCAGAGCATTGGCCCAGAAAGGGGGCCGGTTTCTGTGATGACTGCTACCAGAGCAGGTGCAGTTTACTGCCCACAGATATTAACTTTGGTAAGCACTTACTGAATGCCTCCTCCAGGGCAAGAATGGAGAGAAGCAAAGCTAGGCGCCTACCCTCCTGGGGCTTTAATTGTAACTTCATAATGAGAAGTTTCATCTGTGTGGTTCCTTCTCTAAAACACAAAGAAAGCTTTTCAGAGGCTGCCTCATTTAAGTGTCAGGAAAGGAAGGTAGGTGGTATTTTTATTCCCATTCTCCAGCTGGGTAAAGTGAGTTCTAATGAAGTAAGGCCTACTTGCTAAAGGTCACCCAGAGGTCAGAGCAGCAGGAAAAAAAAGAAAAGAAAAAAGAAATGATCACAGGACTGTGTCATACGCTCGGTAGTTTAAACTGAAAAGGAAGAAAACATTTTTTTGTGTGTGGGCTTATCTAAAAAGAAATGTGTTGCTCGTTTTCTCAGTTTCATTTATTCAGCAAGTAAGAGCGAGGCGCTATTCTAGGCAACAAGGATATAGCAGTGAACAAAACAAAACTCACATGGGGCTTGCATCTAGATGGGAAAGCCAGACAATGCATTTTTAAAATATGTAATGTGCCAGGAAGAAAAGAAAAATCTGGTGAGAGGGTAGTGAGTGGAGGTGCTGTTTGGGATGGAGTAGGGCAGGGGCTTCTCTGGGAGGTGGCATTTGAACTGGGGTCTGGATGAGGTGGAGGAGGTCATGTGGACATCTGAGGGGCTCCAGATGTGGGCACAGCAAGGAGGAAGGCTGTCATGGAGAAATGTGCCTGACATGTTTAAGAAACAGCAAAAAGACCAGTTTGGCTGGAGAAAGGACCTGGGGCAAAGGCACGGAGATTTGGCCACCAAGGCAGCCAGGGGCCGGGTGGCAATGCTGGCTCTCTGTGGGATGGGCAGCTGTCAGGGGTTAGAGCCAAGGACAGCCGGGACGTGGCTTGGTTTTCAGAGGATCTCTGGCCAGTGTGAGAACAGGCTGTAGAGGGACAAGTGTGGAAGTGGGAAGAGCAGTCAGGAAATTTGCCATCCTCTACTCTGAGACATGGTGAGGACTCGGGGAAACAGGCTGCAGTTGGAAGGGAGCGGTCATTTACAGCATGCATTCTAGATGTGAAGTCAATGGTATTTGCTGAAGGATTGGAAATGAGGAAAGAAAGAGAGGTTTGCAGATCCGATAATCTAGCTGACCTGTAAATCCTTCACAACTTAGCTTTGCAGGATAGCCATCAGAGCCCAGGAAAGTACTCTTGTCTTGGGCACTCGGTCTTTTGGCCTAAACGAGACGACACTGTGCTCAGTCCTGGTTCCACTTATTACCACCTGAAAGACTAGGGCAAATGAGTAGCAATCTCTACTCCCCGGGATCTTAGCAGTGAATTAGAGACAATCGTTTCTGCTGCTCCTACTTCAAAAGGATATTGAATAAAACTCCATAGAGTTGAGACAGCACAAACTTAGGGATTATTAGTTACATCATTAGCACCATCAGAGTTAACATTGTGAGTCAGTAGAGTTGCCTTTGGTGTATCACTAAGGGATTCTAGGAAGTTCCCCTGGCCAAAATTCTCTCACCAACGGCTTGTCATGATGAAAGGATTTCACAATGAGCCTGATTCCTTTCTATTAAGACACTGTGGATCTGAGACATCCTCCTTTAAAATAGGAATTTTAACCTGACCCGCTGTCAGTCATTTGTCATTTTGGGTGAATATACATATCAGATTGCTTTTCTGCCATCACAGCCAACTTAAGTTGCAATGGGAGAAAGGACAGAATAAACATGGGGTGGAGAATGCAACAGTTGGGGGGTTGCTGAGTATACTGTAGACAGATTGAGAAGATTCCTTGAGGGAGGAGCCTCCAAAAATAAACTCTGTTGATGGTGAAATATCCAGATTTGCCTGACATCATGGTGTTTCTCTCATCTAATAAAAATGAAGTCCTAGAAGCACACCTCCCTGAAATAATTTTTACAAGTAGCTACAGAAGCCAAATTGCTCCAGAAAGACATAGAGTTCATGGAGATTCATAAGTTCTAATGGCCCCTTTGGCTTGCTTTGTTTAAACAAACTGGTCCCCACTGCAAGTTTCTTCGATTATGGGTGTCCCTGCTTTGCCTGAGCCTTTAAAGAGTTCCTTTTCCCTAAATATTTCTGGAAATGTCCAGGGGTGGTAACATGTAATCAGAAATCATTCCATCCAGTGTCCCTACTGTGACGGAACCCATGGACCTGGGCTCTGATGGTTCTACAAAAATGTCCCTCAGGACTAGAGGTCTGTCCCCATCGCAGCGACCAGCACCTGGAGATCCTGTGGGCCCAATGTTGGTAAATTTGGAATACCTGCCAGCTAAGCTGGGAACTCAGCAAAGCGACAGCTAAAGACTTGCTGAGGAGTCCCACAGCAAATTTGTTCAACCTCGGATGTGCTGGTGGTTTGTGGCAGGGGCTCTCTCACTGGAAGTGTGGTGGCCACACGGCCACATGGTCATCACCCCACACCCTGACACTTCCCCAGAGGTACTGCCCCCCCCCAAGGTATAAAGCATGCTCCTGTCACCTTTACAAATACCATCCCCACTTCAGGCACAGTCACCTCCATGCCCAAGCTAACCAATGTAACTGTGATTCAAAGCAGGGTCATGGCCATAGGATGCTCGGAGTGGGGGGGTGGGAATGTGAAGCCATTTGAGCCCCATTGTGTTACTACTGTTACAGTTATCATTCTTCCACATCACAGCCACTGGGCCTTTCTCCAAGGCTGCTGACGGCTGGTGGCTGTCTGGGTGAGGGCAAGTTCTGATGTCAGCTGAGAAACTCTCTGTAACCCCACTCTACACTCCTGGCAACCTTTATCATGGGAAGCCATTTAGCTCTTCCCTGGTGGCACCTGCTCCACCCTGTCACTCTCCTCCATGAGGAGCACCCTCGTTTCTGCACATTGGGGGGAAAGATCTTGATCTTTCTCAGGAGGCTCCCAAGCCCTTGAAAATCAGTAGATAGAAATGAATGCATCGGCGTGGCCCTCTGCTGCCCCAGGAGCTCCTGGCACCATGCAGTCCTACATCAGGTCTGCATATACCTTTTCCCTCTTCTGCAGGGAAGGGACCCCAAACAGTACATCCCATGAAACCACAAAGATTCAAACCTCCCCCTGCTCCTCATATCTCTGCATAAGCAACAGTACCGATGATTAAATTCACAACACGCTTAGCTGGTACTGATGGTTAACTGGGGGTTTCTGAGGGCAATTCAGAATTGATTCAAAGCGGGGATATGTTTTTAGAGGTTGCATTTAAGCGCTCAGTGCTCCTGAATAGGGCAGGGCCTTGCTGAGGACTCGGTCTGTGAAACACAGGGCACCAGCATCTTTTCCTTAACATCACAAGCACTGTGACACTTTTCTCCTCATGAAAGTTTTTTTTAAGATTTCATTTATTTATTCACGAGAGACAGAGGCAGAGACACAAGCAGAAAGAGAAGCGGGCTCTGCCCGATGTGGGACTCCATCCTGGAACTCCAGGATCACACCCTGAGCAAAAGGCAGACACCCAACCACTGAGCCACCCAGGCATCCCACCTCATAAAAGTTAAATATCTTCATGGCATAAAGCTAGCAAAGTATGGAAAAATATGTTAAAGAAAATAGTAATCAACTGTCATCTACTTCCCACAGATAGCCATGGTTAAGATTTTATTTTTTTTAAGATTTTATTTATTTATTTATCCATGAGAGACACAGAGAGAGAGGCAGAGACACAGGTAGAGGGAGAAGCAGGCTCCATGCAGGGAGCCCAATGTGGGACTCAATCCAGGGTCTTTAGGATCACGCCCTGGGCTTAAGGCGGCACTAAACCGCTAAGCCACCTGGGTTGCCCCATGGTTAAGATTTTAATGCATTTCCTGTGAAATCACTTAGCATAAATTGGTATCATTTGGGAAACATCTAATACAAGGCATAAAATTTATAAAGATATGTCCAAAACAAAGATAGTCTTGTACACATACAATTTATACACACGTGTATATGTGTATATAAAATAAGTATATATTGTTTATTAAGCATAAATAGATACTAATGAGTTTAAATAAGAAATGTTTGTGAATGCAGATATTTTATTGTGAGCATTTTCCCAGATAATTAGAAGAACATGATCTTTGAGAGCAGCATTCTGTCTTATGAATGCAACGGAATTAAACATTCTCTGTTGGTTGGTATTAAGGTAGTTTCCAATTTTTTAAAAGATTTTATTTATCTATTTGACAAAGAGCACAAGCAGGGAGAGCGGCAGGTAGAGGGAGAGGGACAAACAGGCTCCAGCTGAGCAGGGAGCCCAATGTGGGGCTTGATCCCAGGACCCTGAGGTCATGACCTGAGCCGAAGGCAGGTCATTGCTGAACCAATGAGCAACCCAGGCGCCCAGTTTCCAATGTTTTAGTATCACTACACTGACTCTCTTAATCAGTGAGGGAGAACATATTCCTAGGAGAATTTCCTTCTCAAGGGATATATGTATTTGGCCTGTCCTACTACTATATGAAGCTGAAATGCATCCAGAGAGCTTGTTCTGACTTAGTGCCCGACAACTCCCAGCTGTGTGATGTGCCAGGAAGGAGGCAGTGGCTTACACTGCCCCTTCAGCTTTTGCTTCTGGTAAGAGGGACCTTGCCAGCAGTTTCTAATATTCCTCTGCCTGAAAGTAGATACATAACCATGTCAAGTCAGGTAACTTTGTCCTGCCTCTGCTTACTTAACCTGGAAAGTAAGGATAAGCTCCTTGATTTTGTAAACTGTAAAAGACTCTGCAAGGCTGAGGTATTAGTTTAACCGTATCATGTGGTTATAGAGCTGAAGTGAATGGATTGGTGTCCTGGCGTCAGACTGTGGGTTTTGAATCCTGCGTCCATCATTCATCATGTATTCTTATGTAACTTAGCCAAGTGACTTCTCTTTTCCTCATCTTTAAACTAGATGACAATAGCACTTGCCTCATAGGTAAGGATTGGGTACAATCATGCACTTAAGGCGTGCATCATGTGCTCATTACTATTATTGTTGTTACTTATTATTTAGACTCAATGTGAAACTGCCATTTGCTTCCTGTTAAATATTCTTGAAGCATGGGTAGTATGAGTAGTTAAAGTTTAACCAGGATACCAAAGCAACTTTATTCAAAGTGTCAAATCAAATTAGTAATGTCAGTGTTTTTCAAAATATGTGCCCCAGAAGTTCTGTAGGGTGCACCCCAGGGAACCTTTGGTGGCGGATGCGATGGTAATTGGACTGGGAAGGGCAAGCGGGGTTTCAGGACCCCCATGGGTATAGGTTTGTTCTGATGGCAAGAATTGTTAGCTGACAAACAAAATAATTTCTTCATCTTGGATGCAAAACTAGACCTCATTTTCCCAAGTCCCCTGCAATTAGGACTCCATCCCATGACCCTGAGATTACCATGTCACATTGTAGGCCTTGTGGTCTCAGTCTCAACTACCCCCAACTCTACCACTGGAGCGTAAAAGCAGCCCTAGACAACATGTAAAAATGGGTGCGCTGTATGCCAATAAGACCTCACAAAACTTTGCTATGGTTTGTCAAGCCCTGGACTAGAGCATGGCATGCAAGGGAGAGTTACACCGAGTGACTGGAAGGGCAGAACTTGCAGATAGGAAGGACCTCATGAACCCTCACAAGAACCTTGGCTTTTAGCCTCAGAGTAGGAGGGAAGGCTTCAGAAGGTTTTAGAAAAGGGGATGACTTGATATATATAAACCCAGTCCTCAGTAGATCAGTGTTTCAGCTTTCAATCACCCTGTGAACCACTGGCCCCATTTACGTATTGCTCTGTGAATTTCCTAAGGAGATTCAAGGCAAGCTCCTGACCGAGATGGTATCTTCAAGGAAAGGCCCCCGGGCAGACCCCATGGGCCTTCACAAGGTGGCATTTATGACCTAGGTGAAGTTGCTGTGGCTTTATCACTGTCCTCAGGTAGGATCAGACCCTGAATCTCAGTCCCCCATCGCTCACTTCCTGTCACTGCATTCAGGTGATTAGCATATGAAGTCAGAAGCACAACTAAGTAAGCGGCCTTTCAAAACACAGTTGCCCCTGGAAGCAGCCTACTCACTGCTGGTAGACAGGACCGCACCTGGATAATAGAACAGTGATCACAATGGTTAGCGTTTATTAACAATGTGCAGGTTGCTGCAGAAAGTACTTTATACGATTACCTGATTTAATCCTCACAACGAGCCTGGCTAGTAGGAACCTTGGTTTAGCCCCCTTTGAATTAGTTGGAGGAAAGGAAGGCAGGGAAATCCAATTTTACGGTCGTCAGGCGAACAAAGCCAGAGGCATTCATCTCACTTAAGAAGAGCATTGCCAGCAGGTCCTCAGCTCCTAGTCTGGTGGTTATAACACTATCCACCTCCACACCACACCAGGCCCTGGCCTTCCTCCTGGGACACGGGAATTCCCAACCCCTCTTATCTCCTGGCTGGGGCTGGAGGAAGTACTGCTGAGGTTTGTTTTACCAACTCCTTTTTCCCACTATGTCTCATCTTATCTGCCCTTCTGTGCCTTTAGATGACTTTGCATCCATTTTACGTGAATTTCATAATTTAACTCTGAGGGTAAATCCCCCCCCACCGCCCCGGCCCATCATCAGGGAGTCCCCCACATGATTAATCTCCCCACTGAGTAAGACTGCAAAATACTTCAGAATCCTTATTTATAGCTTCATGGGGTTAGAAAAGAGGGGGGGTATATCTAGAGCACAATCAACAGTAAGAAGGGTTTGCCACATTAGGTAATGAAAATCCTAACCTCCTACTATGTAGACCAGGGCTCCTCCTTAATGATTAGAAATATTACACTTGCCTAGGTATGCTCAGGAGCTCACTGAAGAGAGTGAATTAGCATTTGAACTTCTTTTAAAAAGAATTTAAAAAATTATTTTAGAGAGTGTGTGTACAAGAGTAGGGGGAGGGGCAGAGGGTGGGGGAAAGCCGACTCCCTACTGAGTGCAGAGCCCCACTGAAGACTCCGTCCCTGAGATCACAAGAACTGAGTTGAAAACCAAGATTTGGATGCTTAACTGACTGAGCCACCCAGGCGACCTTGAACTCTTCTAAAAGAGCAGAAATGAATGACAAGATCTGCTTGAACAGACAAGACTAAGTCTATACGATCTGTGAATTATATTCCCAAGAACAAGTCAAATCTTACATCTAGTCACATGGATGCTCTGCCCACAGAATAAGGTAGCAAAGGCACACGTAAGGCACAGACCATACACTGTTGGTGTTGTCATACAGAGAGACACATTGAGAGGAGGCAGTAGCGCACTAGAGCCCCTGGGTTAGCCCCAAACTAACAGCTGTTGAGGCACCACAAGAGCTAGTACATGTCCAAAAGTAACTAACTGATACCCATAAGACAAGGTTGGACCCACTAATTAGTCTACCATGAAGTTTTAATAAAAACTTTTTTCCAAGTGCTGCTTCGATAAACACATGAGTTAATATATGGGAGTTTAGAAGTTAGTCAAAGGAATCTTGACAGCCAGATCCTTAAATCTTGGCCTTCCCTTGGCCCCTGCCTACTCTTGGTCACAATCTGAATGAACTTTAACTTGTCACTTCAAATGAAGCATATATTTCTATACAACAAATATTAATGTCATAACTCTTGTGCTTTATTATTTTAGCTGATTTATATCGATGTATCAACATTCCAAAGAAAATAGAAAGTGTATGCTGGTTGTAATAACTTATTTCTTTCTTATTATTGCTATCGACATAAAATTCATACGATATAAACTTCACCATTTTAAAAAATAAAATTCACTGGGTTTTAATATCTTCTTAATTGCATACATCCCCTCTACCTAATCCCAGAGCTTTTCCATCACTCCAGCAATAAACTCTACCTGTAAGCAGTCACTCACCATTCCCTTCTTCCCAAACTTCCTAGCAACTACTAATCACCTTTCCATTTTTATGGATTTGACTATTCTGGACATTTAATATAAATGGAATTTTATGTGACCTTTTGTGTCTGTCTTCTTTCACTGAAATAATGTGATACAACACATATCAATCAGTACTTCATTTCTTTTCATGGCTGAATAGTGTTCTTTTATATGGATATATTTATGTTCATTCATTCATCAGTTGATGAATATTTAGGTCATTTTACTTTTTCACTATTAAGAATAATGTTGTTATGGACATCCATGTATTAGGTTTTCTGTAGATATATGTCTTTTTTTCTCCTGGGTTGATACTTGGGAGTGGCATTTCTGCATTAGATGGTAGCTCTGTGGTTAACTTTTTGAGAATTTTCATAGTGGCTGCATTATTTTACATCTCATCAGCGAAATTTGAGTTTCAATTTCTCTATATTCTTACCAACAATATTTTCCCATTTTTTATTATAGCTATCCTAGTGGGTATGAAGTGATATCTCTTGTGTTTTTTTATCTTCATTTCCTTAGTGACTAATGATGAGCATCTTTTCATGTGCTTATCGGCTATTTGTATGTCTTCTTTAGAAAACTGTCTATTTAAGTAATTTGCTATTTTTTAAAACATAAGGTTGTCTTTTTATTATTAAGTAGTAAAAGTTTATTATATATACTGGATCTAGAGCCTTATGATTTGCAACTATTTTTTTCCATTCTGTGGCTTGTCTTTTCATGTTCTTTATATCCTTTGAAGCAGAAAAGCTTTTGATTTTGATGCAGTCCAGGTTGTCCATTTTTTTCCTTGTTTGTGCTTTTGGTGTCATATCTAAGAAATCATTGCCTAATCTAAAGTTATAGAGATGTACCCCTGTGTTTTTTTCTTACTGTGTTATTGTTTTAACTCTTGCAGTTAAGCCTTTGCTCTATTTTGAGTTAATTTTTGTATATGGGATGAGGTAAGGGTCCCACTGCATTTTTCTGCATATGGCTATCCAGTTGTCACAGCACCATTTGTTGAAAAATTATTCTTTCTTCATTGAATAGTCCTGACATTCTTGGTAAAAATCAGTTGACAGCAGATGTGTGGGTTTCTGGACTCTCTTCCATTGATTTTTATGTCTATCCTTTTTTTTTTTTTTAATTTTTTTAAAAATTTTATTTATTTATGATAGTCACACAGAGAGAGAGAGAGAGGCAGAGACATAGGCAGATGGAGAAGCAGGCTCCATGCAGGAAGCCTGATGTGGGACTCGATCCTGGGTCTCCAGGATCGTACCCTGGGCCAAAGGCAGGCGCCAAACTGCTGCGCCACCCAGGGATCCCTTTATGTCTATCCTTATGCCAGTACCAGGCTATCTTGATTACCGAAGCTTTGTAGTAAGTTTTGAGATAAGGAATCATGAGTCCACCAAACTTACTCTTCTTTTTAAAGATTATTTTGCTATTCTTGGTTAATAACTTTTTAAATATCAAGTTAAAAATGAAGCTGCAGCTCTCTAAAGGAAGACAAATTTTCAAAAAGACACTATAACCTCTGCTTTGTATATAGTACACTTGAAAATGCTTGTAGCATGGAATAGATCAATGTCACCTCTAATTCAAACTCTGAATGCCAAAGTCATTTCTTTGGAGCCTATCTCCTTTCTAAGAAAATAACTCTTTCATTCCTATTCTGTAAATACATCTATTGGAGCACTTAGAACATTTTATTATATTTATTTGTTTATGTGTCTATTTCCCCCTATTAGTCTATAACCCCTAAAGGACTAGAATCACACCGAATTCATCTCTGGGTCCCCCTAGTCATGCCCTGAGTGGAGGACCAATATGTTTTTGTTGGAAGGAGAGAAGGCAATAATGAAGGAAGGGAAGATGGGTGAGAAGTTAAGAGGGAAAGGAAAGTAAAAGAGAAAAGGAAAGAAAGAGCTAACATTTACTACATGTTTATAATGTTCTACACATTGTTGTAAGACTCATCATCCCGTGTATTCTTATGAGTATCTTACAAGTTCGTAGCAGTATCATGAATACTCTTATAATGCCCATTTTACAGCTAAAGACAGTAAGACAAAGAGTTTAATAATTTACCCAAAGTTATACCACTAGCAAGTAGCCTAGGCAGCCAGGCTCCTTGGTCGTGGTCTTAAATAACACACCATGCTACCTGTCAAATAAAGACTCAAATAAAGACCCCTGAGCTCTACTCTTACAGGCTGGCTCAGTAGGTTTGAGGTGGTGCCCTGGTGTCTTTACTTCAAACAAATTACCAAACGATTTGCAAGACAACTCTGTTGGCAACTAACACTACAAAGGATGACCAAATAAAACACCCATGGGGGTCAAGGCAGGGAAGACTTTGGTGAGATGTCATTCTTGCAAGGAAAAGCCAGGGGAAAAAAGAGACACCTGGATACTAGTAAAGATAAGGAGGGGGAAGAAAAACAAGCTATTTGTGGTCTAACCCAGGAGACCAGACCAAGCAATGAGCACCCCTTCAGCCACCAGCCTCCCTTTGGCCCTGTCTGTGCCTGTGCTGTATACCCTGCAGGGCACATACCTTCTACCAAGTCCATATCACACTTGATGTCCACCGCAGAGTATCCTAGGAGCAAATGAATGAACCTCCAAAGCTCTAGAACCAAATTACATGTATTTATTGCTTGTCATCGCCAGGCTAAGTTCTAAGTGCTTTACATGGAAGAACTCAGTCTCCACAACATTCCCGAGGCAGATACTATTGTCATAACTCCGATGACAGGTAAGGACTCAGAGGCACACAGAGGGTAAGAAGCTTATCAAGGTCCCATGGGTAACAAAGGGAGAAGCCAGATTCCAACCCGAGCAGTTTTGCTCCAGAGTTGATCCCCTTCACCAAGATGCTGCTCCAAGAAGGAAGATAAAAGAATGAAGGATGAGGCCCATTAATGTTGCAATTTGGAAAAGCTACTTGAAGCAAACCCTCACTTGAGCAAAATGAAGGCACAAACCCTTCTGAACCCCCTGATGCTGGCCCAGGTCCAGTAGGAGTGGTGTTAGGAAAACTATGGGAATTCCAAGGTACTTAGCTCCCTTTCCCCAGTGGCCGCAGAAGCCAACCTCAGGGGACTAGCCATTTTGAATCCCTGAGAATCGAGGTGTGGAGCAGAAACGGGTCCCAAAGTCAAAACCAAAACCCAGTCTTCTGTTGACTCACTCATTGCTTTTGTCTACTGTGTTATACAAACTTGGATGGTGAAGTGAAAGGGGTTTTGATGGCGTGGACTTAAGTAAACAAATGAATTTGTGGGTTGACACATCGCCAGCCATAAATTCATGGAAGGTAAATATTGACGTCTGAAGATTACATAATCACTGTGTTCAATGTGTAGAGAACTCAACCAGGAGTTAAGAGAGCTTGCATGTTCATTTTGGCTCCTTGGCAAATTGGTGAGGTTATGGACAAATCATTCCATTTCTTTATGCTTTTCTTTCTTTTGACTATAGAATTTTGCTGGTTGAAGAGCACGATGAGATCAAGCACTTTGCTTTTAAATGTCTTTCCCTATTTGGACATGCTCAGCTGGATGTGGGAGATCTATGGTTTTCCTGGGTTTCATAATGATCAGATCCCACAGGGCTATGTAACTTGTGTGGTTTATAGAATTATAGGACCCCAAAGCCGTGGGGATTCTGATAAATCGTAGGGTGAAAATGTCCAGCTAGTGGCAGAATTTCTTTTACAGAATCCCCAGCAGGTGCTCAGTGAGCCTCACACTGCAATCCATCATATGAGGAGGAAAATGGCTGAGTTTAAAGTTCAAAACCCCTTTCACTTCACCATCCAAGTTTGTATAACACAGTAGACAGACCTAGTGGTGTGTGTGTGTGCGTGTGTGTGTGTCCTCTCTGATTGGGGTATGCCTACGTTTCCTCTCACTTTCTGCAGTGATTGTAATTTGTTGGTTTCTTTATGTTGCCAGTCCTAGCCCAGGGGTTAATGATGACAATAATCATGTAATATAACAGCACTTATAAAATGTCAGAGATCATGGTTTATTTAGAGTAGCTTATTTAATCTGTATGTGATCGTGATAAAACAAGTACTAGTATTATCTTTATTTTTCAGATTAAAAAGAAACTAAGATTCAGAGAGGTTAAGTAACTTGCATGAAGACACATGTCTACTAAGAGCTAGAATCTCAGGTCTATTTCAGACTGAGCTGGAGCTATTAACTAAATAAATGTTTACTGAATCCAACTAATGATATCTCTATCTACCACCATGCCTTTTTCCCCTGCAACGGATGAAAGAGAAATGTAAAGTTTATATATGTAAAACATTAGCAATATGTGTTATAAGAATTGCAGATTTAATTCAAATAAAGGATGGATTTTTTTATATTAGGAGAGTTTTTTCTTCAGCTATCTGATTTAGGTTTCAAAAACAAATAACAAGATATTAAAATATTTTAATACATACTTCACTAGACCATAGGTATAGGTACTGTATTTAAGTTAATATAGAATCAAGTCTACAATAAACAAAGCAATAAAATATAAAGCTGGCTTGATATGGAAAGCAGAGTAATAATTTAGGCTATCCAAAAGGAAACTAGGTAAAATATTTTTCTTTTGGAGGATTTTTGGAGTTTTGTTTGTTTTTGTTTTTTTAAAGCACAGCCTAAGATAGAGAAGCAATTAATTAAAAATGGAAATTTGAGGCAGAATGAACTGAGGTTGATATTCTTGTTTATGTACATGTATTTTAAAAGAAACAGTTTGACCATCTCATTAACATTAATCTTTATCAGGAATTAATTAATTCCTGATTAATTATTAACAGGAAACTCTAGCCAAACTCTTAAAGCAGGTAAAGTTTATTTTTAGGCATCCAACTAGCTTCTCTCTCTGGTTTCCCCTTCTCTTTTAGGGCCACTCTAGATACCTAGTAACCTTAGCCTGTATTTTTCTTCCAGAAGGAGCAGCCATGTTTTAGATCCTGCATTTTTTTGCCAGGATCATTTCAGATGCAAATATTAAAGTCCAAACTCCAACTGGCAGAGGTCAAGAAGGAGAAGAAGGAGGAGGGGGGCAGGAGAAGAGAAAAGAAAAGCAAAGAGAAGGAGGAGGAGGAATTTTTCAGAGTCTGAAATAGTGAAGTCTTGGAGTAGCCCTAGCCTCAGGATCTAGACATTCAAATTATATAATTGGGAATCTATCTCCAGACCTCTTTGTTTTCTTCTTATTTATTTTTAAGTAGGCTTCACATGAAGCATGGAGCCCAATGCGGGACTTAAATCTCTGACCCTGAGGATCAAGACCCAAACTGAGATCAGGAAACAGATAGTTAACTGACTGAGCCACAAAGGCACCCCTGTTTTTTAAATTATTTTTTAATCAGCTTCATTGCAATGGAGGTGCTAGGTGGTAGAATGGCACTCCTCCAACTTTGCATTAATTATCAGTTTGAAAATGGCAAGTTTCAAAAAAAAAAAAAAAGAAAGAAAGAAAATGGCAAGTTTCTAAATAGTCCAGAAGGCCTAAAATGAAGGCTCATTTGTGCCTGTTATGGGCCTGTTTCATAACTAAGGCTCTGATAAGACAGGCCCTACCCATCTATAGAGTTTGGGATGGGGTTAATCTCACCACAAATACATGGACTGAAGTCGGGGAAAGGATAGTTTCCAAAGGAAAATTGAAGTTCTAGTACCATATGTGGATAGTGGACTAGTGGCAGACAAAAACAATATCTATCCACCACCTGGTCATGGTAGAGGACCAACCAGATACCCACAAAGGATGGAAGTTGATCCTCACAATCATTGTAGTATCCCTAAAGGATGCCTTACAGGTGACTTTTCCCACTTTATATGTAAACCGATACTCCTGAATTTATAATACAGGTAGTATAAGGATGGATTCAGCAAAATTGGGTCCACAAGCAACACATGAGCGATCTTCAGGTAGAAGCCTGTTCTGCACGGTCATCCATGACTCTTGCACTAATTGAATTTTTCTAGAATACCTAAAGGAAGATGAAAGTAGAAAACAAGCTGGTAATGGACAAGCATATTTTTAATAAGCCCACTAATATGGCACAGTAAGGTTCTTAATGATTGTTATGAATTACATTTGCCTGAATAATTCTAATTCTATACTACAGAAGAACTTTCACAGTTGTGCAAAGATAGAAATACAAGAATATTCATTCATTGTAGTGTGGCTTCCAGTAGTGAAAAATTGGAAACAGCTTAAATATTCGTCATCAAGGGAAAGGTGAAATTTATTACAATATAGTCAAACAATAGAAAAGTGTGTTACTATTACCTGAATATGTCAGATGTCCAAGAACATTTGATGAAGTTGGAAAATATGCATAGTAAAATCCCACTTAAAATAGTTAAGAGTGTGTAGGGTGCCTGGCTGGTGCAATCGGCACGTGACGCTTGATCTTGAGGTTGTGAGTTGGAGCTCATGTTGGGTGTAGAGATGACTTAAAAAATAAAATATTTTTTAAAAATTGTGTGTGTGTATACATGCATAGACTAAAAGGTTCTGAAAGAATGCACAGCAACTCAAAAATAGTTACATCTGTAAAATGGGATTGCATCGGGGAGAGAGTTTCTACTTTTTCCTTTATGCATTTCTGCCTTTTTTATGTTTGGGTTTTGAAATAAGTATGTGTTTTTAAGCATGCATTATCTTAAAAGATTTTTTTAAAGACAGAAGTAGTATCTAAAAATATGTTTTGTTCTCCTACTGCTATTTACACACAGATAACCATTCTTCTTGGAAACCTCTGATCTTCCTTCTGTAAAATCTTTCCCTCACTCCTCACTGCTTTCCATTTGCTCTATCCAGTGATCTAGTCAGGACACAGAGCCTTATTAGGCATTATTTCTAATTTAAAAAACTGATTTATAAGGCATATGTGGAACGTACTACCAGAATATCCATTTAGTAACCCATTTTTTCCCCACAATTTATTCCCTCACTAGTTCCAGAGAGGACATTGACTATTTATAATAAAAATAAATTTAGACAGATAGGTACAGATATCTCATAGACAGAATACAATTAAGCAATTAGAGACTGATCAAGAGGCTCTGTTGGTGTGATGAACAGAAACAAATGGGATGAAATCACAGAGAGGTAAAATAGAAAATGAAAATCAGGACCAAGGAAAGAGGAATAAAAATATGCTGGACATCATTCAACAACTATTTGCTGATGGTAATTATAGGGATGGAAAACCCATCAGGCCTATGGAGCTAAAATTAATCAGCAAGTATTCACAGAGAGCCTCCTGCTTCTATTACTGGTTCTGGCTTCCTGCCTGCCCAGTGCCCAGGCTGGAGACATTTGCATGACATTCAGCTTGTCAAGACAGAAGTAGCAAAATAAGCAGGCAGAGGCTCACAACAGCCTTCTCTACCCCATCATGTTCCTTAGAATCATAGTCATGCAAGACAGTTCCTTCTGTGAAAGACAATGAAACTAGTTTAAAAGTTGTAGACATCACTGTATCATCTGAAAAGGGCCCAATTAAGTAGAAGTACTATTTCTGCAAAGCAGCAGTCAATCCATGTGTGTACTATTTAAAAATTTTAAAGTATAAATCCACGTTCTTTTTCTATTAAAGTCAGGAAGGGAAATCGGTAAGACCTCTAACAGCTATGCTTAATTTTCAGGGATCTTTCCATTGCTGACAAACATTTTAGGTCACGACTAATTCTCTCTCTTTTTTTTTTTTTTTTAATTTTTATTTATTTATGATAGTCACACAGAGAGAGAGAGAGAGAGAGAGGCAGAGACACAGGCAGAGGGAGAAGCAGGCTCCATGCACCGGGAGCCCGACGTGGGATTCGATCCTGGGTTCCCAGGATCGCGCCCTGGGCCAAAGGCAGGCACTAAATAACTGCACCACCCAGGGATCCCTGACTAATTCTCTTAAAATGTAAAATACAATGTTTATACATCAGTGGTAATATTTTGATAATAGCTATGGTAGTGAGCCTGTCATTCTCTCTCACTCTCTCTCCCTCCCTCTCTCTCTCTCTCTCTCTCTCTCTCATTTTACTCCACTCTTAGATGTCAATGGTGAGAACTACACCTAGGCTTTGCCTATCACACTATACACCCCTTACATCTTTGGCCATAGTCATCAGTTCGGGCTGGAGCATGTGGCCTAACTACAGCAATGAAGCCCCTCCCAGGGTCATGCACTAAAATTAGTAGAAAAGAAGAACTCTGCTGAAGTTACTAAGCCAATAGGATGTTTTAAATCCAGGTGCTGTAGGCCACAAAGTGGAGATAGCCTTCTCAGGAGAAAAGCCAAAACAAAGGAGAGTAAAGCTAAGAGATAGTCCAAACTCTTTAGACATCATTGAGCCTCTGAATCCAGACATGCCTGAAACTAACATCCTCTGGATTTTAAGTAAATCATAAACTTTCTTTTTGCATTAACAGTGGGCTTTCTTTTAAATGCATCAGAAACTCATCCTGCTAGAATATGAATTACAAGCTTTCTTTTTAAGTATTGCTTCCATTAGAAATAACCAAAAAACCTGGAGGTGGCCCTTTATAATTCAAATCAATCATGCTAAAAGCACTCCCTGATTATTATCATCTCCACATCCACACCTACCTTGCTACCTTTAAACATCCAGATGACTTCTTTTTTTAAAAAAATTTTTTATAAATTCAATTTGCCAACATCAGTATAACACCCAGTGCTCATCCCATCAAGTGCCCTCCTCAGTGCCCGTCACCCAGTTACCCCATTCCCCCACACACCTCCCCTTCAGCAACCCTTTGTTTCCCAGAGTTAGGAGTCTCTCGTGGTTTGCTTTCCTTTCTAATTTTTCCCCACTCAGTTTCATTCCTTTCCCTTAGAACCCCTTTCACTATTTCTTATATTCCATGTATGACTGAAATCACATGATGATTGTGCTTCTCTGATTGACTTATTTCACTCAGCATAATACCCTCCAATTCTATCCACGTTGAAGCAAATGGTGGGTATTCATCCTTTCTGATGGCTGAGTAATATTCCATTGTATATAGAGACCACATCTTCTTTATCGATTCATCTGTCCAAGGACATTGTGGCTCCTTCCACAGTTTGGCTATTGTGGACATTGCTGCTATGAACTTTGGGGTGCAAGTATACCGGTGTTTCACTACATCACTATCTTTGGGCACCCAGATGATTTCTTGATGCATATGTAGTATCCTATGCATCTATCACGTAGTTCCACATTGTTCACACGAGTCTGCATTGTTCGATAATGACTTATTACTGTATCTGTCTCTATTGCCTCCAAAGTAGGTATTGTATCTTAATCATTTTTATATCCCTACTGCCTTATAGGGGGGCCTACCATGTATTAGTTGCTATTTTGTAGAAGGAATTGCATTTTGCTGAAGAAATGAATGAATAGGAGAGAAAATTATTTCAGAAAGTCTCTTCTATTAGTAATGATTCCATGATTAGTTGAAACCATCAATAAAATAGCTAATATCAGAAGAGCCAAAGTAAACCAAACTGCTGTACCCAAAACAAATCCTCAAAGTATCAATCATTGATAGCTGTTTCTTTGGGAATGTTTTATTTTTCCAGTCAGTAGAGTTGATGAATGGAGAGACGTGGTCCTTTCTTTTGCAAAACATTTACTATTTTAAAAATTCCATAAAATGTAATAACCTCTATTGTAAAAACTTACAGATATGTGATATGACATAAAACCCAAACGGTATGTAATATGATGTAAAACCAAAACATACAACCTTGTCATGTGGAGTATAGGTCGTAGGTTGCAAGGGAGGAAGCAGGGAGAGCAGTGGTACACCAGAAACTTATATGTGTTGCCTCATAGGCTATACAGTTGGGTAGTTTATGGTGTTGTCCTTGTTTATGACCTAGCAAAGAAAAACTGGGAACAGGTCATGAGAAGCATAAGAAAGGCAGCACTATCTGTGTAGCATAGGAAAAGTGCTTGAGAGTTCTGTCATTAAAATGGACAAACGCTAAAAATATCCACCAGACATGGCAATAGATCAAGGCATTGATCTATTGATGACCAAATAATCCTTCTATATAGACAAAAATCTTAATTTCTAGATGAGTAAGAAAACTTCTGACTATGTGAGTTCCAGTTATGACACATTACTGGTAATTGGGGTTTCCCCCTCCCCACTCCCACTGTAAGGCAATCAAGCCTAACTTTCTCTGTGTGCTTCAGAGATATTGACTTAAACTCTACAACTGCCTCTCTTTCCTTTCCTCTTCTACGTGCGGCTCCTGACTCCTTTTCTCAGGTCCAGCTTCCCATGCCCTCACTTTCTGCAACCACTGAGCCTTCTTAGTTTTTCCCGCATGGTCTTCCTTTAGCATAGAGTTTCATGGCTTCCCTAGAGCCATTGAATGGCTGGTTTGCCTGCCTTCGGCCTCCAAAATGCTCCCCCTGTCCAATCATAGCTCCCCACCACCACTGCCACTACCCAGTACAAATATCCATCTTTTTCTGGACTTATGTGCCTGCCTCCTCACTCTCTCCCGTCTTCCTCTCTTAGTTCCTACCACCTAGGTTTCACATTACAGGTGGAATGATCTTTTCAAATTGTAAATTCAGCTATGTCCATTAGCATGTTGATAAATGTTTAACAACCGCTGTCCAGGGAAGGAGGGAGGGAGTATCCATGTGTCTATAACATATTTTGCTGATATAAAAGATGTGTAGCACACGTAAAAAAAAGTAACACTCTAAAGTAAATTTTGTACAGCCCATTGATTTTCACAGACTGGTTCCAGCAAACTTGTAGCCATTGTCAACCTACAGTTGGAATTTAACCATAAGTGGCAAAAGCAGACTCTGACAAAATATTTTATCAGAATTCAGTTCAGAAAAAAAAACCCGGTTCAGCAAAGAAGTCGCTCATGCCATTGAAATTTAGACATGAATGCTGGTTGATGTTTTTTACATTAACAAGCAAGACGAAAGTGAAACAACAAAGATGTATATTAGGACAATATTCATTTGTCAGTGATGCGAGCAACTTCTTTGCTGATCAGATAATAGTTTTCAACGATGAGAAAAAATTTCAATTTTTTGCATTATTCATGAACTACACAGCTTTAGATTTAAACTTCATTATTTAAGTATAGACAATCAACAAAATAAACCATGCTCTGATTTGTAGTTTTCCAGTTTCTGTAGTGTAAATACTCTACCACGGTTGATTTCATACTACCAAAATAGCATTTCTGAATACAGAGTTGGAAGAGATATGCTGTATCATATTACTATATAGTACATGCATTATAAAGAACAGATGGACAGAACTTTAAATCATAGTTAGCAGTAAAATGTAGTAAAATAATTATGAAGTGAAGTTTTGAGCATTTATTACCTTCATTTTTAGAATATTTAATTGTAATTTCGTAAATAGTTGTTTTTAGTATTGGCTGTGATTAACAAGTGACAGACAAAATTCCTGAAAATTTACCGGTCATCTCTTGCAAGCTGTACAGCTGGCTCCAACTCTCTACTGAATTGTCACTCCTCTACTTAAACTTTAAAGCTGCTCATTGTACAGATTATCTGGGGGAAGGAGCAAAGAGAGGCCATGCCAATTTTCAATGAAATTAGTAATCACTTTTGCTCTGGTGAATTGATGATGCAAAAATTCTATGAGTCCATCCCTGTTTTCTTAACTCCTTTTGCATGGATCATCCCATTTGAACCTTACAGATTTCCTAGGAGATGACAGGTTGGGTAGATATCATTATCCTTCCTTTACAAATAGAAAAACAAGCTATGAAAGGGTGAATAACTGGCCTCAGCTCATTCAGTTAGATGGCACAACAGTATTTCAAAACCAGGGCTTATATTGAAAAGTAAACAGGAGGTTAGAGAAAATTTAACTAATACTGATACCAAATTGTTTTAAATGTGACAAATATCTTTTATAACACTCCAGGGTCTGATATCAAGAATATTCATATCTTGTGAAGGGATCCTTATACAAAGGATGTTTTGATCTTTTAAACTCCACTGTTTCTGACTGAGCTTAAAAATGAAATACAACCCAGTGTGACCTAATAAATAAAGTGTAAGCACCAAAATGGAAACGTAGGTTTTCAAAAATTCGCTGACGGATTCCACCTAGAAATGGAGCAGATTGAAACAATCTCTACCAAAGGAACATGGGACAGAAAAAAAGGAGATTAAATCAGAAGAGGAAGAAAGCTAATGACATAATGGCCAGCCACAAATGCCACAAATGCAAAACAAAGTACATAATATTTGTTACAATTATTCAGTGTACTTGCTCTAATGTCTCCTAACTCTAAAAACATGAAGTTCCTGCTTATTTCAACATCTCCCTCATTTATTTGTTTATATTTACTTTATCCTTGAATCGGTACTGCTTAAACTAAGTTCTGCTAGCGTAAAGAATATAGATTTAACGGGATACCCGTAGAGCATTTCATGCCTATGAGCTCAAATTGTGATATTTTAGGTTGCATATGATGAAATCATTGAAAGCACTATGAGAAGCAACAAAACACCAGGGATGCTGGTAACAATTTAGCATTTCCCAGTTCATGTGGGAACGTTAATTCCAATTACAAAGAGAGGTACCAAAGTGGAATTCATTATAATTAAGAACTTGCTGTACTAAGTGTGAATTGTTTATAACAGGCATGTCTGCTGTCAAATGCAAATATTGAGGCAGAAAAAGATGGGACATTTAAAGCTTAGCTGGGTTCTCTTGAAACTTTTACCTTACAAAGTTAAACAAGAATAGTACTGTTTCCCAAAGTCAAGTTATTATTGTGAAGAGGCATCTAATAGCTATGATAACTGCAGAAATAATTTTTAAGTAAGTTCTGATGAACCACAGAAGCTGTTTGAGTTGGCTTACTATATCATTAGCATATGCAATGAACCATAATATTCAAAATTATTATTATGTATATGTATATATACATGGTATTTATTTGATTCCAATTTACATTTACTGTCATAGATTTAAAGTGTGTGTGTTCGGGATAGGGGTGAGGTAATAGAACACCTGTAAGATAGAGCTGTGACAATTATGGGCTATAGGAAACTAAGTCACAAAGAGGTATTCTTTTGTAATAGGAAATATATGTGATAAACAATGGTAGAGGGGGGAATGGATGTTATATCTACTGTGCTCTTTCTTCAGCAGGACGGATTCCTCTTAAATGACACTACTCAATGCATTTACCTCAACTATTTCAAGTTTTCCATCCTCCCTGGAAAACGAAACCGACTGATGCTTAGGGAATGCTGAACACTGGGGCCAAGATTAATTCTTGTACTCCACATATTTCTGCTCCCACCAATTGAGCTATATGTTTACCAAAGTTCCTTAGATTTTTCTCATCAAGAAACATGTTCATTCCATTTGTGCTTGTTATTGTAATTACTTAAATAATTAAACGATGAAATAGGATTTATTATTTATTTAAGATTATTTATTTATTCATGATAGTCACAGAGAGAGGAGAGAGAGGCAGAGACACAGGCAGAGGGAGAAGCAGGCTCCACGCCGGGAGCCGAACGTGGGACTCGATCCCGTGACTCCGGGATCATGCCCTGGGCCAAAGGCAGGCGCTAAACCGCTGAGCCACCCAGGGATCCCTGAAATAGGATTTAAAAAAAGGAATAGCTTTTCTATAAAATCTAAATGGAAAGATGCCATATAAACAATCACTGTCAAATCAGGTGGATGCAGGACAATTTTAACAGATGGGGGCAAGGTCAGTAGGTATAAATCAAACAAATTTAGAAACTTACACTCCTATGTAAGTGCTTTTAATTTTTTGCTCCAATTAAAAAACGGGGGAAGCACCAATACTACACATTAATAATAATTGGTGCTGCTGACTAAACACTTAATATGTCCCAGAAATTAGTCTAACCACTTCACATATATGGAACTCACTTAATCTTTCTAGTAACTTGGGTTAATACAGATATTATCCCCATTATACAGATGATGGAAACTGGGGCACAAAGAATTAGGTCACTCAAGGTTGTAGTCTTCAGAGTGGTAGAAGTCAGCCAGCCAGTCTGGCTCTTAACTGCTGTGATGTACTGATGCAATACGGGTACAATTTGTACACAAATGAAGACATGAATTCATCAGTGGGCTCACAAAAACTTTCTCCAAAGAAGCAGGACATAAATGTTTGGTTTTAGGTTTAAAGCTTCACATTTCTAAGTGTGATTAAAAAAAAAAAAATTATTCATGAAAGACACACACAGAGAGGCAGAGGCAGAGGCATAGGCAGAGGGACAAGCAGGCTCCCCACATAGAGCCTGATTGGGACTTGATCCCTGGACCTAGGATCATGCCTTGAACTAAAGGCAGACGCCCAACCGCTGAGCCATTCAGCCGTCCAGTCCAAGTGTGATTTTTTTTTTTTTTAATTCTTTGCTTTAACTGACTTTTTAGTTTAATGAAATACTAGTCCGATTGCATCAGTAAAAAGGCTTTGCCTTCAAGAAATGGGCAAGTGAGAGATGATGGTCTTAAATGACAGAATGGGAGTTGGGATCTCTCTACAATGGAAGGGAATTATTGTAGGTACTTGAGTACAACACAATTTAATTGATGTTTTGGAGGAATCATCTGGCAATGAGCTTTGGATTATCGGAATAGGAATGATAAAACGGACCAACAGAATGGTCAATAAATGTTGGCCATGGGATGTAACAATTCTCTGAAAAAGACACTGGGTTAATCTGCAGTCTATTCATGCTTTCAGATGAACGTGACAGACTGAAGAGATTTTTTTTTTCCTATCAAATTAAAAAATGAACAGGCATATGTAAACCACTGAAAATTTCACACATTTGCCCAATTGAAAATGTTTTCCTTTATTTATTTATTTTTTTTTTTTTTGCGTGTTTTCAATAGCGATTTTTAATTGAAAACAATGGGAGTCTTTTTGCACCAGGCGATCTGCTGGACTTGCAGACAAAATGAGCGGCAAGAAAGCTACGCGGAACTCCTGTAAAATCCGGTATTACTTTAAAACGCAATAGGCAACCCAAATTTAAAGAAGTAATTGATGAGGTGGGTCCTTTCCTTATGGCCGAGGTTCAATTAAGGGACTAGGTTTATGGTATGAGGAGCAGGATTCTATTTGGTGACTGTTACTGTCCCTTTACATCTTACACAAATTTTACGTTTTTATAAGGTATTCCTACGTATAGTGATTCCTAGGATAACTTTTGAGCAGACATGGAAGGATGACCACACTGGCTTGCGTTATTTAAGGCACTTTTCGAAGATGCACACCATATTAAATTTGGGTCTTGATTCTTTTCCCCCCCTCCCCATGAGCGACCCAACGGAGCGAGGCATCTGGTTTTAGCGACTGAGGCGTCTACGCGGGAAAAACTGGCGGGGGCGAAGCAGCGTTCCTGAGGCGGGTCCTACGGCAAGGGCCTCCGTCCAGTTGGCTTGGGCCAAGGGAGAGAGGAAGGGGTCGTCTTAACAACTGGGCTGCCCAGCGCCCTTCGTGAAAATTCCACGGGCCGAGGGTTCGACGCTGGCAACGGTTTGGGTTCCCTTTTCTTTCCCGAGGCCGAGAGCGGGTCTTCCTTTGCCAAGATGGCGGCCCTCGACCCGTCTGGAGGCGGCCCGAGTAGATCGTCCCCGAGCAGGTCGGTAACTAACTAAGACGCTTAGTTCCCTCCTCCCACATCCGACGGCGCGCGGGGGCAGCGTCCACCCGCCAGCTCCCGGCGAGGGCTCCTCCGCGGGCCGCCACGGAGAACCTCTGGCAAGATGGTGGCCGCGAGGCTGGGCCGGCGTCAGCGTCCTTTACCAAGATGGCGGCGGGCGACTTCCGGCACGCGCCTCCCCAATCCTCTTGGAGATGTCAGAGCAGGGGCGGCCGCCGCCAGCGTCCGAACGCCGCCCGAGGAGCGAGTGGCTGAGGCGCAGCGCCGGGCGAGGACTAGGGTGGAGCTGCGGCAGCCTCCGCCCCCGTCCCCGTCCCCGTCCCCGTCAGGAGCTGGCAAGCGCTGTCACCTGTGGGGGCGCAAAAGTTACCGCCCCAAACCCTAAAGCAACACAGCACCACCTTTCCCCGAGTCACAAAAATCATACTAAGTGTCGCACAAGGTAGGAGGCTCGGTCCCGGCAAAGCCCCCAGCGCCCCCGGACGCGGCCGGCTGGGGACGGGGGCTGGGGCGGGCGTCTCCCGCGCGGACTCCCCTCGCCCCACGCCCCTCTCCTTGGGGACCGGCCACGTGTTTCCCTCGGACTGAGGGGGAGGCGCGTAACGGGAACAGCTGGAGGGAGTTAAATGCTGACATTTTAAAGCTGCGCGTGTTTTGTTTCGTCTGGAGGGGCAGGGGTCCGGTGCACGCCGAGGGGTGGGCGACGCGCTGCGCCGGGTGCGGCAAATGTCACGATCCGGGTGCGGGGCCCCCGCGGGAACTTGGACGCGGGCCCTGGAGGGGGCGGGGGAGAGGTCAGGAGTTTGCGGGGGAGGCAGGGCGGACTTTGCAGGCGACTTACTGTTTCGCCTGCAACTTGCTTGTAGGCCTGCCACCACCCCCACCCCGCCGCTTTCCTTGAAAATTAATAATAAAAAAGTGCAAAGAGATTCAGCTCGCCGGAGGTTTTTGCATTTGGCGTGCAACTTCCTTCAAGTGTGAGCGCCCTAGCAGGGAGGGAGGGAGGGAGGGAGGGTGGGGGTTGAACTTGGCAGGCGGCGCCTCCTTCTGCCGCCGCCGCCGCCGCCTCGCAGACTCGGGGAAAGGGTGGGGGCCGGTCGCAGCGCGGGGGGGCGGGGGGCTCTGCTCTGTAACTTCTCTCCCGGTGGGAGAGCGCGGCGGCGGCGGCCGTGGGGACCCGCCCCCCGGCGACTGCCCCCCGGGCCTAGAGTCTGTGTGCGCCGACCCCCTTCGCTGCCCCCCAGAGGGCGTGTCTGGCGGGCCGGCCCCGCAAGCGGCCGACACGCTGCGGCACCGTTTCCGTGCAACCCCAGTAGCCCCGCGCTAAGTGACACTTCGTGCAACTCGGGCCCGGGGCGGCGGCGCGGACCCCCTCGCGGCGCTGCCGCGGCTGCGGGCCGCGCCCCGGCCCCCGGCCCCCGCCCCCGCCCCGCACCCCGCCCCGCACCCCGGGCGGCGCGCTGTCACCGCAGGGGCGCCGCCGGCCGTGGCCGCCCAAGGACCGGGCCGGCTCCGGAGTGGGTCGGGAGTCGCGGAGCTGGGCGGGGGCGGGAACGAGGCAGCGAGAAGACAAACTAGAGAAACTCGGCTTCCCTCCCAAGCCCGCCCCGGAGAGACCAGGTCGGCCCCCGCCGCCGCTGCCTCTCCTGCTCGCGGGGGGTGGCGGGGCGGGCGCGCAGAAGCCCCGCGCGCTCTGGGGCGGCGGCCGGCAGCCCAGTCCCGGGCGATGCCGGGGGCGTGCGGGCGCCGTCGGGGCCGGGGTGGCGGGGCCCCCGCGGAGGGCGTGGGGCGGGGGCGGGGGCTGGGCCGCCCCTGCAGTTGCCGAGCGTCGCCAACAGGTTGCACCGTTCCCCGCCGCCGCGCGGCCCCTCGGGCGGGGAGCGGCCGGGGGTGGAGTGGGAGCGCGTGTGAGCGAGTGTGTGCGCGCCGTGGCGCCGCCTCCGCCCGCCCCCCGGTCGGTCCCGCTCGCTCGCCGCGGCCGGGCGGCCCTTTCGCGTGTCCGCGCTCCCTCCCCTCCTCCTCCTCCTCCTCCTCCTCCTCCTCCTCTTCCTCCTCCTCCATTTTGCGAGCTCGAGTCTGTGACTGGAGCCCGAGGCACCACCCGCCCGTCGGGGACGGATTCTAGTGGGTGGAAGGAGACGCCGCACCCGGAGCGGCCGAAGCGGCGGGCGCCGGGACGGAGGACGCGCGCCGGAGAGCCCGGGCTCGCGGGGATCGGCGCGGGGCAAGGGGCGCGGGGCGCGGGGCGGGGGGCTGGCTTGTCAGCCGGGAAATGGAAGACTTTCTCAAATAGGGGCTCTCCCCTCCTCCCCCCCCCTCCATGGAGAAGGGGGCGGCTGTTTACTTCCTTTTTTTAGAAGAAAAAAAAAATCTCTCCCTCCTGCTCCTCCTGCTTTCACACGTTAAGTTGTTTATCTCGGCTGCGGTGGGAGCTGCGGACGGTGGCGGGTGAGCGGCGCCCCTGCCCGAGGTAAGACGTGGGGAGGGCCGGGGCCGCGCGGGTGCTCGCTGCCCCGAGGTGCGGGCCGGGGCCGCCAGGCCGGCTCGGGGGCCGCGGCGGGAGCCTGCAAACTTTTATTAGCCTCGGGGACTGGGGGTGGGGGCTGGCGAGGGGCCGGGTGATGGTGACGAAAGGGCCGCGCGCGGGTGACAGCGCTGGTCGGCCGGCGTCCCCGGGTCGGGCCGAGGGGGAGGAACCCGAGCTCCCTGCGAGTGGAGCCTCCTGGAGCTGCCCCGGGGCTTTGGCTCCTCTGGCTCCCTGGCGAGGCACTCTGGCCTCTGCGCCCCCAGGCCCCCCGTCCCTGTGCTCGCAGGGGGCCGCCCAGACACCCGTTTTACGGTGAACGCCGAGCCGCGTTTGAATTCTAGCCGGCCGAGTATTTCCACTCCGCCCTAGTGCGCCCGGGCGCGAGCAGGGTTCCTGTCGGGGCTCCAGCGCGTCTCCTTTCTGGCGGGCGCGCGGGGTGCGCGTGTGCGTGCGTGCGTGTGTGTGTGTGTGTGTGTGTACACACGCAGGGGGCTGACAGCCTGCAACTTGGAGACCTCGGCCAGGGCTGGCGTTATCTGGTAGAAGTGGGCGTGTCGGAGAAAGAACTCAACAGGTCTGGACACGTTTCTCTTTTTACCCCTGCACTTTTTTCCTCCCCGGGGAGAGGGTTTGTTCTTGAGCGCTTGGCACCATTGCGCGCCTGACGCGCAGAAGTGGCCCCTCGTAGAAAGAGACCTTCCCCCGCCGGAATAGTTTCCTGGTGCGATTTTTGCCCGGCGCTGGTTTTGACGTGTGGGTCTGCGGGCCGGGCCACCGCCGCCTTGGGGAAAAAAAAAAAAAAAAAAAAAAAAAAAAAACGCTTCTGACCCCCTGGCGTGGTCCCTGGAGGCTCATTAATGTGACAGCTATTTGCAGTTTAAACTGGGGGCTAAAGTCGTTGCAGGGCTCCTTCGGGGGAAGTATTGTTTTGGTTTCGGGTTTGAGGGCAGCTGTCAAAGCGGCGTGGAAATTCATTTGGGCTCCATTTGATACCTTGTGTTTAGAGATCGTTATCAGATCAACGCCGCGGAGGGGCGGGGCGGGGAGGTGAGCGGTCTCCCCTCCCGAGGTGCAGAAGCAGGCCCCCCAGCCCTCCCTCCACCTGGATCCCACGCCGCTCCCCGGGAGGGCAGGTGAAGTTTATGTCCGGGATGGTCTCCGTAGAGCAAAAGTTTCTTTTCATTAGGTAGGATCGGACTATGATGTCCTGGATGTGCTTCTCCGAGTCTTCACCTGTCCTCTTAGAACATCCTGATGATAAACAATATACTACGGACCTAATACTCCTGAGCACAGCCTCCGAATGGGGATTGGTGAAGGTTTAGAATACAGAGAAAAGGATTCTGAGCATTTTATTGGCTGTCGTTTTACCTGGGGTTATATGAACGTGATTTTACAGTTGTGGGTTTTTTCTTTTTAACGCTTCGTTATTTGGAAACGGGGAGAAAAAAAAAAAAAAAACAATTTAGAGGTAGAATACCGTCACATCCTGAGGGTCTTAAGCGACTTAAAAAATAAATGTCGCTTTAGATTCTATTATGTTGTAAGGGTTGAGAGAGCTGTGTATTTGTTGTATTTACGCTAAAATTGTAGGGAGAAGCTACTGCACGTTGTATATTCCTTTATAAAATCCAAATTATAGTCGGCCTATATACAACATAATCCATTTGTTCTGTTCAAAATTTGAAGGCAGGCATTTGAAACAGACCCGTTCAATAAGAAATATGGGTTAAAAATAAGAGCGTTTCTTAGTGTATTGGAAGATCATCATTGTTTATTTTTCAAATAAAATGTGCATGGTTTACCAGTAGATTGTACCAAAGGTTTGGATGTGTGACTAGCAGGTAGGAGGGCAGTTTGTGAGCAGTTTGAAAGAGAATTCTATCATAGTATTTATCAAATTTTATGTGTTTTGGTTCTCAGAAAAGCAAACAGCCTTGACTGATTGAAAGGAAGTAGGAATTTTAATGATAATACTCTTTTTTTATGAAATACTTTGACATCAATTTGAACCTTTAGAATAATCAGATGTAATGAATTATAATGTCTGTGATTAACAAAGTTACAGTTCTGTGAGTGGCAGGATGAATAGCCAAGCTTAGTTTGATACAATTTTGCCCTCAGCTGTGCAATTGAACTGCATTGTTCTTTTAAATGTGGCACGCTGAATAGGAGAAGGGGACGTGGCTTTTTTTTTATTCCGGAAGACAGAAACTACTCTTTTGATAACAAGGAATTAGATTCAGAGTTAACTAAAAGGTTCATTTAACAGGCTGTTACTAATCAGATCACTGAGATAATGTGACTTTATAGCTTATTCTGTTCCCCCTCTTTTCTTTCCCTTTTTTTTTTTTTTTTTTTTTTTTTTTGCCTGGTAGCTGATGATAATCACTGATGGACTCCAAGGAATCATTAAGTCCCCCCAGTAAAGAAGAAATCTCTAGCAGTGTGCTTGGTCGGGAGAGGGGAAATGTGATGGACTTCTATAAAACCCTGAGGGGAGGAGCTACTGTGAAGGTTTCTGCGTCTTCACCCTCACTGGCTGCTGCTTCTCAGTCAGACTCCAAGCAGCAAAGACTTTTGGTTGATTTTCCAAAAGGCTCAGGAAGCCATGCACAGCAGCCAGATCTGTCCAAGGCAGTTTCACTCTCAATGGGATTGTATATGGGCGAGACAGAAACCAAAGTGATGGGAAATGACCTGGGATTCCCACAACAGGGCCAAATCAGCCTTTCCTCTGGGGAAACAGACTTTCGGCTTCTGGAAGAAAGCATCGCAAACCTCAATAGGTCAACCAGTGTTCCAGAGAACCCCAAGAGCTCAGTGTCTGCTGTTTCTGCTGCCCCCACAGAGAAGGAGTTTGCACAAACTCTTTCTGATGTGTCTTCAGAACAGCAACATTTAAAAGGCCAGACGGGCACCAATGGGGGCAACGTGAAGTTGTATACCACAGACCAAAGCACCTTTGACGTTTGGAGGAAAAAACTCCAGGATTTGGACTTTACTTCTGGGTCCCCAGAGAAAGAGGCGAGTGAGAGCCCTTGGAGATCAGACCTCTTGATAGATGAAAACTGTTTGCTCTCTCCTTTGGCAGGAGAGGACGATCCATTCCTTCTGGAAGGAAACTCGAACGAGGACTGTAAACCTCTCGTTTTGCCGGACACAAAACCTAAAATTAAGGATAATGGAGACCTGATCTTAGCCAGCCCCAACAGTGTGCCACTGCCCCAAGTGAAAACAGAAAAAGAAGATTTCATTGAACTCTGCACCCCTGGGGTAATTAAGCAGGAGAAACTGGGCCCAGTTTACTGTCAGGCAAGCTTTTCTGGGGCAAATATAATTGGTAATAAAATGTCTGCCATTTCTGTTCATGGTGTGAGTACCTCTGGGGGACAGATGTACCACTATGACATGAATACAGCATCCCTTTCTCAACAGCAGGATCAGAAGCCTATTTTTAATGTCATTCCACCAATTCCTGTTGGTTCAGAAAATTGGAATAGGTGCCAAGGATCTGGCGATGATAACTTGGCTTCCTTGGGGACTTTGAACTTCCCTGGTCGGTCGGTGTTTTCTAATGGCTATTCAAGGTAAGATGAATGCTTTCTATTTCTTAAGAATGGATTTAAAATGGATTGATAGACTTAAATATTGAGTGATTTGTGTGTTTTCCAAAGACTCCTTTGATTTCTCATGTGACTGAGTTTAAGTGGTCCTTTGAAAGTAGGTACGGCTGAAAGACAGCCTAAGTGGTTTATCTGTACGTTAAGCATTTCTCTGAAATAACGACATTTGGTAGTTGAACACTTTATTTAAAAATTCAAAATAATGTTGCTCATTAAGTTATCTTGAGTAAAAAATTACATAAATTCAAGGGGGGTTGATACCTAATATTTTGATTGTGTTCATTGATGTGTTCTTAAAATACGCTTTTACTTTAGAGTGAAAAGTAAAAAGCTGTGTGCTCTATTCATTCACTTGTAAAATATTAGCTTGAGGAGGTCAAAGGGTTAAAAATCAGAAGGTCTAACAATGAGCCTTTTCTTCAAACTGAACCTTCTGTGGAAGAATTTGAATTTTGAGATTGCTAAAGCAACGCAGTGAGCAGTGTACCTGACCGTAGGCTTAGACGTGGGACTTGCCCAGTGGCGACTATGCTAAACTGACCTAAAAGTACACAGTTGTGTCTGCTGTTCAGTCTTGTTAAGAAAGGAATTGGTGACAACATGGTACAAAACAAAATCTGATTTTGAAAAGTTCCTACAAGTTCTCAGATAGATATGTGTTGGCCAACATTGTGAAGCTTCAATTCTCAGCTGTCATTTATTTGATTTGTTTCTCTGTATTCTTTTTTTCTCGGTCATTTCCGTTTGACCTCAAAAAGGTCTGTTAAAATGGAATTACCAGGAAAAGGTGCTAAATTTAGATAAATCTTTTGATTGGGGTTAAGTTCTCTACCCTGTACACCTGTTCCTAATTCAGATAAAATACTGAGTTGTGTATCACATTTTAGGTGTGAAGGAAATACAAAAATGTGATTGTAGAGACACAGGATTGATTAATAAGTGGGGTTTGTTTTTTGGGGTTTTTTTTTTTTTTTTTTTGAAAGGCATAGTAGTAGACAGTGATTTAATCTGTAGGTGAGCTTCTCAAGGTTTTTTTGTTGTTGTTGTTAGTGTTATTCATTGTTTCAGCAATTAGTCAATGAAGATTTTCTTTAAAACTCTCTAAGATGCTTTTTCTTTTAAACATATCGGAACACTCACTTGTTTCTTATATTGTCTTTAAGGAGGAAGGTTTTCTTGTTGGGAGAAAAACTTTGAACTTAGATTTAGGCTATGTTCTATTCCTTTTAAAAGGCCTGTTTCTTATCAAAAGACTTTGGTTCTTGTGTAACTAGTAATCTATTATTTAATAATAATCTTTTATTTAGAATACTACAACTTTTTATTGTTGACATTCTGAATGAAATGTTTTCAGTAAGGAGAGTTGAGATGTTATTTTATAAATTGCTGTGTTTAAATGTTAAAAGACATGCTGTGTTTTAAATTTTTCAATCTCAAAATTTTGTTAGTGGAATTAATGATTCAGTTGCTTGGTTTTCTTAATGAGTATAGTTGAGGACATTCCGGGTGGCTCAGTGGTTTAGCGCCGCCTTCAGCCCAGGGCGTGATCCTGGAGACCCTGGATCGAGTCCCACATCCGGCTCCCTGCATGGAACCTGCTTCTCCCTCTGCCTGTGTTTCTGACACTCTCTCTCTCTCTCTCTGTCTCTCATGAATAAATAAATAAAATCTTAAAAAAAAGTGTAGTTGACTCGCCTAAGCTATCTGTAGGAAACTCACACTAATTTATAAAACATGCAATGGTACAAAGAAACATACCTCCTAGGAAACTTTTAGGAGATTATTAATGCATTTTCTTCTAATAATCACTATGGTACTGTTTTTATTTTTATTTTTTTTACTGTAAAAAAAGTATAGAACAGGACTTAACCATTTTTCATTCACAGTGAACTTTCATTAAGCCTTGTAAAATCTGGAATCTGGAGCATGAGTCTTAGATGAACATAATACCTTTAAATCATTAAAGATGATTTTAATGCTTTCCATAGGAACTTAAGGCATATAAAGTGTCTTCACTTTTAATTTGAGCCTCATAACAACCACATGGTGATAGGCAAAGCAGTGATGTGGCTCTTTCGAGAGTATTTAATATCCAATGAAATGATGATTTTAATACTGATGTGTGATTTGTAATTATAATCAGTTTGTGTCCTAATGAAAAGGTGTAATATCTTACACAGGATAATTTGCTCATGTTTGAAAATTTCATACCTTATGGCATTAACTTAACATGGAGAACTGTGATTACCCAGAACAAAGCTTCTTCCAAGTAAATTGAAACAATGTTCCTTTTCTAACCAGCATTGAATTAGTCTATTGTTTCCACACAACAGCCCTGATATAACTAAAATTGGTTGCTTTCTCTTCTGTATATGTTACATGGTTGTAGCTGAACAATAGCTGTTAGCAGTGACCCAAATGATCAACATGTTGAGACCACAACTATGGTGAATACTGACTTTCTGATTTTACATGTAAAAATATTATATACCATAATAACTTAACTTGCATTCCTTTTTTAATTAAAAAATAAATTGTAATTTGATTTTTTAAGCTGCCACCTAAAGTTGCTTTTTCTCAAAATGCTTAAAAAACAACACTTTGTTTTGATAGGAAAGGCACCTCCTACTGCTGTGTCAACATAGGTTAACATTCAGTTCATTTTTATTTGTAAAATTATGACTGTCATAATTGAGTATAGTCAAAAACCTTGTTTTTAAGGATTAGGTTAATTGACAGTAAAAGAAGAGAAAAATTAGTGATATCATACATTTTTTAAATAAAGCAAACTAGCCATACTAACTTTTTAAGTTATGCTTTTTAAGTACTGAAATTCAACAAATTTGACATAAACTTATAACATTGATGAAAACACATTTTTGCACTTAAGCATTAATGGTGAAGCTGCTGAAAAGAGGCAGAGGAGTAAGTGGTTTTAGGTAGAATTAGAGCTTTTATTGGGATTATGTTGAAACTTGAGTGTTAAAAGGTTGACCATTTTGTGAAGGGTAAGGTTATTGAAGAAAAGGAATGATGCAAGATGACTTTGTAAACTCAATCTTAGGAGAGTTTAGGGCTTTGATGTATAAAGCCCTGAAAATTTATGTACATTTTAAACATCTCTCAGTATTAATTGCATCCATGTCCAATTTTATTAACATAATGAAATTGAAGACCTGTGTGGTACAAACACAGGGTGAGGGAAGCAAATTCTTTTTCTTTCTTTTCTTTTCTTTCTTTTCTTCTTTTTTTTTCCTGTTAACACTGTGCTGAATGTTTTCTCTGAAAAAGAGGCATAAGGAAGAGATTTTGTTTTGGTCATGTTTACCCTCGTTTTTTAAAGGATACTATGGTTTATTTCCTACCTTTTGTTTTTCATCTCCTCCCAAAGATTCTGAGAGTGAGTGTTTCATTGTCTTTTTTGGGTTTAATATTTCTGATACTTAAAGAATTTATGTTAAAGGAGATTTGCTTTAGGTTATTTACATATTTTTAGCTTTATGATGTCTTTTTCATTTTTAACACTTGTATTTTATTAAGGCTGTCTTAGTAAAAGAAAAAAAGATAAAATACACTGTGTATTCAGGTGTGTCAATTTAGTGTGGAATGACTCCAATATAGAAATATGTGATTAGCATGGGTCCTATTTTATTAAAATTACTTCTTGAAATGTTTCTTTGGCTGTTCCATGATATTTGTATAATTGTGATGCTGTTTTGGTTTTGTCTCTTGGTGTTCCAGATACTTTAGTTGGATCATTTTAAATATATCATTGTATGTTTATAAATTTTATGAGTTAGTCTGAAACATACCTTATATAAATGTAGGTTAAGTGCAAATTGTATTAATAATGAAATTCATATGTGGGTGGAGATCACTGTAGGGGCCTTTTGAGATTTTAGTGAAGGAGAGATTGGATCAAAAGGGTTTATTTTAGTGTGAGTACCTAATGTGAAAGAGCATCTGTATTAATTGGTTGGTTATATAAGTCCTAATCCACTCTGGCCTGCAGGTGATTGAAATAGCCTAGTTGTTAGGAAATCTTAATTTACATTACATTTAAAGTAAGTCTGGGGCATGTTTCTTAAAACATTTTTCTCTTTAAAAGATCACACCTAGTTTTAATTAGCAGTAAATTCTCTTTATGTACTATGTACTGCTCATGTGAACAAATTAAATAAGCATTCTGATAATTGTATCAGGTAGTATTTACAGGTATTTGCCGTATTAACAGGCACCTGCTTCCACATTTCTGAATCATGGAGAGTACATATTGGTGAATTGTGTTGCACAAGAGTTCAATAAAATTTTTTTTTAGATTTTATTTATTTATTCATGAGAGACAGAGAGAGGCAGAGACACAGGCAGAGGGAGGAAGCGGCTCCATGCAGGGAGCCCGATGCAGGACTCGATCCCAGGCCTCCAGGATCATGCCCTGGACTGAAGGCGGCACTAAATCGCTGAGCCACCGGGGCTGCTTGAATTTTTTTTTTTAATTAAGCTATTAGCTGGGGAAAAAAATCAATTCCGGATTATTGGTCCTTCAGAAAGGTTTTAAAAGCCCATGCTCTTCTTATTTCTGTAGTTTCAGAGAGCCAACCACTCTCATTTTCTTCTGGCTTATTCTGCTTATGTTTTGTATTTCTCAAGTAAATAAAAATATTCCTAAGAATTTCCACTTAAAGGAAAGATCCATTAAGACTTATTTTCCTTTTCAGTTGATCATTTCTATGCTGAACTGGATTAGAATGTGACTTACTGGAGATTTATATCTTCATTTTATTCATTACAGTATACATTTTAGAAAATATGCAATTTTATAGCAGTTCAAAATGAGTTGTAGACAGTGATTTTCAACCTCCAAACACCTAATTTTGACAGGCTGTCATCTTGATCTTACTGTCATCCCTATGACCCTTAAATTCAGGATTTCCCATGGAGTTTGTGAATTAATGGGTGGTGGGGGCAGGGGAGTGAGAGAGGGAGGAGTGCTAGAAATGTGGAATGGTGAGGGATAAATTTGGAAATATGAAGAATGATTCCAAAAAACAGCAATTTGGATCAACAGTTAAGAAATTCAGAGAACTTTGAGAACTTTGGGATTGTGTTTATGTATGAGGGAGTGCACTAACCACGATTACAATTCAGCTGCTTTTATTTGAGGTGGAAACTTAAAGCTAATGGGTGGCAGTACAGCCCTAACTGTTATAGGGGGGTTATGTTATTGTCTTTTGCTATGCTTCATTCCCTCCAAAAAGGATGATTTTAATGCCATTTACATGATTCCAGCTAAGTTCAGGTTCATATTCGTTCCTTTTAACTTAATCTGCTCTTTAATCAATGAAAGTTGAGTTACTGCAATGAATTTGAAATAATGATCATCTTACATTGATAGAAGCACTTTATATTCACTATTACACTTTATATACACTCTCATCTGACTGTAGAATGCAGCCTTTTTCTTCAGTAATGTATTTCCAGAGGCTGTGTGTTTCTCTGCTGTAATATTGAAGAAATTAAATTCTTATTCAATGGTACATAGATGGAATAAATGAGGGGGTTCTGCAGTTGCTAGACAGTATTTAAACTATTTGTATTGCAATGTTGGTCTTCAAGCCGGTTATTTTGAATGAAAGTGCGTGTTTCCCTAATTTTATATCTGGCCCAATTTATTTTTTTTACTTTTATTTTTTTATATCTGGGCCAATTTAAATATTAATTGGTTATCTTGGTAGAGCTGTATGCTTAAACATACTTTTTCGGAGTATTCAAATATGAATTTTGAGTGCTTTAAAATACTTTTTGAGCCAGTTTCAAGATATTATAAGATTTGACAGTACCTAATAACGCAGTAAATTTAGTGGAAGTACTTCTTATTTTAAAATTTTTAAGATTTTATTTATTTATTCATGAGAGACAGAGAGAGGCAGAGACACAGGCAGAGGGAGAAGCAGGCTCCATGCAGGGAGCCCGATGTGGGACTCTATCCCAGGACCAGGATCATGCCCTGAGCCGAAGGCAGACGTTCAACTGCTGAGCCACACAGGCGTCCCTAGAATTTTTAAAATTCATTCTATGAGGCACCAAATACATACATGCATATGTACATGTATATATACAGGGAGAGAAAGGGTTAATGATTAATTGCAGCTGTTTAGCCCATGATCTTAGATGAATTTTTATTTTTTTGACTAATACTATGAGCATTCAACTTGAGTATGCTGTATGACATATAGTTTGCTGCAATAAATGTTAACTCTTACTCCTTTTTATAATAAAAAGAGCTTTTCTTCTAGTTGTTTTCGTAATCATCCATAATATTTAATGGTGGCTATTATGAAAGTGTGTTTGATAGCCAATTTTTTTAAAGCTATTTTGAAATGATATCTAATTTAGTTCCTGATTTATTATTTCATGCTGTTGGGGCAACACAGTGACTTGTGACCTTATGATTGTCACATGTCGAACATTAAAGCTTTACCAGTTTGTTATGGACAGATTTTGTTGTTGTTTTAATGTTGTTTTATAATTATTGAGGGAAAGGTCTTCTTTAATTTTATGATTTAAATTGCAATTTAGTTACCTAAAAAAAAAACCCTCAAATTCCTTCCAATTTGATTTAGTTACTCAGTAATAGAAATAGCAGAAAAGAACTGTTTAAAAAGATTTTATTTATTCATGAGAGACAGAGAGAGAGAGAGAGAGAGAGAGAAAACCAGAGACACAGGCAGAGGGAGAAGCAGGCTCCATGCAGGAAGCGTGATGCTGAACTTGATCCTGGGACTCCAGGATCATGACCTAAGCTGAAAGCAGATGCTCAACTGCTCAGCCACCCAGGTGTCGCAGTAGAAAAGAACTAGACTCAAAATCAGAAAGTTCTAAAGCTGAGCAGAGCCAGTCTTTAACCTTGAATGATTAGAGATTATGGAATGAAAGTACTTTCTTGACAATTATAGATGTATTATTTTCTTAACACGTGTGTGTGTTTCTCTTTCTAAAATTTTACCGTCCTCTTAACCTGTCCTTAGTGAAGGAGGCAGTGGGGTGTAGGGAATGACACAGTTAGGTTGGCTATTTGACTTCTTTTGTTTATTATGAAGTACAAGACCAAAAACAAACTGGGATTTGGTATTTTTATAAGAATTAGTGTAGTTGGTGGCAGAAAAGGATAGGTAAACACCATTGTTGGTAGAGCTGGAAAGGTGGAGCACTTGGGTTCTCGGAACTTGTTTTATATGCTAGGTACAATGATTTTAGATTAGAGCACAAAGGCTCTTGAGAGCTCATCTCCCACATTCTCATTTTTCCAGATGAGGAAGTGAGACCCATACAAAATGCCTAGAGGAACACTGCAGAATTAGTTTGTGGTGTTGCTGAGTGTTGTAATTCTTTGTTGTCTAAATTTCTCTATCAGGTTTCTCTTAACTAATATGCTCTCTAGTTCTAGAGACTTGAAAGGTAATACAGATTACCAGGTATTTTTATAAAAGTTGCTATAAAATCAACAACTTTGGATTTTGAAAATGTACCATATCCATATTCTTTCTTATATTTTTTTTAACCCTTTCCTCCTCCACTAATGTTGAGTGTGCATTAAGTGGCAGCACCATGCTAAGGGCTTTCTTTGTATGCATTCATCTCATTTAAACTCCTTTGTAACCTGTGAAGGTTTGTAATTCTAGTTTCTGTATTAAGTTATTGATTCTGCTATTATCTATGTGGAAGAGGAGACAGCTGTTATTAACTTTACAGGTGGAAAAACAAGACATTTTTTCCATTTCAAGGAAAAAGAATAGTCAGAAAAACTGAATACTGATCTGAAGGGGAGTATTTATATAAATACTGTGTTAGAAATTTCCAATGGGTCTTTACAAGTTTTTATTTGTCATCCGTGAATCTTTAAACAATATATATAGGAGAAATGGGATCAAGCCTATGCTGTCCTGTGTATGTTGGTAGAGTCACAGCTTTCTATGACATTTTCAGATTCTGTAAAACAGCGTGCCTAGCATTTTTGCCTCACAGGATTTGTGCATGTATGTTTACTTTGAAAATTAAAAACTGGGATCCCTGGGTGGCGCAGCGGTTTAGCGCCTGCCTTTGGCCCAGGGCATGATCCTGGAGACCTGGGATCGAATCCCACGTCGGGCTCCCGGTGCACGGAGCCTGCTTCTCCCTCTGCCTATGTCTCTGCCTCTCTCTCTCTCTCTCTCTCTCTCTGTGTGACTATCATAAATAGAAAAAAAGAAAAGAAAAAGAAAATTAAAAATATAAAAAAATTTAAGGTGGAAGTTTTCAAGCTCTGCCAAGTTCTCCTGAGTTCAAACCAGCATGACTCTCATTGGCCAAATACATTAGGACATCTGTGCCTGTGTTAGGTGTATCCTGTTCCTCGGTCACTAAGACTTTTGCAGCAACTACTGTGTGCAATCTTCGAAGGGTCATGGATGCCAGTGCCATAAGGAAAGTTATATTGAAAGTTTTCAGGCACCAAGGTAATTGTATTTAGGTTAATTTTGTTTCACTTTTGTTTTTTTGTTAGTTTTTCAGTGCATTCTGTTTATTAGGTCTGTCATCTTAAATTTAATAGCATATCGATAACGTCAGCTACATTCTTAGGTTTTTATTAATAAATGCTAGAAGGTCCCCTTGATGTTTTACTGTCAGTGTTCTTAAATGACGTATGCAAAGATTCATTAAAGTTTCATTAAAAAACTTTAATTTGTCTGAAAATGAGAATTAAATTCTTTAAATTTTTTTCATGTTTATTTAGCAAAGCTGGGCGAAAGGAGTTTCTGACTCTATTGAATACCAAAATTTATCTTAAGTGTATAAATTTTGGGAGGATTATGTAACCTTTTTCTTTATTGATCAAATGGTAAAAACAAAAAAACAAACATTTGACAGATTAAACCAAAGTTATAAATATTTTTTATATCACAAAGAACCAAGTACAGAAACAAGTTAAATGGCAGTTTAAAATGGTAAACATGCCAATGTCAAATATAACTTAAGTTTGTAAGCAGCTTTTTAAAAAGGGAAACAATAAAAAATTTAATTAGAACTTTATGTGAAATTTGTCATCTGGAATCCAGCTGAGTTTATTAAGGAGAAAGTGTGACTATAAAATAGATTGATTTTTTTAAAACAGAAACCCAAAACGAATGTTGTATTTCTAAGCCTCCACCTTGAAATGGTATATATATTATCCCTCTTTTGAAATTGCCTTCAGACCCACCATGTAAGCCATAAAAGAAACTGGACTCATTACACTATAGTTAACACTTGAATGTTCTTGCTTAATCAGAAAATTTATTTATTCCTTAGCTTCATGGTTTATCTTTCACCTTTTTTATGTGATTCCAGGTGATTTCAACATTTCCAAAAATTTAGAAATTTAATCCTCTCACACATTATAACATTTGTTTTCATTGAAGTTATTTAAAAGAACCCATGTAGGTATTTCTTTAGATGTTTAAAACTGTTAAATTTCCCTGGAATAAAAGCCTAGCTTCCCAGGGTGACCAGTCTGAAATAGATGGTGCTCAGTGGTTAAGGTGTGATCTGTTTGCTTTAGGCTACCCAGGAGCTTTATGTTAACAGCTTATATATTCCCTTTTGACATAGTACAGAACAAATAGTATTTGCCTGAGGCCTGATTTTTTTCATGTTTATGTTCAAATAAAGTGCCTATTTTTCCCTTAGATTTGAAGGAAATTTGACTATAGGTAATATAAAGTAAAGGTAAATACCTACGTGTAATTCCTCACCTCCCAGAATTTAATTTCTCATTTTAATCCTCAATATTTGGAGGAATTAACGAAGTGACAATCGATGTGTCAAGAACTCAAAGTACACTTAAACTATTATTTTTTTTACTTAAATTATTTATGCCCATAAAATAGTTTGAGTTAAAGCTACAATATAAAATTCACATATTCACACATTTTCTTTTATTCTTTATAGCCTGAAATGTCCTGCTCATAGTGAAAGTACTTTAAAAGAAAAAAAAAACACCAAAAAAATTAAGCAAATTTTGGTTGTCACTATTTTCTAAATTTAGTCATGTTTATTATTTACAAAATGCTAAAGTTGAAGTAGATCCCAGATTTTGAAGTCATAAAGATGCATGCAGTGGCATTTGTAATAGGATATTCCTTTTGTAACCATTCTGTTACATTCTGTTTTCCTATTAGGTAGAAAATGTTCCTTATCAGTAAGCACTTACAGTGGTCTGGTGTTGGTGCAGTCTACTAGATTTTAAATATAAGAAGAAATGTTCTTTAAAAACATAGGTGAAGCAGTTTCTAATTCAGTGTATTAGGGACGAGTGACCCTTTGATTCATAATGTCATTTAATAGAACTGCACAGTGCTTTGGAGCTACCACAGACCTATTTGAAAGAGAAAACAGTAAATGAAGCTGGAGGGAAAAGCTAGAACTCAGAGGCCCATGGAAAAGGAAAATGAAAGTTCTAAATTCCAATTCCAGCATCCGGTTAAATTTGATATTTCTGTGCCTAACTGCTTCTGTATGAGCACTGGGAAATATATAAGCAGCCTAGCTACACGGTGTTAATAGGAGGAAGAGCTACAAAGGCATATTCTGAGAAAGGAATTCTTGAAATGGGTGGAGTGGGAGGTTAACTTACATGGTCTCTAAGAGCCTTCCGACTGCAGTAGCGGCAGCAGACGTTTATGGAGCTAGGCACTGGGCATACAGAGACGAAGAAGACAAAAATCTCCAGCCTCACACAGCAGTCTGGTGATGTTCTGTCCATTACCAGATCCCTGTACCTCTTTCATTGTCCCTTTCCCCAACCCCTGTGCAATTGGCTTTTCGAAATGTACACTTGGAGGAGGTTAAATTTTGCCCCAGAGAGGCATGACTGAGACTTCATAGAGGAAAGTGTGGATGAATGGGAAACAGTTGATTCTGTTGTTTAGGGGGGAAAAAGGGTGGGTGGGTGAGTGGGGGTGATAACAAGGAGTCTGAGACAGAAGAAGGAAAAGATAGAACAAATGAGCTCATCAGATGAGGACTGTGTAGTTAGGAATGAGCCAGCAGATTTCAGTCACTTGTGGAGGAAACTGGTATGTACAGTCTGTCGTTCTGTGATACAAGATAGGGAGAAAACAGGATTTTCACCCTTAACACATGGCCTATGGTTATGCACCCTTGGTGTTAGACACCTTTTTTCTAGTCACTTCAGAATATTGCCTTATGCTCTAGAAGCATAGTCCTCTTTGGGGATCTCCCATGAGCCCACACTTGAGGAATTTTTGCCTGGAATCTTCTTTCCCCAGATACCCACACTAATTCTCTCTCTTTATTTAGGTCTCCACTTAAATGTCAACTCCCTAAGAGAGACCTATTCAGATGGCTCTGTGTAAAATAGTAGCATCTTTCATATGCTGTTCCCTTGCCTTCCACGTTTGAGTGATTGTGTGTGTCTTGGCTGTTCACCTGCTAGACTGTAAGCTCCATGAGAGCAGTGATACTGTCTTCCAGTATCCTGTACTCCTGTACCCCAGCAAGTAGAAGAATGTCTAGCACATAGCAAGACCCCTGCAGATACATGTCGAATATATGAATAAAGAAAATTGATACAAATACCAAGAAGATGAGTAGGGATGGACCACACTTCTGTCTTCCCTGAGGAAGAGAAATTGTCAGTATCACTAACAGGAATTACAGCACAGATTATCTCCTCCACAGTTTTGGTTTCAAGATGCACAAGCGCTTCTGTATACATAGACTACATAAAGCAAATGTGTTTTTTAATTGTTGTCATTCTTTAACTTTGCTTTATGACTTTGAAATGGACTACTTTTCATAGTTTCTTACGACATCTCTGGTACATTCACCATTGAACAAATCAGGGTAACCAAACTTGTAAATGAAGTTTGAGGTTTAGTTTTTTTTTTCTTTATCTTGTTCAAGATAGTAACCTTTCATAGCAGAAGCTGTCTCATCTTTCTGTTTTCTGTTTAAGATTTGGGATGATTCTAGCAGATACCTACCATATGTGTTTGTGTTGACTTGAAAGTCCAGCAAGAATTTGATTTGCCCATTTTTCATGTAAGTGTGTGAATAATTATACCGAATACTCTGAGAGGTAGATTATTTTTGCCTGAATTCTAAATTACCTTTCTCTAACTTCGTTACATTTTAGATTTACCTTCTTCTGTGTATGGTTTTGACTTGTTGCACCTGTAGTATATAACTGCAATCAAAAAGGTCAGTAAGAGAAGTTATCTCTCCTACTAAGAGTTGTAGGAGAGTTAAGCTTCATTTGGTCAGGACAGTCACAGAAAAGAGAAAATGCAGGGTAAGTAGGTAATAGCTAAAGCAAGAGAAGTGGATGAGGTCATTTAAGAATGAACTACTTTAGTGTTTAGGGGAAAAAAGAAGGGAGGACCAAGGACAGGGCCTCTGGAAGGCATCCAAAGAAAACAGCCACAAAAGATACTGAACGAATAGCTGGAGAATTAGAAGGCAGCAGGTTTAAATCAGGGTGGAGACAGAGTAGTTCATGCTATCATGGCAGTGGAGGTAGGAGAGACAGAACAGAGTTTTCTAAGAAGAAATCCTTGCTGAAGCCGGTCCTTCAAATGTGTAAACATTCTCAGAAGTCAAAGTAAGAGAAGTCAGTAAAACCCTCAATGGAACAACATACTAGTGATTAGTGTATACTTTTCCTTTTTTAAAAGAGCTTAATCAGTCTCTGAAATTTAGATTAAACTATTAAAGTGTATAATAAGAAACACACTCCTGAGACCACAGAGACCCTGATCCTGGGTTAAGAGTAAGGGGCAAAGGCTGGAAATCGGGAGGAAATAAGTGTCTGTTACCTAAGAAGTCAGTGCAACAGGAAAAAAAAAAATCTGGCCATCCCTTAGTTTGAACTCTTAGAACCTCAGTAGTTTCTTAATCATTTTCTTAGTTTCCCCCATCTCCTTTCTCAATCCATTCCATGCAGTACTGCCAAATTGATCTTCTACAACACTGCTTTCAATATAATTGGCCTAATCAAAAAACGTCTGTGGTTCTGTTGCTCCTGGCCTAGTGGTTCTCCAGTGTTCTTTCCACTACAACCCATGTGCCAAATGTGGCACATGGCAAGGAGCCATGTGCCAGAACCCTTGGAGGATTTGGTTTTTACACAATTTCCTACAACTCTGTGCTCTTCTGTCTTATCCAGGAAAGAATATCTGCATGTGAGTGAATGTATAGGGATAGTCTGGGAACTGGTTCTATTCAAATGGTTTTTACTCATTATTATTTTTCCAAATGCCTTTTCAAAATTGGCAAAAATGTCTGTCTTCCCTTCAGTAACATTATACCAAGAAAACACTAATAAACTTACATTGCCTGTCTTTTCCTTCTTTATTCCACCCATTCCTGCCTGTCTTCCCCTTATCACCTGCCTGCCTGTTCCAGCATGTAAGTGTATACACACACATAGAAGGCATTCTGGGTTATTTGCTTGGAAATAAGAATAGCACCATCACATACCAGTTTCTCTGCAGCTTGCTTTTCTCACCCAACAGGACATCCTGAACATCCTTCCAGATCAACAGATGTGTTTCCCATTCTTTTTAATAGTTGTATTCTGTTCAGTTGTTGAATTTTTTTTTTTTTTTTTTTTTTTTTGCCACTACAAACAGGGCTTCAGTAAATACCCTTTTCTGTGAATACTTAACATGTAGTACCTTTGTTTCTAAGGATAGATTCCTCCCAAAGTAGGGTTGCTGAGTCATCGGTATGTGTATTTACATCTTTAATGTGTATTTCCAAATGATTTTTCACAGGGATTACAGCAAACCACAGTCTGATCTTGCAGTGTTTATATTCTTTTTTACAATGAAAATAAAAAATGATTATTGACATTTTTTCCGCAAATCCTAAAATTGATCACAGCACACCAGCATATACCATATGATGGAACTGAGGTTTGTTGTGGTCTGGAATTCAGGCTCCTCCTCTGCTTTTCACATTGTGTAGCCTTCTTTACACTTGAATGCCCACTTAGTTTCTGCAGTTTCCTTTATGTGTCCCTGCCAGTCCCTCTCAGTCTTGGTATCCTCTCTGATGGTATCTGTAGCAGCTGCTCACCATACAGTTCTTTATACCTAACTCCATGATTATCACATGGTAGATATCCAATACATATTTGTTGAATTAATACTGATTTCTTTATATATTTCCTTTCCCCCTCCCTTTTGCCTTATATGTTTCTGACTTATCTTTTCTGCTAGATCCATTCTTAAGGATGAGGACTGTTTTCACTACAGAACCTCGCACTTGAGAAGCCCGATTCAGGCTGGCTATTTGAACAAAGAATCATATAGGAGAGGAAGCAAATAGCATGGCCTGGCCTTTAATCATAGTTTTTACCCATTTTAGGGCGGTTAGGAACTATAAAAATCCAGTTACAACAGTAAGAACACTTGTATTAAGCTGTTAGAATATCTGAGGCACAACACAAGTTACAAAGGATGGAGCAGGGAGCGAGGCCACATTGTCTCTGTCCTTGTGGAGCTTATGGTCTATGGATGTTACATTTAAAAGATTTGTAGGAAATCTTAAAGCAGTGGTAACCAATTTCAGGTTCTTTCCAACAGAGGCTGTGGAGTATTAATCCATTCATTCAATGCTTACCCTGCTAGGCACTTAATGGAAGGCCCAGGGGTAGCCAGGCCTTTGCTGAGAGGTAGCCAGTAGACCAGAGTGACTGCTTGTGGACTTGTTTCCCAAACCAGCTTCACCATTTCTGTATCTGTGTGTAGAAGCAAAAGTGTAGATAGGGTGGTTAATGTTAGCATATACCGCAAGGAGAAGGTTCCAAGCCCACTCACTATTCAAAGCATGGACCGCAAAGAGTATGCTCCTGTTGCTGTCCCAGAATCCTAGAATTCCAACTGGAGGCAGTCCTGATACCTAGTTTTTTTTTCACATGAGGAAACTAAGGCCTAGTACGATTAGTAGTATTGTGGGTCAGAATTAGGACTGTATCACACTCTGTGGATGTGAGTCTATTTAACAGTTCTGTGACCTTGAGCAAGTTTATAACCCTATAAACCCTCCTACCCTTCACCTTTAAAATGAACACAATGAGATAATGCACATATACTGCACAGCATAGTGTCTGGCATTTACAAAGCACTCATGAAATGTCACTATTATTTCTGGTGAGGTGGCTAAGAGGAGACGGCTCCTTAATGCCAAAGGTTCATGCTTGGCAGCACTGTCCATTGTACCATACCACCCTCTTCTTAAGCTTCCACCCTACCCCCATAAATTGATAGTTTTTAAACTGGCTTCATTGTGATCTTAACTTTCTTACTAAGTATTTATAGTTATGTAATGGAGACTTGAACCTCTGGGATCATTTATCAGATTTTTTTTTTTTTTTTTGGACCATAAGTTTGAAGAGGAACTGAAAAATGCATATGTGATAGATGTTTCGTTAAGATGAGTGCTGAGTGCTTCCTGTCTGGCTTTCTCCCATTCCTGCCTGCCCCCCATCCCCACCACTGTTCCTCTAGAGTTGCTCTCTTACTACTTTTAGAAACTTGACTAAGGTAAATCAGAATAACTGAGGAAGAGCAATCTTCTCATTTCTTGACAGATTCTTGGGGTATGATAATTCCATTGCTCCTGTTTGATTTCTTAGTATGTCTTTGGCTTTTTTTAAATTTTATTTTAAAGATTTTATTTATTCATGAGAGACACAGAGGAGAGGGGCAGAGACACAGGTAGAGGGAGAAGCAGACTCCACGTAGGGAGCCTGACGTGGGACTTGATCCCGGAACTCCAGGATTACACCCTGGCCTGAAGGCAGGTGCCAAATCACTGAGCCACCCAGGGATCCCCATCTTTGGCTTTTTTTTTTTTTAAAAGAGAATATTAACTGTCCAAGAGTCACATTATAATGCAAAGGTTCTGCCTCTTTAGAGAAAAACTTAAAAATTAGTTTTTATGATTCAGTATGAATTAAATCCTTCAATGAAAAGGACTTCACTTTCTGGATGTCAGTTTTCAAATATACCATTGTTCGTGTCCATGTCTAAAGTTATTAATTACCTGGGGCATCTAGGTGGCTCAGTTGGTTAAGCATCTGCCTTTTTGGCTGAGGTCATGATCTTGGGGTCCTGGGATCAGCCTCACATTGGGCTCCCTGCTCAGTGTGAGGTCTGCTCCCCTCCTGCCCTTCCCCCCACTCATGCTCACTTGCTCATTCTCTGAAATAAAATCTTAAAAAAAAGTTATTACCTATACTGAAGCACCTTGCAAGTTCCTGAATTAATCAAGTCACATGCTTCAACCTTATTTTGTAAATAAAAGAAATTGCTTTCATTCCTATTTCCCACACTCCAGTCACTTCCTTGGAATAAAAAGAAAGGGAAAGTATGTTAGGAAAGAGGAATAATTGACTGGTTGTGGCCTCAAAATGAAGTGACTACTCATTAGGGTATTTTCCTATAAGAAAAGAGTAGCTGAGACCCATAGTTAAGTAAAAAGCCAAGGGGGTCCTTGGGTAGGATTCACTATGATTCATGGGATGAGATGCAAATCTGGATTTTATTCATTTTTTAAGAATTCTGGCTCCTTTTAGACATGTTGGGTACCTTAACACTAGATAGATTTGTCACATCTAGAAATCACTTTATTTTCTCCATCCTACTAATAGGAAATGGGAAAGGTCACATATACAGAATTCACAAAAAGAGCCAGATAGTTCAGAATCCAGATATTCAGAAATATTAACTGGAGTTTTCATTGTGTCTCTCAGGAGAGGTCCAGAACTGAAAACTGACCGAACCACCTCTGGCATTTGCTAATCACATGAATGCAAGCAAGTCTGTTGCTATTTGTATCATAACTATGTTTCATGTTTCTGATGACCTTTATTCTAAGAAAGGTTGGCTATACTTTTTTGATGAATGATGGATTAAATATTTTAGTATGGACAGTGAAAGTCCTTGGCTTAGAAGCCCTGGTTGGTTGGTTGGTTGGTTGGTTGGTTGGTTTTTAAGACTACTGGTCTTTATGGACTTTAGACATTACTTTTTTTTATTTTGCATGAGTAAAAGTCATTACTTAAGTACCTAGCAAATACCTAGCCCTTTCTTTTTAATAAATTACATATGAAGAATCTGAAGTTCAGGTGCATCAATCATTACTGAGTGCCTACCAGGGCGATTAAGTGGCTAGTGCAGGATTTCAGAAATAAGTGCAAGAGCTGGAATTTGAATCCCAGTTAGTGTCTAAACTCCATACTTGTATCCTTTTGGTCACACTGACTCTGCTTTTCCACCCTGGGCAAGTTTCATAAGCAATTAGAGTATCACCAACTGAAGGACCAGAAACTTCAAATGTACTCAATTCCTTTAACTACTACCGTTCAGCGTGGCACTCTGTGCTCTGGAGAAGGAAGAGAGCTCAGAACTTCTGATCTCAGAGGAGCCTGCATCTGGCTGGGAGGACATGGTGCCAAATACAAATTGTGAGAAACAATTCGCTGTAACAGGTGCTGAAGCGTGTTGAGGTCAGAGGATGGTCACGTGAGTGTGGGAGAAGGGACCACCTAATTCATCCTCAGGTGCTTCTTTTTTAAGCAGATGCACACTTCCTGTGGGTAGAGTCTTGTCCCAGACAGGCAGCTGCTGCCAGCCCTGAGGCTGGCCTGAGGCAGTGGCCAGATCACTCACCTCCCCGGGCTCCCAGGACACGTTCCTCCCTACCAACCTCCTTTGTGTTTAGGGGCTTATGAAAAAGAAGTGAATGAATTTTAGCTACCTCAGTGAAAATAACAATTTAATACCGAGGGCTGTTTTTGTTTTAATGAGTGACACAACTTTAAGGAAGGAGTGAAATCCTAATGGTGGAATTTCAGACATTTCCCCTTTTCTAGTGAAAAACTAGTGAGGTACCAGAGCCTTCCCAGTGTACCCCAGTCACGGTGCCTACCTGACATGTATGTGAAGCCAGCACCGCCGCCCCTTGCCCACGGAGCAGACTGCCACGTTGTTGGCTCTCCTTTGTCCCTGGTCATTTTTCGTGTCTAGTGTCTCACCAGAGCCCCTCCAGACCCTGGTATCCTCGAGTTGGAGAACGTGAATCCATCAGTACTGCTGTTAAGAGCTGGTGGTACCAAGCTCTTCCAAGAGCTTCCAAGCTTCCTGCCATACTATAAGAAAAATACTGATTTCTATACAGGGCCTCTCTCCTTCCTGCCTTCACTCTATTTTAAGAGTTCTGGCAGGCGGGGCGGAGCACCGGGATTCCGAATGTTTTCAGATACTCCACAAAACCCCAGGGGGATGACTCACGTTTGAAGTCCCTGCTCCAAGAAGGACAACAGAGGTGCCAGTAAACTCCCTTGGCAAGGAGCAGAGGGTAGGATTTGGACCCCCGCTGAGATGAGGGGAAGCCCATGACAGCCTGGGAGTCAGCGCCCCCAGTTACACCCCCAGGAGGAATGCCACTGGCTCCCTGTGCCTGCTCATCTGACCTGACCTTTCTCCCGGGATGTCACCACCATCTGTGGGGGGCGGCGGCACAGCCCCAGGAGTAGCTGTAGATGGATGAGGTGCGGTAGCCCCGTGAGGACCTCCCCATCCCAATGTGAGAACTTCTCTGTGCTCCTGGACACTCTCTAACCATCCGCTGCTCCTGCGGTGCTCTAACTCTCCCCTGGTTCCTAACCTTTCAGTTTATTTTCTCCCGTGGCCCTTGTGTGTCAAATAGGAGAACGTTTTCAGCTTCCTGTAATTATCCACATCTACTCTGGCTTTGTCCCCCCCCCCCCCCCCCCCCCCCCACACACACACCTTTCAAACAGGTAATGATTTTTTCCCATTTTGCCTTAGAAAACTTCTAATGGGCACAGACCTAATTTCAGGGAGCCTCCCATGAAAGCCAAATAACAGTGAGGGTTTATGAAAATAGAGTAGAGCACTGTGCCCACTTTAACAGGGAAGAAATAGCAAAAAGTTGCAAAATACCAAACCATCCCCTGTGTTTCACATTGTCCCAAATATTCATCCAGAGACGATTAAGAAATTACCATGATGATTTTGAAATAAAGACTTTTTTCTTAGTTTTTTTTAAGCCCTTTATACTTTCCTCTTTCATTAATCAATTCAGCACGTAGTGCAAACTGATACAGTAGTCAGTTCTCAGAGACGTAGATTCCCGTCAGAATTGTCGAGTGGCAGCATGTTGTGTATTTTTTATAGTCTCCAGAAGTTGGACAATCTACTTGTAAATAAAAGTGCCCATTTTTTAATACTTTAAAATATTTAAAAATTTTGAGTAATTTATAAAATATGTATGTTTGTATATAAATTCTCTTAAAAGTGTATCCTATTTCCTTGTCAAATATACTTCATTTTTTTTATAACTAAGTAGATATGCTGTTATATGTCTAACTAGACATCCACTGAAGGGAATTTAGAATAACAAATTTTTTTTGTTATTACAATGTTGTAGTGTATGTGTGTGTACATATTTTCCCCCCTTTTGAGGTATTTCTTTAGGTTAAAGTTCTTAACAAAGGTAAAGTTTGAAATTTGCTTTAAGGTAACATCAGAAGTGTTAAATAGCTTTCTTATAGGTTTCTTTTAAAATTATGTGTCATCCACAGGACTGGCTTTCACTGCTTTGTTTTGTGCAAAATTCCTGAAATCTTCCATGTAAGCATAGGTGGGATGGCTAGACTTTCTTACATTGAAAGAGTGAGGGCCTGGGAAGGATTTTGGAGAAGGTGTGCAAATATAGCTGCTGACGTGATGATGTTGGCCTGCAGTCTGGCATGGCGGTGTGTTCAATCTAGCAACTGTCTGCATGCCAGCATCCCATGGCTGAGATTTGTGGTTTTCCTCACTTCATGCTGACTGCCCCAAGTTATAAGATGGCACTTCTGAAAATAGGTAGAATATGAAGGCCCAAGGGACTTGGGAGAAGAGGCATAATGTAGATACTCAATAAAACATGACTCAAGAATTCAAGTCTCAGGCCCTAAATTCAGCTCTTTTCTTTCTTTGTGGTTCATCCTAAGTGTTTAATCTTTTGGTTCCATTTACTGCTCTGCAAAATAATCCCCAAGTTGGTGAGACTCAGGCCAATTACAAACAATTTAGAATATGGGAAGTTAATATAAACAGTGAATAGGGAACATCTTCTAAAGGCAGTCGCACATTTTATATGTTAATAGAGTGGCAAAAAGAGACCTTTGCAGGAGCTGAAAGACCAGAAAGAGAAACTAAATTTATGAACTCTCTTGAAAACACATTTTCTAATTTTACCATAGGCAGCATGTTTTTTTGGCAAGTTATTTCATACCTATAGAAAACATCTATAACGTATAGGTATGATTTACAGAATAGTAGAGCAAGTACTCCTTTGTACTCGCCACCTAAAGTAATGAAGATATTGTTACCATTATGTTAGCAGCTCACCGTCAGCCTCCTCTCGGTCGCATCTCCTCCCTTCCCACCTGTGGGAACTGTACTACTGAATTTTTTATTTTTATTCTGTTTTATGACTTGACTACCTATTTACATATTCCTAAATAATGCATCACTTAGTTTTAGATGTTTTATAAATTCACATAACGGTTCATGTTGAATGTAGTCTTTTACAGCCTGTTCTTTTTTCTCTTTAACTTGACATCATAGGATTCATCTGTGTAACCTGACTTTTATTAATAGCGATGTATGTAATGCCTCTGAATGAATAGAGAAGTACACATTTATCTGTTCTCCTGTTAATGGACATTTGGGTTGTTTCTAGGGTTTTTTTTTTTTTTTTCTCTTTTGAACAGTGCTTCTCTGAAACTGTATGTATTGTAAGAGTGTTTTCCTAGGGAATTCTATCTAGAAGTGATTCCAGGTCATAAGGTATATGCAGCTACAATTTGTTAGGAGCGTTCTTTTTGCCCCACATCCTCACCAACATGTGGTAGTGCTCTTAGTTTTGTGCCAGAGTAGTGGGTGTAAAGTATTTACATTTTGGTTTTTCACAGTACCTTCTAAGTAGATTTTTAAAAAATACTTAAAAATGAAAGCAAGGTTGTTTTCCCTTTTTTTTTTTTTGGTTTTATTTGAATGCAGAAATTGAGATTAGGATTTAGAGTAAACATTGGTTACAAAAGTGCCTAGAAGAAAAACTTTCTGTATATTCTGGAGCTGCTCTGCTTCAGCAAATGAAACTAGTATGTTAAATTACGCATGTGTGGTTTAAAAGTCAGACCAGTAGTCATGCTTGCTTGTTGAACAGAATAGTAGTAAGCTGTTGCTGCAAGGTTGCATGGAGGATACTTTGGGTCAGTTTCAGTCTCCCCAACTTTTGTATGCCAACAGTTGTACCAAAGTTTAAAGATTCATGTTAGGTGAGCATGATGCTGAATCAGGAAAGAATAGAAAAGAATATCCAGCTGTGATAGAACATAAATTGTGTAAGAAATTTTGAGATTTACTACCAAGTGCTAAGTAAAGGCTGAGGAAGAGAGGTGGGTTGATCAGTTCAGCACTTTGTGGGTAGGCAAAAAATTATTTGGGAAAGGACAAAGAACTAGGGTTGATATTTCACCCTTGGAACAGTGGCATGGGTAATAGTAAGTTATAGTCACCTAGAACTCTTAACATTTGCAGAATGTTCCCATTTGTGATCTTGTTTAATGATAATGCTAAAAGAAGAGTATCACTTATCACTGCTTTATTGATAAAGAGACAAAAGGTAGGAGAGGTGAAGCAAGTTGACCAAAGACACGCATCTGGTAAGTGACACATGGAGTGTGTCCTCAGCACTCTTCTTGCCAAGCCGACAGTTCTGTTGCTTCACTTCTCTGCCTCCTGAGCGCCACAGCCGCAGTCTGCCCTGACTCATGTCCGTCAACAAGCACTGATCCTTTGCCTTCGGAGCGCTTGAAGGTCTTGCTAAGGACTAAAAAGAGAAAGCCACAGTTCTGCCCACGAGCGTACAGTCTTATGGAACAATGGAAAAGACTGATGGGAAATAAGAAAGATCAAAGTGGTTTCTAATGGAATGCTAGACGATGTAGTAAAAACCTGCTTTAGTTGTCAGCTGAAAGCAAGGGCACTTTTCATAGTGGAATAAAAATGTGAGAACTGAAATTACAAGTTATTTTCAAAATTATAATTGAGTTTTCTTTAAAAAAAATTTGCCTTTTCATTCTGGTATGTAAGGTATTACTAATTTGTCTGGTTACTTAAGGTATATCTGCTTACATTTGCCTTTCCGTGTAATGGAGGATGTCCACGTAATGAAAAAAAAAAAAAAAAACAACCAACCATTCTATTTTTAAAGACTACTACAGAATCTAAAGATTTTCTTCTTTTTTGGCCTTCGGTCAATTAGAGACTCATTTAGTGATCAGAGTAGGACTCTTAGAAAAATTTAGAATCTTCTGTTTCTCTATTTTTATTAATAGCCTACCATGCCTTGCACTTGACTTTTGGTTCAGCTGTGCTCTATAGAATCCGTGGACAAACTCTAATAGCTTTATTCTGAATGGTTACTCCTCTAGCATCATATGGCCTTCACTATCACATACTAAGCTTCCGAGCGTTTATAGATTCCTATTGATTTGCTTTTGTATAGACCTAATTTCACTTTCTTTAAACTTTAGATTTCCTTTCCTTCCTACTCTTTTATTGAATCATTCTTGAGAGTCAGTAAGAACTTCCAATTGGGAATTTTTGAGCTTCTGCATTGTCATGAAACTGTTGAGATAATTAGGTGTTTGAGTAGGGGTGCGTCCAGTAACAGCCTAAAGCCAGACCAGTACAGCCTCAGCTAAATGCCAGTCATTGCTAAAGCCTGGGAGAACTCCTGTGTTATAATACACGGATCTGTAGCCAGTGTTCTTCATATATTGGCTTCATGTCTCAAGACTCCCTTCCCTAAATATACAGCTGAGGAAATTCAAGTTATCATCCTGCCCCAGAACAGAGACTCTCAAAAATAATTTATCCTCTCACGTTAAGTAAAGTTGGCCAAATAATAATGGCATATTTATAATTAGTGGATTTTGAGAAGAAAGATGATAGTGCACATTTTTCCTGAGTTAACATTTTCAGGCCTTTAAGAGACAAAAATTCAGTAGGCTCCTGCCAGTGGCTGTGCAAGGGGTACCATCTTTGGCACCTGGCTGCCAGCCCAAGGTGACAACAAGTCAGCTAAAAAGAGTAAGCTTAGTAAGTTGACAACATTCTTCTTTTTTTTAAATTTTATTTAATTTTATTCATGACACACACACACACACACACACACAGAAGCAGGCTCCATGCAGGGGGGAGCCCAATGTGGAACTCCATCCCGAGACCGCAGGATTACAACCCGAGCCAATGGCAGATGCTCAACCACTGAGCCACCCAGGCGTCCCAAGTTGACAGCATTATCAACGTGTTTCAGAGCTACTTGGGAATCTTACTTTTAAATAGATACCAGAAACGATCTTTTTAGGGGTTGGGGAAAGAAGGATTTGAGGGACTACTGTTAGGAAGATCCATTGAACTGCTTCAGTATTGTAATAAACTGTAGAGCCAGGTTCCATCTCCGTGTTATCTTCCATGAATTTTTAATTTTGATCATTAAAAAAAATTAAAATGCATCCTTTATTAGGTAAATATAAATTGTATTACAAATTATTTTTTGATCCTCTAATCTGGTGAAATACTTACAGCAAATATAAAATTATCCCTATTTTTGGGATGAGAAAACAAGTCCAGAGAGATTAAGTGACTTGGATGTTAATTCAGTAGAAACAGGATTTGAAACTAGGTCATGACTTCTGAGTCTGCTTTTTCCCCTACTAAGGTGCTTTTCTGCTTTACAGAATTATACACATGAATATTCTCCTGTTTTTCAGAAGTGCATCTGTTCTGTAAATTAACGCATTTCTGCCCATGTTCATGGTTTACAAACACCTTCATCCATGAACAGCTGCCTTAGAAAGCTTTTGTGAACACATTTTAATCACATCTTTCAAAGAAGAATAAAAGAACTAGTAATTAGTCAGGTTCCAGTTCTAGGGAAAAGATTAGAAAAGACGCACAAGTACCAGTATGCTCACAGCTTTCTTACTGTTACACATACATTGTGTAGAGCATCTCCAGCAAGCAACACACATGACCTTATATTTCCAAGCCACTTCTGAAGTCTTTTATCTCCAGTGACTGGATGTAAAGGTACAACAGGAAGGAGATCTCTACAAAAGAAACATCCTTAAAACAGGTTCTGAAAACACTGTGATGACATTTGAATTTCCCGAAACCCTCATCTCCAATATGGCTAAGTCTTTTCAGAAAAGAAATTTATTTGAATTGCAAGGTCTTAAAGATGTCTTAAAATTGGCGACGTTAAAGGTACACTCTAAACTTGAGACTGATTCTTGAAACACACCTTCATCATCTTATTTCATATTGTCAAAATGCAGGAGGAATTACAGCTTTAATAAGTTTAGAGTATTTATGATTTTATATGATGGGTTATTTTTTCCCATTTAATAGATAAACTTCACCTTAGAACAGGATTTTTCAACCTCAGCACTATTGACATTTTGAACAGAGCAGTTCTGGGATGTTCTGTTCATCGTGGGATTGTTTAGCAACATCCTTGGCAATCATTAATCTTTCTGTCTCTATGGATTTGTTTATTCTGGATATTTCATATAAATGGTATACAGTTTGTGGCCTTTGTGTCTGGCTCCTTTCAGTTTACACGTCTTCAAGGTTCTTCTATGTTGTTGCATTTATCAGTGCCTTATTCCTTTTTTGACTCAATGATATTCCATTGTATGAATATACCACATTTTTTTAAGCCACTCATCAGTTGATGAACAATTAGATCGTTTCCCCTTCCTGGCTATTGTGAGTAATGCTGTTATGAACGTTCGTGTACCATCTTTTATGCAGGTATACCTAGGAGGGAAACTGCTGGGTCAGACGGTAAACCCTCTGCTTAACCTTTTGAGAAACTGCCAAACTGTTTTACATAGTGGTTGAACCATTTGTCAGTCCCATCAACAATGTGTGAGAATTTCAGTTTTTCCATGTCCTTGCCCATACTTGATATTGTCTGTCTTTTTTTATAACAGCCATGTGAGTGTGGATATCTCATGGTTTTGATTTGCATTTCCCAAATGACTGCTAATATTGAGCATCTTTTCATGGGCTTCCTGGCCATTGGTATATCTTTGAAGAAATGTCTTTTCAAACCCTTTGCTCATTTTTTAATTGGGCTTCTCTTTTTCATTATTGTTTGTAGGAGTTCTTTATATGTCCTGGATACTAGACCCTTACCAGAGAAGATTTACAGATGCTTTGTCCCATCCTGAGGGTTGTATTCTCACTTTCTAGTGTCATGTGACTCACAAAGGTTTTTAATTTTAATGAAGTCCCATTTATCTTCTTTGATTGCTTATGGTTTTGGTGTCATAGCCCTAGCAATATCTAAAAAGCTGCCTAATCCCTTGTCACAGATTTTTACCTATTTTTCCATATAAGAATTTTTTTAAAAGATTTATTTTTTAGAGAGTAAGAACACAAGCAGGGGGAAGGGCAGAAGGAGAGAGAGACAAACCAACTCTGCCCTGAGCACAGAGCCCAATACAGGGCTCCATCCCAGGACCCTGGGATCATGACCTTAGCCAAAGTCAAGAGTTGGACTCTTAACCAACAAAGCCATCCCAGCGCCCCTTCTGTCTGAGAATTTTCAAGTTTAAGTTCTTATGTTTCAGTTGTTGATCCATTTTGAGTTAATTTTTGTATGCAGTGAGAGGCAAAGGTCAAACTTTATTCTTTTGCTTGTATATAGCTGGTTGTCCTAGCCCCATTTGCTAAAAAGATAATTCTGTTGAATGATTTCAGTACCGTCATTGAAATCAATTGCTCATAATGGATGAGTTTGTTTCTGGGCTTTCACTTTTGTTCCATTGGTATATATGTCTAATCTTAGGCCATTAACCACACTGTTTTGATTACTGTATTTTTGTACTATATTTTGAAATTGGGAAGTGTCAGTCTTTCCAACTTTGTTGTTTTTTTCCCAATTATTTCAGCTATTCTGTGTTCCTTGCAAATCCATATGAATGTTAGGTTCGGCTTGTCTTTTTCTGGAAAATGGCAGTTGGAGTTTTGTTATGGATTGGATCAAATCTGTAGATCATTTTGGGAAGTATTGCAGTCTTAACACTAAGTCTTCCAGTTTATAGAAACAGGATTTTTTTCCATTTGTGTACATCTTTGATTTCATTCAACAATGTTTTGTAGTTTCCAGTATACAAGTTTTGTACTTCTTTGGTTAAATTTATTCCTAAATAGTTATTTTAATAAATTTTATTGTGTTCTTTTTGAAGCTATTAAGAATTTTTCTTAATTTCATTTTCAGTTTGTTCACTACAACTGCACAATAGTACAACTTTTTTTTTTTTGAAACTGGTTTTTGTGTTTTTATTTTGTATTCTTCAACTGCTGAACTCATTTGTTAGCCTAAATAAAGGTTTTTGTTTGTTTGTTTTGGTAGATGCCTCAGAATTTTCCATTTATAAGATCTTTTCATCTGCAAATACAGTTTTGCTTTTTTGTTTTTAATCTGGATTTTTTTTTACTTCTATTTCCTGTCTGATTGTCCTAGCTAGAACCCCCCAGTATAATGTTGAATAGAAGTGATAAGAGTGAGCATCCTTGTATTGGTCCTGATCTTAGGGGAAAAGCTTTGAGTTTAAGTATGTTGTTAGCCGTGGGTTTTTATAGACGTCCATATTTTTCACAGATGTCCTTATTAGATTGAAAATGTTCCCTTGTTGGTTAGTGTTTTTATTGTGAAAATATATTGGATTTTGTCAAATGCTTTTTCTTCATCACTGACATGGTCATGTCATTTTTTACTTTCATTCTATTGATATAGTTTATTACATTAATTGATTTTCATGCCTCGAACAAACCTTATATTCCTGGGATTAGTCTCACTTGCTCAGGGTTTATAATCATTTGTGTATACTTTCAAGATTGTTTGCCAGTATTTTGTTGAGGATTTTTGCATTTATCCTCCTAAGGGATATTGGCCAGTAGTTTTGTGATACTTTTGTCTGGCTTTGATATCAGAATAATCCTGGCTTCAGACTGAGTTAGAAAGTGTTAAAAGTGTTGCCTCCTCTCCTGGTTTTTTTTGGAAGAGTTTGTAAAGGATTATTGTTAATTCTTCTTAAATATTTGGTAGAATTCACCAGCTAAGCCATCTGGGTTTTGTTGGAACGTTTTTGGTCATTAAATTAATGTCTTTACTTTTTATAGGTCTCTTAAATTTTTTAATTTTTTTGAGACTGTTTTGGTAGTTTGTGTATTTTCTAGTAATGTATCCATTTCATCAGTGTTATCTAATTGGTTTGTTCATTATTTTTCTTTGTAATATTTTTTATTCCTATAGGATTAGTAATGATGTTCAGACTTTCATTTCTGATTTTGTTAATTTAAGTCTGCTTTCTGTTTTTTTACCAATGTAGCTAAAGTTGTGTTGATTTCTAATGAAGCATGTTTGGACTTTCTCAATCTTCTCTATTTTTCTCTTATCTATTTTATTTATTTCTACTCTAGTCTTTATTATTTCCTTCCTTACTCTTGTTTTGGATTTGGCTTGCTCTTCTTCTGGTTTTTTAAGGTGCAAGATAAAGTTACTGATTTGAATTAGACATCTACAACTATAAATCTTCCTCTATAAATGCCCTGCTTTCACTGCATCCTATAATGTTTGGTATGTGGTAATTTTATTTTCATTTGTCTCATGGCATTTGCTAATTTACCTGTGATAATTTTTCTTTAATCCATTGGTTATTTTGTAGTGTTAATTTTGGTTTGTTGGTAAATTTTCCAAATATCCTTCTGTTATTAATTTCTAACTTTATTCCATTGTGTCACAGAACATACTTTATATGATTTAAGCCTTTAAAATTCTTTCTGATCTGTTTTATGGCCTACTATATTGTCCTATGACATGTTCAATGTGCACTTGAGAAGAATGAATATTCATATTTTGTTAGGCAGAGTGTTTGATAGATGTGTCTTAGATCTATTTGGTATATGGTGGTGGTCATGTTTTTCTGTGTCCTTGCTGATTATCTAGTTATATTATTGAAAATGGAGTATTAAAATCTCCAACTAATATTATTGGGTTATTTCTCTTTAATTCTCTTAGTTTTTGCTTCATATATTTTGGGGTTTTATTGTTAGGTGCATATATGTTTATATCTGTTATTCACATCTTTATTGTTATATGGTGTCTTTTTTTTCCTCTGGGAACAATTTTTATGTAGCCTATTTTATCTGTTATTAATATGGCTACTCTAGCCCTCTTTTGTGTACTGTTCTTTTCCCATCATTTAACTTTCAATCTATTTGTGTCTCAATCTAAGATAAGTCTCTATAGATTGCATGTGGTTGGATCATGTTTTCTTTAATCTGTTCTGCCAATCTCTGCCTTTTTTTTTTTTTAAAGATTTATTTATCTTTTAGAGCATGTATGTAAATGAGCTGGGGAAGGGACAGAAGGAAGAGAGAAAATCTCAAGCAGATCCCCACTAAGCACAGAGTCTGACTGGCCTCAGTACCACAACTGTGAGCTGAAACCAAGATGGTCAACTGAGTGAGCCACCCAGGCACCCCTAATCTCTGCCTTTTTTAATTGGAGAGTTTAATCCATTGATATGTAATTATTGATAAGGTGGACTTGTGACATTTTGCTGTTTGTTTTCTTTATGTTGTATCTTTTTTGTTGTTAAATTCCTCCATTACTACCTTCTTTTGTGTTAAGTAGATGTTATCTGTGTAACAATTATAATTCCCTTGTCATTTCTTTTAACATATTTCTTGAATTATTTTTTTACTGTTTGCCCTGAAGATTACATTACCATATTAACTAATAAGGATACTCTAGTTTGCATTAATACCAACTTAATTTCAGTAGTTTACAGAAACATCCCTCTACATCTCCTTTTCCTCCCTTTTATGCTATTATTGTTTCAGATTTCCTTTATATACGTTGTACCCTAGCCATCTAGATTTATAATTATTGCTCACAAATTGTTTTATGAATCACATGGGGAAAAAGCTGAAAACAAAGGATACATTTATACTGTCTCACAAGTTTACTTAAGTAGTAACCTCTCCTGGTGTTATTTTTTCATGTGAAGTTGTTACCATCTAGTATAATTTCATTTCAGCCTGGAAGACTCCCATTAGCATCTGTTGGAGGGTGGGTTTGATAGAAATGAACTGCCTCAGTTGTTTTTTTTTTTTTTTTTTTTTAAAGTGGTAATGTTCGCTACTTACTATAGAGCTTGAACTCACAACCCTGAGATAAGATACGAGCTGAGTTCAGCTGTTGGCTGCTTAACCAGCTGAGCCACCCAGGCACTCCCGGCCTCAGTTTTTGTCATCTGGAAATGCATTACTTTTTCCTTCATCTTTAAAGGATTGTGTTGCCAGGTATAGAATTCTTGGTTGACATTTAGTTCTTTAGGCACTCTGAATATGTCATTCTAGTTTGATTATGGTATATCTAGGCTTGGAATTTTTTGAGTCTCTCCCATTGAGGTTTGTGGGTTTCCTGGATTTTTTTAAATTAAATTGGGCATATTTTTGGCCATTATTTGTTGACATATTTTTGCTGCCTCCTTCTCTCCTTCTCCTGTGACTACCATTATGCGCATGTTGGTATATTTGATGGTATTCCATAGGTATCTGTTACTCTGTTTGGCTTTTTGTTCCTGGTCGTTTTTCTTTCAGGTCTTTCAACTAAATAATTGACTTCTCTTAAGATTTGCTGCCTGCTTACCTCTCATGTTGAGCCTCTTGAGTGAGTTTTTCATTTACAAAGTTTTTGTACTTTTCCATCTTTGTGGTTCAATTTTAGACTATCTTTATTAATCTCAACCTGATGAGACTTTATTTTTGACTTTGCTTTAATTGTTTAGATGTAGTTTACTATATGTCACTGTGAACAACACATTTATAATACCTGATTTTAAGTCTGTCAAGAAAGTCCAACATCTAGGCTTCCTCTAGGAGTTCCTATTCTTTTTTCCTGTGGATATGCCGTACTTTTTTTAAAAAATTTCTTTGCGTATCTTATACATTCTTTGTTGAAAACTGAACATTTGAAATACTAAGACTGAAGCAACTCTGGGAATCAGATTTTCTCCTATGAAGTGTGTGTTGTTGGGTGTTACAGAATGTTGTTTGTTTTGTGACTTTTCTGAACTGATTCTATAAAGCTTGTATTCTTTGTCCATGTGGACTGTGAAGCTCTGTTGTATTGGCTTAGTGGTCAGCTAAGGATTACACAGAGATTTTTATTAAATAGCTGGAAGCAAAAAAAATCATCCCACCTTTGCTCGGGCTCCGTGTGCAGGTCTTCAGCTCTCATCCCTGCAGTTGGCAGCTTTGCCTAAGGCTTTACTTTTCAACTTAGTAGAACTTTAGTGTCAATAGGAGGTGAAAACCTCATGCCTTATCAGATCTTTCCAGAGCGTATGTGCAGCTCTAGTCAGGCCTGTGGCCTTCCAAGTTCCCAGGAATATGTGAGACTTTTTCAAACCTCCAGCCTTTCTTCCTAACCATTTTGATTAGTCTGCTGTTTGCCCCCAACTGTACTAATATCCATCACCTCAGGCTGCAACACACTAAGGTATTATCATGAATGTTTTCAACAAATTACTTCCTCCCCCTCAATCCCCTAACTCCAAAAGTATAACATTTTTAGCACTAGGCCAGTTTTGAGTTAGGCAGAGGAAAGGCAGTCTTTCTGAGGTAGTCTTCCAGGGACCCGTAGTTAATTATGGTTGTTTGTAAGTGAGTTTCATTCTGCTAGCTCTGGTATTAGGAATGGGGGCAATTATTTTCATAGCCACTGCAGAGCCTGGAGAGCAGGGGTTGGGACTGGGTAAGTTAAAACACTACAAAGTTCACTATTCTTACCAAGAATCAATGTATGTGTGGGGGGTGAAGGATGGAATAACACTCTGGGTTGCTGCAAGCCTTTGGTTAATTTTTAGAGTTCAGAAAAAGTTGGTTCTGACAGTTTTTACCTTTCTCTTTGCTCTTATGGAGGCATGGAGTCTAGAGTTGCTTACTCCACCATTTTTGCTGACTTTACTCTCTTATGTTAAAAGCATTTTTGTAAAATCCAAATGTTTTCTTTTTAAAGTCTCTCCAGCTCTGAATAATGAAAAAGACTACTATGGCCCTTTAGTTTGGAAAATGAATTCATATTGGCCAAAATCCAGCACTAGAGCTCTGGCAAACTATCTGAACTTCAGAATTCATTCAGTCTTATGTATTGTCTAATTACAGGTGGTCTTGAATTGTCATACATTCAACTTTGGAACAAAGGAGGGTTTTTCTTTAGAGAAGTTGTGCTTGTTTGAGAAGTGTATATTGATGCCCTAGCCACAAAAAAAAATTTTTTAATGGGAAATCTAGAACTTTCTTACAGCAGCTGACAGACATTTCAAGTCACTGCGTGGTGGTACTTAACTGCCAGCCAACATTTTGAGTCATAGTAGTACATCATTATCTGGATGCTGGCATTTGAGCAGCTCATTATTTTATTACAGTGTATTTCAGACAACTCTGAAGAGCCGTTAGGAACTTCAGTGGTTAACGTAGGGAGGTGGAGTCAAGCATAGAGAAATCTTCCCAGCTCTTAGTATATACCTGATTTCCCATGATGTTTTTCTATGAAGAAAGAGTTCTATGGTTGAAAAAATACTTCAAATGCTACTTATTATATTGGTTGCATTTTTATGTTTTTCTTTTGGGAAATGGATTGAAAGTAAAAAAATTATGGTACTGATAGAGGGATAACAATCTTGGGTTTCTATATTTAATAAGATTAGGACATCAATAGAAATGTGAGTATGCACCAATCAATTTTGGCCTCACCTTTATGCTCCCATACACTTAGGTGGAATGTTTGTTCATTAATAAAGGGGAAAAAAATCAGAGAATCTCTGTGAAGTACAGAAATATATCGCTAAATATTGAGTCTTGAGAATTAAATACAAATAGGGATTCTGTAATATATTTTAACTTTCTTAGGATAGAACATTCCACCATTCCCCTTGTAAAATGTAAGTCTTCTCACTCACCAAAGATGATTTTTAAGAATATGTCTTGTATAGCAGTAGGGAATGCCTATATTTATCACTAAATCAAGAACTCTCCATCGTCTAGGAAATAATTTATAGAAAAGTTCTGCTAATTAACCTATCTTTCATTTCCTTTCCTTTTATTATGCTATTAAAATTTAACACCTTTTAGTTATGCTGTAATCCAGAGCAAGGTTTTAATCCAGCGAAGTTAATTCCTGTATTGCTGCTCCCTGTTTGGTCTTCTGTCATTCAGCAATGCTTCCTAATTAGATTTATTAAAACTAGCTTAATCTAACAATCAAAAAGGAAATTGCTTAAGTTTAGAAAAACAGCCTTGAATTATTTTCAAACTAATATCTAGTAGACGCTCCGGTTGCTGTAATTCTGCTCAGTGCAGAAGTGTCCTGTAACATGATTATTTTTCCTCATCCCTGTTCTTTCTTCTGTGGGACATTTTTATTCATTTTAAATTGTACTCAGCATGCAGTAAGTCTTGTGTGCTCTACTTGTTTTTTTTTCCACTGGATAGAATCAAAACAAAACTTTTAAGGTTTCCTTACAACAGTAGCTGTCAATTTATAGTGGAGACAACAGAACAGAGCTAGGCTTACGTGTATTTAACTGGGAAGTCATTCTGCTTACTATTTATCAGTTGCTTTACAGGAGTCCCTTAATGAGAGAACAAACCATAGTAACGTCAGTAGGTGGAGCAATGTCATTAATGTTTCATTAAATGATGTAGGTGAGACAAAGCCTCATTATCAGTTTTGGCATCTGTGTGATAAAACATCCATATTCCTTTTTCTTATATTGATGTTCCTTTTATGTGGCAGTAGAAAATTATAAATTAGGCTTATGTTAACTAGTAAAGATAAAAATCTTTGGATATCCCAAATATTTTGTGTTTTTAAATAATTTAACAGTTGTCTAGTAATGTATTCCTTTAGTAATGTAATTGATAAGCTTGAAAATTTCTTTCTCTTCTAAATTACCATCTCAAATTTTATAGGTCTTTTAAAGCTGATTCAAGTCCTTCCTGAAACATAACAGGCATCGCTTATGAATTTGTTTATAGATATATTTATTTGAGACAGAGAAAGAGCGTGCTTGTGCACCTGGGGGGAGGGGCAGAGGGAGAGAGAAACCTAAGCTGACTCTGCACTGAGCTCTGAGCTTGAGGTCAGGCTCAATCTCACCACCCTGAGATTCCGACCTGAGCCGAAACCAAGAGTCAGATGCTTAACCAACTGTGCCACTCAGTCACCCCATGAACTTTTTTTTTTTTAAAAGCTTAATAGTACATAAACTTTCAGAGAATATCTCTTAAATATCTCTCAAAACTGAATCATATACAAGAAACTAGAAGTAGTTTTACTAAATTTATAGATCGTGGTAGAGATTAGAAGTCATGCATTTAGTGTATCTTAAAATTTTGATCAAATATTATGATGTGAAAAACAGTTTAGATGATTATTTTTTAATCATGTCTATGGATAGATGTGCTTTTTCCCCCTCAATGTAGGAACTTTTCTTTATGCCAAAGTATGGCTTTTAAATTTTTAATTATCATACAGGGTAAGGTGAAAACACAAAATGTAAATCAAACTATACATTCATTTATGCTTTTTCTATAGAATATTTAGGACTCAAATCTTTAGTTTTGAAAGTTAGAAATGGGTTTGTTTTCTTCAAAAGAAATAAAAGCTTGATTTTTTAAAAAGATTATATTTATTATTTGAGAGAGAGAGAGAGAAGCAGACTCTCCACTGAACAAGGAGCCTGACACAGGGCTCAATCCCAGGCCTATGGGATCATGACCTGAGCTGAAGGCAGCCACTTAACTGACTGAGCCACTCAGGTGCCCCAAAAGCTTGATTTTTTAAAAATCCAAATGGAGGAAGCAATTGTGTATTTTAGAACATTTCTCCTTTAGCAGTCTTGACTCTGTACCCTGTGGCATATTCCTTATGAAAGACACTCAATTCAGGATTTCTAAGTGGCAAGAATCATTGAATACTTTGGGAAGTAAAAGGAGAAAGCTATTGTTGAGGAAGGTGAAGAAAATTCTCAGGCAGTAATGGACAGAATAAGCAAAAATCTAGATAGAGGCCCACTGTAGGTAGGTACAGAGAACATACTTGTTAATGAATGAATGAACTTGGCATATTGAGGGACACTAGGAAAACATACTTTTACAAGAAAGCCAGTTGCTGTAAGAAATTGGTGAGAGCTAATGTTAGGGTCCAGATTTCAATGGGCCTTATTAAAGTTTGGGCTTTATTTTTAGGAGAAGATTTGACAGAAGTTTGGAAATGAAGCTTGGGACTGATAATGGGGATGAAGTGAGGGTTTAGGGCAGTGGTTCCAATTTCAGTTTTACTGATTTCATCAAAACTTTACTGATTTCACTGATTGCTTCCTATACAGATTAATATTGTAAATATGAATTTATAAGATACACTTTCTTAGTATAATATCACTTCTACCTGTTTTATAGAAGGCCAGGTGGTTCTCCATAAGCCCTAATCCTTCACAAGAAAAGATTTTGCTGGTAAGGGCTTAAAAACACCTGGAAGAAATGGAATAGAGTAGACTAAAACTTGAGGTGAAGAGAACTGTTAGGCGACCCTTGTGGTCAGAATTCTTTGCCAACATTTACACAATAGAATTCCTTCCATAAACATTTAATGGTATCAGATATTAGAGGATTGTAATGGCTGAAGTGTTCACAGGATGGCATCATATTCATGACTCATGATCAAAATGACATTAAGGCTCTTCCTCTTCAGAATTAAATGATTTACTTATATGGAATGCTTGATGTTAAAGTCAATGTCCCCAAACCTTTGTTTCTTTCTCTTTTCTTTTACTTAAAATTCAATTAGCCAACATAAAGTACATTAGTTTCAGATGTAGAGTTCAGTGATTCATCATTCACCCAGGGCTCATCACATCACCCAGTTACCCCATCCCCCCACCCACTACCCCTCCAGCAACCCTCAGTTTGTTTCCTATAGTTAAGAGTCTCTTACGGTTTGTTTCCTTCTCTGATTTCTTCCCATTCAGTTTTCCCTCCCTTTCCCTCTGGTCTTCTGTGCTGTTTCTTATATTCCACATATGAGTGAAACCATATGATAATTGTCTTTCTCTGATTTATTTCTCTCAGCATAATACTCTCCAGTTCCAGTCATGTCGATGCAAATGGTAGGTATTCATTCTTTCTGATGGCTGAATTGTGTATCTATCTATCTATCTATATAGATAGATACACAGTGGAATATTTTATACATATATCACATCTTCTTTATCCATTCATAGTCAGTGTTAAATAATGATGACTTTTGGAAAATGGCAGCAAAAGTTTTGAAAGGATGTGTAAATATGAAAGAACAAAACAACGCTTATAAATATGTTTTGTTTATTGGGGTAGGGAATGGAAAGAGTTGCTGGTAAAAGAGGATATCACAGAGAAGAGATGACTACCTTGTAGCCCCATGTAGCCAAATCCCAACATCCTTTACTGAAAATAAATATCCTATTCAGTAGTATGCAATAACCTAAAGATCAAGACATCTTAACTGTTTTCAGATGAAATAACTGTTCATTTTGCTTGAGCAAATATTTTTTCAGGAAAATAATCTGCTTGGGGCACTTGGGTGGCTTGGTTGGTTAAGCATCCCACTCTTGATTTGGGCTCAGATAATAGTCTTGAGGTCATGAGAGGGAGCTCAGTGTGGAGTCTACTTAAGATTCTCTTTCTTTCGCCCTCTTCCCCTTACCCACCGGCTTGCATGCTCTCTCTTAAAAAAGAAAGAAAAGAAAAGAAAAGAAAGTATCTGCTTTTTTCTTGTTTACCTCAGGTTTTTTGGTTAACTATTAACCAAAATTTCAGAGCTAGTTTGAGTTCTAGAAGTCTAACAACTATATAAGGGATGGTCAGGAATGGGAGAAAGATGAGAGGATTTCTTTAGGAATAGAAATACCAAATTAAAGTGAGACAGTGAAATTATAAAGATGTATATTTTTCAGTGAGAGCAACTGACATATTACCATAGAATTTTCTTTTTTATTGAGTGCTCAAAATGCCATTTTGAAGTTATTTCTCAGAAAACTTAAAATACTTGAGGTGAAAAAAGAGGGGAAAAGAGTGCATGGCATTCCCTTATTTGTAGTTCATGATATCTGCTTACATTGCCTTTCCTCAGTTCACCTACAAGCTGAAGATTACAGAATGCTTAAATTTTTTCTTTCTTTCTTTTTTTTCTTGGAGGTATAGTTGACATACAATATGCAGTTAGTTTCAGGTGTATATCATACTAATTCAGTATTTTTAGGCATTATAAAATGATCCCCATAATAAGTCTAGTTACTGTCACTACATAACATTACAATATTATTGACTATATTCCCTCTGCCGTACCTTTCATCCCTGTGATTTATTTATGAAGCCTGTATTTCCCATTCCCCTTCATGCATTCTGCCCATCTCCTGTCCCATGCCTCTGCCAGACATCAGTTGTCTGTATTTATGCATATTTTCCTACTTTTTGTTTGTTTTGTTTTTTAGATTCCCCATATTAGTGAAATCATACAGTATATTTTTGCTTCCTTTTTCATAAATTAATTTACCATATTTGTGTGAGTTTATTTCTGGGCTCTCTATTCTGCTTTATAGATTTATGTCTGTTTTTTGTGCTATTACCATACTATTTGAATTACTACAGCTGTGTAGTATAGTTTGAAATCAAGAGCATTATTCTTCCACATTGTTTTGTTATTGTTGAAGTTTCAGAGACAAAGAGAGTGTGTGGGGGCAAAAGGGGCAGGGGCAGAGAACATCTCAAGCAGACACCCCAGTGAGTATGGAGCCTGTTGCAGGGCTCAATCTCATAACCCTGAGATCATGACCTGAGCCAAAATCAAGAGTGGGATGCTTAACCTCCTGAGCCACCTAGGTGCCCCTTCACCTTGTTCTTCCTAAAATTGTTTACACTATTTAGGGTCTTTGTGGTTCCATATAAGTTTTAGGATTCTTTGTTGCAGTTAATGTGAAACATGCCATTGGTATTTTGATGGTGATTGTATTGAATCTGTAGGTTGCTTTGACTGTATGGACATTTTAATAGTATTCTTCCGATCCATGAGTACAGTAAATTATTTATTTGTGTTGTCTTCAATTTTTTCATCACTCTCTTATTAGAGTTTTCAGTGTACAGGTCTTTCACCTTCTTGGTTAAGTTTATTCCTATGTATTTTATTCTTTTTAACGTAATTATAAATAGGGTTTTCTTAATCTCTTTTTCCAAAAGCTTCTTTTTGGTGTTTAGAAACACAACCAATTCCTCTTTGTTAATTTTGTATGCTGGGACTTTATTGAATTCATTTATTAGTTCTGATGGTTCTTTAGAGTTATCTCTATATAGTATCATGTTATCTGCAAATATTGACAGTTTTACTTCTTCCTTTTCAATTTGGATGCCTTTTCTTTTTATTGCCTACTTGCTATAACTAGGACTTCCATTAGTATACTGAATAAAATTGGAGAGAGTGGGCATCTTTGCCTTTTCTTGATCTTAGAGGGAAAACTTTCCGCTTTTCATTAAGATGTTAGCTGATAGACAAATACCTTTATTATGGTGAGGTATGTTGTTTCTATACTCACCTTCATGAGCTTTTAATCTAAATGGATGTTGAATTTTTTCAGGTGCATTTTGTCCATCTATTGAGATGACCATATGATTTTTCTTAGTTTTATTAATGTGGTGGATCACACTGTTTGATTTGCAGATGTTGAATCTGTATCCCTGGAATAAATCCCACTTTATTATCTTGTATGATCCTTTTAATGTATTGTTGAATTTGGTTTATAATATTGTGCTGACCATTTAAATATTTTAATTGAAGAATTTTCATTTAATAAGTAGAATGAGCATCTTTTGATTTTCTTCAGGTTCAGACTTCTCATGCTTTGATGCTCTATTTTGTATAGAATAGTTTTATTAAACTAATGAAATGGTGTTTTTCATTTTTGTATTTTTCATTGGTTAAAATCAAAATAAATTAGAAAAAGTTAGAAATTTGAGAAATGGAACTATTCCTATAATAATTATTAAAGAGTAATAGTTAAAATTTGACAATAATTATTATGAACCTGTTAAATTTGAATATCCTTTGTCAGTGGTATGCATAATCTTACTCTCAAGCTGTCATTGTGTTCACGAATCAACCTACTTTCCCATAGCAAATGCTCTAGGAATCCATTACACATATAAAATAAAACTTTCAACTTATTTCATGCATAGTTGATTATTTTTTCCCTTTGGATTCAGAAGTGACTGAGAAAGTGAGGAAGTACTACTGCTGCTTCAGCATTATTTTGAAATCCTGTTTACAAACCATATAATTGCCAAGGCCATGAGTCTGGCACCTCTCCAGCTATTAACTATTGTAACAAAGATATAATTTTACTTTTGTTGCTTACTGAATGAAGTCTAAACCTCAGACCCTAGTATGATCTTAGAAACAACATGCCCTTTGACCTGTGCCTACTCCCAGTACTTTCTGTGTATATTCTTTTTTGTTTGAGCCTCCTATAAAAGAAGACTAAGTATGTCATACTGAACTTGTTACCTGCCCCCCCAACCAGAAAATATTTGGAATGTAGTATATGATAATTTATTATTTTATTTTGATAGAATTTGCACATGATCTTTTTTGAAGAAATAGGAATTATGAGAAATACACAAAAGTAAAATACATAGCAGTAGTAGTATTATAGGACCAAACATTGCAGCCACTGGACACAGTATACTTAAAACGGGGGTTGGGGGTGAGGGAAACAATCCAGATGTGTGGCTTAAAAAGTAGTTCTCATTTGTAGGGCCCTTTGAGCTGAGGTCTGTTGAAAATTCATGTTAGCAAAGGAAGACAGATTCTGTTTTAAAAGTAAAAAATAGGGCTGATTTCATTTTGGGGACTTGTCACCAGGTGGTTTGCAGGCAGGTTCCCCCCCCCTCCCCTCCCCGGCTACAGAGACATGTCATAGCTGTGGGGACTTCGCACAGCCAGGCTAGAACTCAAGGTGTCCACTTCATACTTGAGGATTTCTTTATTAGCTCTTAAGTAATGCCATACAGTTTTATAAGGTTAGATTGCTTGAAATCATCTGTTTGCGTTCCAGATTCCAATAAAATCAGTATTGTTATTGGTAAAATATAATGCTGCTTGTTTTGTTTCTAGGATCAAGCTGATGTTGCTGAGAAAATCTGAGATGATCTCTTTTTATGTCTTTTACTCATTTGAACCCTCCTTGAACACACCGATGGGAGATAGGCTCTGAACTTTCCCAAGCAACTGATGCCAGCAATGGCATGTCACTTAGAAAGACATTTAGGGAACAGCTATAGGAGACAAGTTTGGCCATGAGAAAAAAGTTTCTTACTAGTTTTCCTTGAGCTGGTCCATGTGGGTGGGAAGAGGCTCCCCAAGGGCAAATCAGCAAACGGTGACTTCTGGGGCCAGTCCTGGAATCACTTACTTGAATTGTCATTTCTCATACCTGTTTCTCTCTTGATACTCAGAGTTCACTTTTTCTGTTTTCTATTCCTCTGGACATTCTGTTTCTTTTACCGTTCTCAGTTTTTATGCTAAATATTGTTCTTTTAAAGGTTTCAGTCTAATTTAAAGTTAAAATCCATTTTAAGGCAGACATTGTGGCCTTTAAAAGTTACATTAAGAAGGCACTTAAAATGATCAGAAGACACTACCCATGCCACTGATGAATTATTATTTTTCAGATTGGCTGTTGAAAGATAATTATGTGGAGTTAAAAATGCTGAGGTTATGGAAACTGGATTGGGATATTTGGGAGCAGAATTAAAAATAATACCTCTAAGAATTTAATAAAGCTTATAAACTTCTCTTTCTCTGTTGCTCTGTCTTGAAAAGACCCCCTGACTCTGGCTGAAGGCACTTTTTCTCTGTGGTGTGATTGGTGGACAGGGAGTAAACAACTTACTGTAAATGGGCGTTGTGCCAGCTGGCGTCAAGTAAGTTTAGGCTTGTGATTCGCAGTCAGGGTTCGGAAAATGCCTTTTAACTTGTTCATTTCCGTTTCTTTTAAACATGAAGAAAAGGCACAACTGTACTCACTTATTAAGTGCTGCAGAAGATCTTTTCAGGCTTACAGAATCTTGTCGCTACCCTCAGAAGTTACTAGTACTGTTACATTGGCTCTGCTGTCCCTCTCCTGTAATAATGACAGTTTTTAAAAGACAGTTTTAATAAAAGGAGTCTTTCAAACTGGGCTGCTGTCACCTTGTCTGATTTATTTGGCATTATATTTGGGATTTCCGCTGACATACTTCCACAGTATTTACTCAGTCCGATACTATTTGCAGGGGGAATGTTATATAATATAAAAACTTAATTATTTTTATTTTTTTACTTCTATAAGATAAACAGAAATCTTAGAAAATATCTTGTCTCTAAAAGTGTATTTTGTCCAAAGCATTTGTTTGGAGCTGGTGACTCATTGAACCACCTAACCCAGCTGAATGTCATCCCTGCATGAAAAGTGGACGCTGCCAAACTCTGTACAACTTTTTATTGAAAAACTGGCCAAGACCTAATGGTGGTTTTGAGTATTCTGTTATATTGTATTCACAACTCGAATGCCTGTGCTTATTTTTTTATTAAGATTAGAACAGTTAAGTGGAATCCAGTTGCTAATTGGAAGGTTGCTAAAAGATTTTTGAGGATTTTTTTATTTGTAAATTTTATGAAGAAGGGAATTTTGTTCAAATTAAAATTCATCTGATAAATTAAAACACTAGGGTTTGTCTGAGTGGCTCATTCAGTTAAGTATCCCAGTCTTGAATTCGGCTCAGGTCATAATTTCAGAGTTGTGAGATTGAGCCCCACTTGGGCTCCACGCTGGCCTGGGCATGGAGCCTGCTTAGGATTCTTTCTCTTTCCTTCTGCTCCTCCCCTCCCCCCCATGCATGCACATGCTTGCACACGTTCTCCCTTTAAAAAAACAACACAGAACACTAAAAGGTTAGAAAAATATTTTGTTTTTTAACAGTAAAACTATATACTATCACTTGAGAATACAGTAATATAGTAGTTTATGTCTTTGACCTTTATATGCCTTTTCATATCTGAAAGTCTCTCAGGGCAAGGTTTACCTGCATGATGTAAAAATCTGATTTTTATTAAGACAAAGTAGTAAGTTTTCTTTAGACGAAAAAGACATTTGTTGAGTTGACATATATTTCCCTTTATAAGATGACTTAAATCCTGGTCTGTCCTTTCGGTGAATTTAAAACTAAAACCGCAAGTCCAAAACAGAAAGACGTTTGATTTTCGATAGCCCATGCTTCTTTCATTGTTAAAATATGAAAATAATTTTTGTGTGTACAGTATATTTTAGTGACCCTTTCCATTTTGATCCCTGGATCAGTGTTTTTAAGCTTTCTTGGGCCATGAAAGTAGTTGAATTTCTCCTCAAGAAAAAAACCTCACAAAGCACACATACTTGCAGTATTTTAATGTTATTATTGAGGAACTCCTTGGACCTATTTCAAGTTCATACATCCTATGGTTCTGTCTACATTGCAGACAGAATAAATCCTAGAAAGTTTAGGTTTGAACATCTCTATTTTTGCCAGTGTTGAAGGAACTAAAATAATGCGAAACTCCTTTCTTCTTGAAAGCTAGAAAAGCAAGTCAAACCTGGGATTAGCGTTTGCCATTTCAGACAATGATACTTTACCTAATTTAAAATATAGCAATGGGTTAAAAATTGGGGCAGGTGATGATGTAAACAGTACTAAGAAATTGGCTTTTATCTCCAAAAATCATCCATGGCAGTTTACCAAAAACAAAACAAAACAAAAACATGTATCTTTGAATTAAACTAAACAATTAGCAACAACAGAGGCTCCAAACAGAAATTATGTTATATTCCCCAAGTATGTAACATGTAGATTATATGTTCTGTCCCCTTGGATTGCTGCAAAGACTATGATGAGTGAAAAATGGATCCTATAAGCTAATCAACACATCAGAATATCTGGGAAGTTCTATTAATTGTAAGCACCACTGCACTCGGACCAGCCTATCTGGGAAGTTCTATGGCTTCTTCTAGGCTTACGAATCAGAATTTGGAGAGCTGGAATTGGTTATCTGTATTTTGATAAAGACCTCCAAATACTTCATGTCTTCTGAGAACAATTGGTAATATTATAGCTGTGAACATTATAGAAGTACTCTGTCACATTTAGATATGAATAATATTTTGTGGCTGAAAATTAAACACAGCACATAAAAAAAGATAAATACCTATTATAGGGCCAGGGGTCAGTCACTTTGGCATCTGACCCCTGGTTTCAGTTTGTTCATGATCTCAGGAGTTGTGAGGTCTCCCTGTATTGGGCTCCATGCTCAGTGAGGAGTCTGCTAGAGATTCTCTCCCTCCCCCTCTGCCCCTCCTCCCAACTTGTGCACATGTGCATGTGGGCACTCTCTCTAAAAGTGAATAAATCTTTAAAAAAATACATATTATAGAAGATGTTGAGATTTCAGCAATATGAATGAAAATGGTTTTTTTCTAATTAAGAAAATTCTTTTTTTTTTTTTTTATAATTGAAGTATAGTTGATGCAATGTTACATTAATTTCAGGTAGTTATACTATGCTCACCACAACTGCAGCTACCAGTTGTCACCACTATTACAATATTATCAACTACATTCCCTGTGCTATACTTTTCATCCCCATGGTTTATCCATTTCATAGCTGGAAATCTCTACCTCCTGCTCCCCCTTCACCCATTTTGCCCATCCCCAACTCTTCTGGGAACCATCTGTTGTCTATTCATGGGTCTATCTCTGCTTTTTTGTTTATTGCTCTTGTTTTTTAGATGCCACATGTAAGTGAAATCATATATTTGTCCTCTATCTGATGTATTTCACTTAGCATAATACTCTCTAGGTCTTGCCATGTAGTTGCAAATGGCAAGACCTCATTCTTTTTCAAGGCTGAGTTTTATTCCGGGGTGCATGTTTGTGTATACACATCTTCCCTATTCATCTATTGATGGGTGCATAGGTTACTTCCATATTTAGCTATTGTAAATAATGCTGTAGTAAACATAGAGCTGCATATATCTTATCAAATTAGTGTTTTTGTTTTCTTTGGGTAAATAGCCAGTAGTGGAATTACTGGACCATATGATAATTCTGTTTTTAGTGTTTTGAAGAAAATGGTTGTACCAATTTACATTCCGCCAACAGTGCATAAGGGTTCTCTTTCTCTGCATCCTCACCAGTACTTGTTTCTTTTTGATGCTAGCTAGCCATTCTGACTGGTGTATCCTACCACCTCATTTGGTTTGGATATGTATTTCCCTGATGATTAGTGATGCTGAGCACTTTCGTGTTTCTTTTGGCAATTTGTATGTCATCTTTGGAAGAACGTCTATTCAGGTTCTCTGCCCATTTTTTAAACAAAATTTTAAAAAAATTTTTTTAAGTAGGTTCCATATCCAAAGTGGGGCTTAAACTCCTGACCCTGAGATCAAGAGTCACATGCTCTACCCACTGAGCCAGCTATTTGGTTTTGGGGTGTGTGTGTGTGTGTGTGTGCGCGCGAAGTTGTGGAGGTTATTTATATATTTTGGATATAAACCCCTTACTAGGTATATCATTTGTGAATATCTTCTCCCACTCAATAGGTTGCCTTTTCTTTTTGTTGACTGTTTCTTTCTCTGTGCAAAAGCATTTTATTTTGGTTTAGTCCCAATAGTTTATTTTTTGCTTTTGTTTCCCTTGCGTATGGAGACCTACATAGAAAAATGTTCCTAAGGCCTATGTCAGAGAGATTATTGCCTTGTTTTCTTCTAGGAGTTTTATGGTTTCAGGTCTTACATTAGGTCTTTAATCTGTTTTGAGTTTATTTTTTTATATATGGTGTGAGAAAGTGGTCCAGCTTCATTCTTTTGCATGTAGCTCTCCAGCTTTCCCAGCACCATTAATTGTACACTCTTGCCTCACTCGTCATAGGTTAATTAACCATGTAAATATGGGTTTATTTCTGGTCTCTTTGTACTGTTCCATTGAGCCCACTGATTTTTGAAGTATCCAGAGTTTAAGTCCTAATGATTTTAAAAGCTCCTGAAGTTAAGCCTCACCTCACTGGTTTTGAAAGCCAGATATTATAGGGACTCTTCTTTCAGTGGAAGGTCCCTGGTACTGGGGGTGCCTGGTATGGGGTTTGAACCTCGTGCTTCTCCATGATATGCTATTCCTCCCAGTTGTGGTTAGTCTTGCCAGGGCTTTGGTTCCCAACCATATCCCAGCTCTCCTACTTTTTTCTGCATGGCCTCTTCTCTTAACTGTGGGAGGTCGGTTCTGGCAGTCACAGGTCGTTTTCAGAGTTGGCTGCATATATGTAGCTGTTACCTGGTATGTCTGTGGGATAAGGTGAGCTCAGGAGTCTCTCCTCTGCCATTTTCCTTGAACACACTCTATGTCTTTGGATTGGAGCATTCAGACCTTTTACATTTAAAGTACATATTGATAGCCATGTACTTTACTGCCTGGTTGTTTTTGTAGATGTTCTCTGTTCTTTCCTCTTCTCTTGCTCTCTTATGATTGGTGAGTTTCTTCAATGTTATACTTGGCTTCCTTTCTCCTTATTTTTTGTGTATCTATTATAGGTTTTTGGTTTCTGTTTACCACAAAGTTCATATATAACATCCTAAGTACAGAGCAGTCTATGTTCAGATGATGGTCATTTAGGTTTGAACACATTCTAAAAGAAATTCATTTTTGCTCATACATTTTATGTATATTTTGTCATATTTTATAACTTTTTATTTTGAGTATCCTTGACTACTTTTTTCTAGATACAGTTGATTTTACTATTGTCTTTTAACCCTCGTACTAGCATTATAAGTCATTACTGTACTATCTTTACTGTATGTTCACTTTTACTTAGGAAGTTTCTTCCTTTCATCATTTTTTCCTAATTTTTGTCTTTTGTTTCCCACTTAAAGAAGTACCCTTTGGGGCACCTAGGTGGCTCAGCGGTTGAGCATCTGCCTTTGTCTCAGGTTGTGATCCCGGGGTCCTGGGATCAAGGTTCCCCACAGGAAGCCTGCTTCTCCCTCTATGTCTCTGCCTCTCTTTGTTTCTCAAAGATAAATAAAATCTTTAAAAAAAAAAAAAAAATCCCCTCTGTTACAAGGCATTTGTTTGGGGTCAGTGCTAAATTACAACTACAGAAGAGGAACAAGGACAGCCCAGGTGGCTCAGCGGTTTAGCACCGCCTTCAGCCCAGGGCCTGATTCTGGAGACCCGGGATTGAGTCCTGCATCAGGCTCCCTGCATGGAGCCTGCTTCTCCGTCTGCCTGTGTTTCGCCTCTCTCACTCTCTCTGTCTCTCATGAATAAATAAAGTCTCAAAAAAAAAAAAAAAAAAGGAACAGACTTCATGGCATTCCTCTACAAACAATGAAGATATGTCCAGAATAATCAATTCATGCTACTATAGCTGACCCTTGAACAACCAAGTTTGAACTGGGCAGGTAACTTATATGTAAATTTCTTTTTTTTTTTTTTTTTTTACAAATGCAGTACAGTACTCAAATGTTTTTTCTCATCCTTATGATTTTCTTAATAGTATCTTCTCTCTAGCTTTATTCTACAAATACAGCATATAATACATACAACATACAGAATATGTGTTAATTGACTTTGTTTTTAGTAAGGCTTCTGGTCAACAGTAGGCTATAGGTTTTGGGGGCGTCAGAAGTTAACAAGGATTAACTAATTGAAATTTTAAGTTCACAATGGTAAATTTTTCTTTATCAGTCTCAGTAAGATTCTTCATAAATATTACTTATTTTGGGTGTAGGGTTTATAAAGTGCACTTTAATCTTTTGATGATTGATCCTAGGATAATTGCATTTATACATCATTTATATAGCCTTACATAATAAACATATATATTTATATATATTTAATTTCATTCACCAAGCCAAGCATAGTAAATCATAAAAGGGCAACATCTTTGGTAAGCATATTTTATCATCACTGCACTGCATTAAGCATTTGGGTCTTTGTCCATGTGTATGATTGTGCAAAATCTTAGAATAGTTAAAAAAAAAAAAAAAAAAGATTGTTGTGAGGGATACAGCTCTGCCTAAAATGACATAATCTGCTCGATGTGTTAGGTCATCTTCAACACATTGCTCAGATGTGTCACATTTCTCTTTGATCTGTGTGGATTAAAATTGATCTGAAAGTCTTAAATGGCCTTTGACTCATATAATTATTTCCTAATAAACACATGTATAACTGGAAAGCTCTGACACTTGCTGGTTTAGTGTAGTCCTGTAGTGCCTCCTTATCCCCAGTGTATATGTTCTAGGAGTGGATGCCTGAAACTGGATAGCACCCAACTATAACTAAACTTTTTTCCTATAAAATACTTACCTATAATAAACTCTAATTTATAAGTTAGGCACAGTAAGAAATGAACAACAGCAACTAATAATATAGAACAATTTTTTAAAGATTTTATTTATTTATTCATGAGAAACACAGAGAGAAAGAGGCAGAGGGAGAAGCAGGTTCCCTGCAGGGAGCCCAATGTGTGGGACTCGATCCCAGGACTCCAGCCAGGATCACGCCCTGAGCCAATGGCAGACACTGAGCCACCCAGGCGTCCCAATATAGAACAATTATAACATTAAATTGTAATAAAAGTTATGTGAATGTGGTTTCTTTCTCTCCCCAAACAACTTAACTGTATTGTACTCACCCTCCTTGTGATCATATGAGATGATAACATGCCTATGAGATGAAGTGAGGTGAATGACACAAGTGTCATGATGTAGCTAGGCTACTGGTGACCTGAAGATGATACCTCAGAAGGAGGATCATCTGCTTATGGACTGTGGTTGGACCATAGGTAACTGAATAGTGGATATGAGCAGCAGGGGGGGAGTTGCATGTACAAACTGCCCTTTCCAGTTAGATGTCACTGGACAGCTTCTTCAGGGTTGGTAAGGGGAATCCTTTTTTTTTTTAAAGCCATTATCTCTTTTGTTCTTTTTCTTATCATTTTACTTAGCTGAGAATCTAATTGAAGAAGTGAGCTGATAATAGGGTGGCGTGTTTTCTGTAACAGATTAGTATTTATAAAGTGCATTATTGAATGTTAAAAACTCCAGTTTTGGGGCGCCTGGTTGGCTCAGTGATTGAAAATCTGCCTTCGGCTCAGGTTGTGATCCCGAGGACCTGAGATCCCCGCATCAGTCTCCCTGTAGGGAGCCTGCTTCTCCTCTGCCTATGTCTCTGCCCCTTTCTGTGTGTGTCTCATGAATAAATAAACAAAAATCTTTAAAATAAATAAATAAAAATGAAAACTCCATTTTTGCCTTCTTAAGCCACGTGTTTCACACTGTAGCACATAAGGGAGTTTCTGTGTTATGTGACAATTCTTTATCAAGTGTTACTTGTTTTGCTGTGGTGGAATAAAGAAAGTTAGAGCCCTGGACCTTCTTTTTTTAATAGAAAAATAATAATTACTCTCACCTGCATGCCCATAATTAAAATGTTGACTTTTTAAGTGTTTTTTTTTTTTTAAGATTTTATTTATTTATTCATGAGAGACACAGGGAGAGAGAGAGAAGCAGAGACACAGGCAGAAGGAGAAGCAGGCTCTGTGCAGAGAGCCAGATGCGGGACTTGATCCCGGGTCTCCAGGATCACGCCCTGGGCTGAAGGCGTCACCAAACCGCTGAGCCACCCGGGCTGCCCTTAGTGTTTAAAAAAAAAAATAGAGGGCAGCCCGGATGGCTCAACAGTTTAGCGCCGCCTTCAGCCCAGGGCGATTTCCTGGAGTCCCAGGATTGAGGCCCAGTTCAGGCTCCCTGCACGGAGCCTGCTTCCCCCTCTGCCTGTGTCTCTGCCCCCCCCCCCTCTCCCCCTCTCTGTCTCTCATGAATAAATAAAATCTTAAAAAAAAAAAAACAACTTTTTTTAATATTAGCTTTTTTTTTTTTAATATTTTTTATTTATTTATTTATGATAGTCACACAGAGAGAGAGAGAGAGAGAGGCAGAGGGAGAAGCAGGCTCCATGCACCGGGAGCCCGACGTGGGATTCGATCCCGGGTCTCCAGGATCGCGCCCTGGGCCAAAGGCAGGCGCCAAACCGCTGCGCCACCCAGGTGTGGAGTGTGGGCCATTAGGAGTGGGAGCAAAATGGCTAGACACACAGATTAGGACAAAGTAATAAGACTTTGTCATGCTAAGGAGTTCAGATTTTCTCTTAAAGGCAGTAGAGAACCATTATGTTTCTGAGCCAGGATTGCTTTGCTCTAAGCTATATCTTAGAAAAACTACTCGGCATCATGTGTAGGACAGGTTAAATATTGCTTTGCTTTATTTAAGGGAGAAGAGTTGCAGAAAAAGATTACGTGGAAAGGTAGTCAAATAAGCCATTGACAAAGGTGAAGGCAAGTAGTAGCACAAGCATGGACTGGAATGGTGGCAGTGGAGAAGGAAGTACAGAGATAGGTGTGAGAGCCATTTAGAAGATATGATGAGGCAACTCTTGGACCTTGGAGAATCCCTGGTTTCTTACTACACTCCACTGACATCTTTTCAAGGTTACCAATTACCTTCTTGTTAAATTAAGTGGACACTTCTGGTGAGTGACCTGTACAGAGCCCTGTGCTGGATACCACGATCCTGTTTGTAACAGCATCTACCTACGGTTTTCATAACACAGTACAATTTTTTTTTTTAAGATTTATTTAGAGAAAGGAAAGCATGTGCAGGAATTGGGGGAAGGGCAGAGAGAGCATCTTAAGCAGACTGTATGCTGAGCAGGGAGCCTGATGTGGGGCTTGATCCCAGGACCCCGAGATCATAACCTGAGCTGATGCCAAGAGTCAGAAGCATAGCCGACTGTGCCACCCAGGTGCCTGTAACATAGTACTCTTGAGATTTCTTCCAGCAAGTTCTCTGGCCTCTCATTTGCACGTTCTTCCTTTTAGAGTTTTGGGAACTCTAGCCTCCGCCCTCTTTTCACTTTCCCCCTTTTCCTGAGTAATCTTGTCCTTCTCTGCTGCTCTAATTACAGCCTGTCCATATGCAGCAGACACTCATATTTTCTGTATCTCCAGGTCAGACACATTCCTTTGGCCTCCTGACCCTTACTTCCAACGAGCTACTGAGTATCTTCCAAAATCTTCCATGTCCAGAATGATTCATCAGCTTATTCCAAGTCATGCTTCCTGGGTACAGTACTTCATAAGTCCTATTCCCCAGGGTAGAAGTCTTGACATGAACACTCACTTACCCCTTTTTTGCTCTAACCCCATATTTCAGTTGTCAAGCCTCAGAGACTTGATTGAGCAGTACTTCACAAACCCATCTACTTCCTTCCTTCCCTTCTCTTACCTTAGCTCAGGCTGTGGTAACCTTATAGTTGGCTAAGTGCAGCATCATCTTGACTGCCTCTCTCGTTGTCCCCTTCTATCTATACGCTCTCATGCAGCTAGAGCTTTCAGACACACAGATAATGATCACAAGAGTCTGTGTATAACACCGCAGATTCCTCACTGCCTCTGGACAGTCTCATGGCTTACTGTGTGGCTTTTATGATGACCTGGTAAGCTCTTTATTGTGTTACCTTTCCAAACTGCTTTTCCTTCCCTCTTTCTTGCCTCTGTGTCTTTGCATGATGCTATTCCCTATATTTCACCCCACCTCTAACCCCCATAACTTTTCCACTTGTAGAGCCAGCTCCTCTGCCTAGGTAGCCAAAACTCTGCTAAAACATCATATCCCCAAGCAGGCCCATCCTGGACACCCCCCACCCCCGCATCTGGGTTAGAGGCCCTTCCTTGGCACCAGGCATTTCCCCTATCCTAGCATTTATCTCCTTATATTGCAACTCTCTGTTTATTTGTGTCTGTCCCCCTCTAGTCTCAAAGTTCTGTGAGAGTAGAGGACCATGGCTACCTTTCTCACTGAGGTAAACCCAGAACCTCGTACATGATAGACACTCTGTAAATATTTGTTAAATGTAGGAAGAGACAAAATGGTGAGGGATGACGTTTGAAGACAAGGAAACAAGACAAAGACAAGGAAACAAGACTGTGCAGGAAGGGAACAGGTTACGAGATGGAAAAGACATTTAGTCTGTTTTAGGAAATATTGTGTTTTTAGACCATGATATCTGAAGCAAAAAACTGAGGCCTTGGGTGTAAACAGAATCATCAAAGAATGGAGAGTCATGGGTGACTGGAGGGGAGTAGGAGACAGCCAGGCTCCAGAGTTCTTTAAAGTGATGGCAGCTGGAAGGATTCGGGGATAGAAAGATGAACCTACTGCACATGTAGACCCCATATCTACAGGGTGATGGAGCCAATGGGAAGAGCGTAACAGCAATGGTAGCATGCAGGACGAGATATCTGCTTCCTCTTCCTGGCTTTGAATCTCTCAGACTGAAACAGAGGAGGAGCAGCCATCATCAGATAGGGTTGCAAGGAAAATGGTATCAGTGGGGAAATGGGTTTTTGTAAAGTGAAGCAGCTAAAGAAAACTACCATTTTTGAACCACCACCACAAAAGGATAGTATGACCATCCTCTCCCCAACATTTCTCAACTAGGAGAGCTAAGAAGAGTAAACCTTTACATAAAAGGCTTCTCACCCCCACCCCTACCCCCACTTACTCAGCAATAATTAAGAATTTGTATAAAATTTCACTAGGATGGCATGTATGGAGAGAAAAGTAATTATCTGTATTTTTTCCAAGGACCATTTGTGGGAAAATATTTACAAATCTAGGAAAACCCATTCTCTTTCTATATTTATATAAAAATTTTAAATTGAGCCCTTAGATTTTTTTAAAAGGAAAAGTGATTAATATTCTGACAAAAATATATGCATGTAATATTTATGAATAGAGGCACTATATACATAATGGATATGGATAATGGATGGACATGGATAGTGCATCTAAATAGACATCAGGGTTTGGCGAGCTATAGCCCACAAGCCAGATCTAGCCCTTCAAAAGCCATGAGCTAAGTAATGGCTTTTACATTTTTAAAGGGTGGTAAAAACAAACAAATATGTAACACATAGTCTACAAAGCCTTAAATATTACCTAACCCTTTACAGAAAAAATTTACTGGCCCCCAATTTATACCATTGTTTTTAATGGATGTGTACTATTTGTCATATGGGTATATAGTCAGTTCTCATATTCACTCTAGTTACGTTCTGAAATCATCTCAGCAAATGTTGAATTAGTAAACACCGAGCTATTGTTCCTAAAGGAAATAGGAAGTCGGGTTCCTTTAAGCTTTTGGTCACAATATTTTTGCCAACCCATCATTAAATAATCTTATGTGTTTCTGTTTAATGACACCTTATTTAATAAATAGCCTTGATTCATTAACATTGAACGCACAGCCAACAGCACTATAAATCATGCCTGATCAAACCTTCTCTGATACACATCCCCTCCCTAAAGACCTCCTCACATAGAAGTTCAGAGAATGTGGTTGGAGGACAGAGACATTGGAGTGTGTCCTTAGAGGAGAAAGAGCTCAATGAGGAAAGGCATATTGGGCACAGCCCGTGGGGAGCCGTATTTCCCAAGAGAAGAAATTCAGACTTTATCCTTTACAAAATAAAGCTCTTGGTTTTTCAAGGGTTGCAAAACTCCATTTTTGTACCATATGTTTGATAGAGCAGTGACCTGTCCAAATGTATCAGTGTCATTTCACCAAATGGTATTCCTCTGTGTCTAGTTTGGCTTGAGTCTCAACACTGGGAATGTTTTACACATTCTTTGTTTTTTGTTTTGTTTTGTCTTTTAAGATTTCAGAGAGAGAGGGCACATAAGCAAGAGGGGGAGAGGGGAGAAAATCTCAGGCAGACTCATGCTGAGCACAGAGCCCTCCACAGGCAGGCTTCAGTTTCAGGACCCTAAGATCACTACCTGAGCCAAAGCCAAGAGTCAGGCGCTCAAACAACTGTGCCACCCAGGAGGCCCTTACCTATTCTTGATTAGAGGAAGTAGGTGGCCTTTTTAGGCCAAAATTCTTAGCAAAAAATTCGTGTCTAATAAAGCTAGTGAAACGGATTTCCCAAAAAGTCAGTGTCTGTGCCTTCTGATGTCTATAACAGATACAAGAAATATCATGTAATCTAAATGAGGTTTACAAGTGAAGAAGAGGCCTTTAGTTCTTTAAAAAAGTGATAAATGTTAAAAAAATAATTGATAATAGACTTGAGGCCTAGAAGTAGTGACAATGGCTTAAGATAGAAGTTTTCAGGTGTAAGTTTTTGCTCTGTTTTGTAATAGGAATGAGGGGGGTGCCAGTAATAGTTTCAGTTTTTACAAATGGTAATAGCTCAAATTCATAAACATTGTATCCCCTTTTGTAACAAATGAGAAAATTTTGAACATTAGTCTCTACATTCTTACTACTCCAATAAAAGACAATCAGAATAAATTGCAGTAAGGAACGCTGAAAAAAGATTTTTGGCTATTTATGGATAGGTGGACATTTGACATTTTCTTTAGCTAATGACCTAATATACTGGTATGTTTAAGTATCAAGAAAGGAGTGAAGGAAGACACTTCTCATTAAGAAGAGCTCCTTCTTCTCCTAAAAGGGACTTTTCTTTTTCAGACTTTTCTATTTCTTAAAGCCTATATTATTGTAAAGCAGACATAAGGTCACCCTCTTAATTGCTTCTTGAGTAGTATTAGAAGTCATTTTCAATAACCTTGTAACATTTATTGTTTCTGCCAGTCTTTAAGAGTTACTTATTTTAGAGAGAGAGCGGGCGTGCACACATGTACACAGTGGGGACAGGCAGAGGGAGAGAGAATGTTAAGCAAACTCCACACTGAGCGCAGAGCCTGATGCAGGGACTCTATCTCATGACCCTGAGGTCATGACCTGAGCCAAAACCAAGAGTCAGGGCAGCCCCGGGTGGCTCAGTGGTTTAACGCCACCTTCGGCCCAGGGTGTGGTCCTGGAGACCCGGGATCGAGTCCCACGTTGGGCTCCCGGCATGGAGCCTGCTTCTCCCTCTGCCTGTGTCTCTGCCTCTCTCTCTCTCTCTCTCTCTCTCTCTCTCTCTCTCTCTCTCTCCCCCCCCCCCCATCTGTCTCTCTCTCATGAATAAATAAATACAATTAAAAAAAAAAAGTCAGTCACTTAACCAACTGTGCCACCTAGGTGCCCCAATCTTGAATTATGAAAGAATTTTGTTTGATTTTCTTATTGCCCCAATAGTTTTCTGCCTAAATTGAAAAACTGCTTGCTATGTTTTTAGTTTTTAAAGGTATAGTTAAGTTTTGAAGTCTCTGGTCCTTTCCATTTTGCTGCTCCAGTTTCTTAACATAAGGATGTTTCATTTTAGCTTCACATTGGATCTGAAAATTATTTTGGTGGTGATCTTTTCCTTGTAATCCAGAGATTGTTCAAATTTGGGAAATTTTAATTTCCTAGGTTTGTAACTTTCTTACAAAAGCACAAAACTTTTTCCTGTATATTCTTCAGGGCCCTAGGCCTCTTATCAAATTATCTATGAGTACTGATGGCATGACAAATGGGAAAATCATGAACTACGATAAGGTGAAAACTATGACTTTCACTAAGTAGCTGGGTAGAGGCCTCTTTTCCACTCCTGTCTCATCTTTTCTTCTGTACAGGTCTGTGGGACCTAGGCAGGAATGCATTAGAAGGCTGTGTCATGTCTGAAACCACAGATGCCGTGGAATTGTAAGCCTGCTGTAAGGGAGGCTAAAGGAGAGAGCGAAGCAATGACCCTGACCCAGCCCCTTGGTTGAGCACAGCGTATAAGTCATCTAACCAAGTGGATATAGCTCAGTCACTTACCAATTCTCTGTAGCTTTGCAGTAACTTAGTTTGATAATGTAGACTCCGGATTCTGACAGCATGCAGTGCATGCATCTTAATCCAGCTTTCATTAGAGGCCTCATTGTGGCATAGCAGTTAAGAGTTTGGCATCCAGAGTGATCTACCCTGTCTGGGATCCAGATACAGCTGTTTCCTACTTGTGTGACTTCCTTTCATAAGATTACCTGACCTTTCTGAGCCTAAATTTCTTTATCCATAAAATGGAGCCTAATATATAGGAGAATAAGAATGCAAACTCTAGGTGTGCCTGGGTGGCTCAGTAAAAGTTAAGGGTCTGCCTTTGGCTCAGGTCATGATCCCAGCATCCTTGGATGGAGCCCCACATCGGGTACCCTGCTCAGTGGGGAGCCTGCTTCTCCTTCTCCCTCTGCCCCTCCCCTCCGCTCATTCTCTTGCTCTCTCAAATAAATAATTTTTTTTTAAAGAATGCTAACTCTGCTAATTGTTAGTTATAGGATCTTGAGTAGGTAATTTCTCTGAGTTTGCAGTTTCCTTTATTATTTAGGGAAAATAATATCTATTTCAAATGGTTGTGGTGAAAATTGAATAAGACAGGGTTTTTAAGGATTAGAATGAACTAATATTTATAAAATACTTATACCAGTGTATAACACATAGTGCGTACTTAGTATTCATTGTCGTTTCTATTATTTAATGTGGTTCTTGTTTGGTTTGCTTGTGCATTAACAGGATATACTGTAATGAAGTTTGAAACTGACTTCATCTTAGAGAAAAGCAAACTTTTATACAAGTATAGAAGACTGTGTCAGGAAGTCTGTTTTTCACTTCCATATCTAATTTATCTTTGTTTAAAGCCTAGATTCCTCAAATGAAAAGTAGCAAAATGTACTTAAATGGTAAGTTTTATACCAGAGTAAAGTAACATAAAGTTTGCTCAGAAAAAATGCTAGCCTAAAATTACTGATTGATTAAAGCCAAATAAAATATTTTATTAGTCACCCTTTATAAAGTAATACAAAACTGGGAGTGAAAACATTTGCAACTTCTCTCTATGATGTTAACATTTTTAAACCTGTGTGTAATGTGCTATATTTGAAAGAGTATGGAAAAAAAAAAAAAAGAAAGAAAGAGTATGGAAACGGAAGTCACGAAACCTGGATTCTAGTCCTAGCACCATTCCTAATTCCCTGCAGGACCTTTGAGAACTTCAGCTATTTCATCTCCAAGTTGGAATAATAATAGTCTACCTTCCAAGAATATTATGAAAATAAGATAAATTGCTAACTGTGAAAATACTTTGAAAAAGCTAAGTATTATCCCTGCACACAAACTAGCAGTACTACTGTTGGCTCCTAACAGTGCACAAAATAGAGGCTGCATAGGGCACACATTGCTAGTTAAGGGCTTGGACTCTGTAGCTGGAACACCTGAGAGAGAAATGGCTCCATTAATTGCTAGTCACATGACCCGGGAGTCTGCATTTTCCTTGTCTGTGTAGGAGTAATAATATACCTACCTCATATGGTTGTGGTGAAGATTAAGGTAAGGGATGTTAGTGATAGCACACTGCTCAGTCTTGAAAGTACATTTGGCCCTTGAACAACGCAGGGATTAGGGGTGCTGACCTTCCATATATGTTTTGACACCTCAATAACTGAACTATGTACTAATTAATTAGCCTACTACTGACTTCAGGCCTTCCCAATAACTTCAGTTATTTTGTTTATGTGTTATATTCTGTATTCTTATAATAAAGTAAGCCAGAGAAAAGTAGTATTAAGAAAACCGTAAGAGAAAATATATTTAGGGGTGCTGGGCTGGCTCACTGGTACAGTGTATGAGTCTTGATCTTGGGGTTGTAGGTTCAAGCCCCACATTGTGTGTAGAGATGACTTAAAAATAAATAAAAATGTTTTTATAATTCTGTACTGTATTTATCAGTACCGTAAGTGTACATCATCTGTTTACAAGATGAATCATTTACTACCTGTATCAATAGTCTTATATATGAAACAATGTAGATGTTTTATGAATTAGTAACGCTATACATCAAAAATGAAAATATGATATGAAAAAGAAATTCATACTTTATAAGGATTCATGCATTGATAATGAAGAAGCAACAGTCCAGTTGCTTTAGGGTAGCCTAGTGTAATTGATAATATTGCTTCATGGTAGCCTAGCCTACACATTAATGAATGACTTGTTAAACAATTTTAATGGCATTCAGTATTATAGTCATATTCATAACATAGTATTGGAAACATGGTTACATCTTTAAAACATGATGATGGGCTCATGTGCTGTTTCTCTAATGATGAGACAAACTATATGGTAATGTTAGTAATGTTCTTTGAAAGCAAAGTTATAAAACAGTAATGAAATTAACACATTATTAATTTTATATTGAATATTGCTCACCTTATGCCTATGTAAGGGTAGGCTATCTGCTTCCATATACGTGTCTTGCACATGATGTTCTAGACACTGAGTACTTAGGTGGTGGTGTCCTACAGTTGTTGCTGTAGAGTTAGATTTCCACACGAAGACACACAGAGACACAGCAGGTAAGTTTATTAACTGTACAGCACCATGATTATTTACTATTCATTAAGTGGAATGAAATGGGTCATCATAAGAGTCTTCGTCCTTGTCGTTGTTACGTTCAGAAGGCTGAGGAGGAGGAAGAGGAGAAAGAAGACGGGTTGGGGTTGGTGACTCAGGGTGGCAGAGGTGAAAGATGTGGAAGGGGAGCCGGGAGGTGCAGCACACTCAGGGTCACTTCATAGAAATAACCTCGTCACTTCTGCCTTTTTTGCTTTTTCCTTGCTCCAAAGGTGCTTCTGTGTGATACCAATCCATCTTCCATTGTTTACTTTAGTGTCTGTGATTATATCATAGAAAGGTCCTTGTTGTAAAAGAGGTTAAAAGCAGCCCTGAATAATCAGAACCTTACTGCCAGATTGTCTCTGTCAGTTTGTTTTCTGGCACTGCTGCTTCTGTGTCGTCTTCTTGATTGTCTGGCATCATCTCCCCCAAGTCACCATCTATTAATTCCTCTGGTGTGGTTGGTATCTATTATCTCTTGAACCTCTATATGAGCCATATCTTGAAACCCTTCATCGCTACCTTTTTCTTTTTAATTTTGTTTTGGGGGGGTGCATATCTACCATCTCTTGCATGAATTTGTCTTTGATGGGCTCTTTTGTAAATACTGTGGGATCCTGCACAGCAACATCTGGACACAGTTGTCTCCAGCAGGAATTTATTGTTTCAAGCTTTTGATGGCTTTCACAGCTTTTTCTGGCAGGATGATGCTAGAAAAACGCTACCCCCATTCAGTGGGGTAATGTGGATGTTCATGGTGCTCTGTCAGCGTTCTCTTCCATAGCGTTGATGATTCTTCCCACAGAGTACCTTGTGTAACCAGTTGCAGAAGTCCTTATGAATAACCCCCTGGTCTGGAGTCTGAATTAGAGACACTGTGTCTGCGGTAGGTGCACTACTTTGGCATCCTTGGGGTTGTCCGTGAGCAGGGGCATTGTCCATTATCGAAAGAACTTTAGAAGGCTGTTGCTTACTGGCCAGGGACAAAGCAGCAATGGAACCAATCCAGAAAAAGGGCTGTTGTTGTTCAGGCTGCCTTAATGTACAACCAAAAGACTGGTAGCTGATGTTTATCTTCTCCCTTCAAAGGCTGGGGGCTTAGCAGTTTTACAGATAAGGGCAGCTCTGATCATAAACCCCACTGCATTTGTACCCAATGGCCGAGTTGGCCTATCCCTTCCTGCCTTTAAATCCTGTGTTCACTTCTCTTCCTAATAAATTTCCTTTTTAGCATTCTTTTATCCAGAATAGGCCACTTTTGTCTGCAATAAAAACATGTTTAGGCACATACCCTTTCTTCTCATTGATTTTCTTAATTATTGGTGTCTGGGAACATGTGTGCTGCCTCTTGAATGGCAGAAGCTGCTTCTCCTGTTATCTTGATAATTTTAGAAAGAGGTTTGGCTTAAAAAATATCAAACCATCCTTTGCTGGTATTAAATTCCCTAGTTTTAAATCCTTCACTTTTGTTGTGAAGTTGTCTTATAATGACTTTGCTTTTTTGGAACCATATTTAGGTTTATAGGTATGCCTTTCTCATAGCAATCCTGCATCCACATAAAAGCTGCATTTCGACACAAAATAAAAAGGTACTTCACAAAAAGCATAAGGTTTTTGTGCCTGCTGAAGTAGTTGCAGTGATACTAACATGAATTTCCTTTCCTTTATTTCTAAATTTTTTAAATTATTTTTTACTGTGTTCCTTGCACTGAACTCCTGTGTATTGAAAATGGTGGGCAACCACAGCTGCTGACCTCAATCTACGCTACCCATCAAGCATTCAACTTTTTCCTATAGTGTCATGACTTCTGATTCCTAGGAGCACTTCCAGCATTGCTAGTGGCACTCTGTATGTCTTCCATGATGTTAAGGTGTAGGGGGTATTGCACAACACACCATGATATCATGTTCTACCGTGATACGCAGTTTACCAGAGAGACGAACTACTTGCACCTGGAAGGTTACTGTCACATGGTGTTTAGGCGAGTAATAATAGGACGTGGCTGTGAGATCATTACAGTAATACAGTGTGTACTACAGTTAATTGTATGCAGTTATGATTTAATACTGTATCTTTACATTTGTTTACTTTTCTCTTGACTGTTAATGGCACCACGTAAGGTCTGTGAGTGCATAAATTTTGATAAGTTTGAACTTTTTACAATTTGTATATTTTATTGTAGCAAACGATAAAACAGACTAATATCTATGTATATTTTCTGCATTCAGGACATGCATTTTTCTTAATTGTTTTGATATTTCTAAGATAAGCAGTCCATCTCCAAGTTTCTCCAAATTGTCTCAAATCTCTAGAAACTTTTCCACACACTTACTGAAAAAAATAGGCATCTCAATAACCCTGTGCAGTTCAAGCCCATATTCATGTTGTATTTGCTGCTATTCCTGGTTCTCATTAAGATTATGTTGTTGTTGCCATCCTCCCTGGTTCTTTGCCATCATGTATCTGAGAGAATCATGGATGTTAGAACTGAAAGAATCCTGAAGAAATTACCAGGTTGAACATCCTGCTCCCTGCAGTGTGAGTGTCTTTATCTGTGAGTAACAGAAGAGGGAGCTTGAAGTCCAGGGACATTAAATGGCTTTTTTATGGCTACCCAGGGAGTTGGTGGTAGGACGTCTGAAATCTCTGGTTGCCCATTTCTAGTTGGGGCGGGGTATGGTCTGCTTGGCACTAGAATGCTGTGCTATTCTATTTTTTTTTTTTTTTTTTTTTTTTTTTGCTGTGCTATTCTAAATAGCACTAGGACCACCATGTTATTAAAATTTCTATCTTACCCTCTTCCCTAGATGCTATCTTGCATTTGCACCTTATGAAAGGTAATGTATGACTTAGAGGTCACTTTGGAATCTTGGTTGGGCATAATTTTCTAATGTTCTTTAATATTTTTGTCAGTCATCTTCTATTGCCTTTGAGTTTCCCAGAAGAGCTTACTCTGTGCTATGTACCGAAAGACCTCTGTATCTTGTCTCCTTCAGTCTCCATCTCATGCTTACCTTTCCAGGTCTTAGCATTGATGCCATCTCCTCCAGGTAGACTCCCTGATTCCCCCACCTCTAGGCCCTTCCATTCTATATTCTCCCATGGTAGCATGAATCACACAGAGTGTATGGTAATTGCCCATTTCATTTTATGTCTCCTACAACGGACCGCAGAAGCCTTATGAAAACATAATTTGTGTCTGTCTTACAATCCTAAGTACACAATGCATTTCCTAGGTCCTGGCTAAGAACTCCATCTTCCCTTCTTAATCAGGATTTTCAGATTCTACCTGCAAACATTTTGGAGCATCTCCTTCTCATGGTTTTTGCTAACATTTTCTCTTCCTGCCATGAAGCCTTTTGATGGCTTTTCCAGCTTTTGAAAGTTGGTTCTTCAAATGTGTATCCATTGGAAATATTACTCGTATGTCATCAAAGTGAAAAGCAGCAGTAGAATCGAGTGAAGAAAGTCCTCAGCAAGAGGTCATTCTCACAGAGCTGCCACCCAAGTGGCCTTGGACACCTGACCATCTGAGCCTGTTTTCTTATCCTTAAAGCAGGTATAATAACAGAACCCATTATCCAAGATGTCACAAAGATGAAAATCACCAAAATAATTCCTATACAGTATTTGGTTCAGTGTCTGACACATAGCAAGTGAAAGTCAGCAACAATTAATTGTAAATTCAATTAGGTACATTAATTAACAGATTAAGTGAGGCAATGAAAAGGAAAGAAATTGTGTTATTCTTGAAACATTATGTTTCAGGACTTCTTCCCCCTGCCCCCCTTGAAACACCTGCATGGCACCTTTTTGTTATTCATATTCTTCTTGACTGTGGCTGTTCTGGATTCCTGTTGAGGGCCTGAGAGACCAGTTTGTCACTTTGAACACAGCGTCAGTGGAACAGTCTATGACTCAACAATCGCGTCATCCTGGACAGGCATCAGATGGGTGTGAGCCAGGACACGATGTGATGAAAGGCATTCGTTTCTCCCCTTTTCCTGCTCTGTATTTTCTTTGCCACAAACTATTCACGTCAAGCCCACAGAAGTAACATTTTAGTTCAATTCATAATAAAAATTGAAGGCATTTGCATATACTATCTGTTGTACACACTGAACAATTCTGTATTCAGTCACAGTGTATTTGAAATGGATCTGTTTTTTCTACTTTAATAATGAAAGAATAATTGTCTAAGAATATTTAAGAATGGGCTTTATACTAAGTATTTAATGTCCTTTTACTATGAACATTCTGATGGCACAACAAAACAAAGAGAGGCAAAAACTAAGGGATGAGAGGACTGTGTTCTGTTAAGAGAGTTTTGGCAGTTAGAAGACTTATCTGCTCACACCTGGAAGGCATGATCCTTAGGGCAGTTGTGAGCCGTGTATACAGAGGACTCGGAAAGGACCCACGGTGCATGCAGTTCTTTTGACTTTGGTCTTTTTTTCCTGCCATTCTCATTGGTCAGTGATTGACTTCTCTTTTCACCTGAGACTCACTGTTGTTGTAATGACTTTTGCTTAAGTAAAGCATCTCCTTTTGCTGTAAGCTATCAGAACATTTACCTTTAATTTTTAAAAGTACTCAAAAGAGAACCTCGTAAATCAAAGAACACCTGTAATCCTGAGTTAACACATCCCACCAAGCCTTGCTAAAAGAAGTTTCCTTTAAGTTGGTTGGCTTTCCTTTAACATTCCATTATTCACTTGCTGATACTCTGGAACAGTGACTTGTTTAATATAGGCTTTTGGGGCACCTGGGTGGCTCAGTCAATTAAGCATCCAACTCTTAGTTTCAGCCCAGGTCATGATCTCCGGGTCCTGGGATTGAGCCTGCATCGGCCTCTGTGCTCAGCATGGAGTCTGCTGGAGATTGTCTCTCTCTCTCTCAAATAACTAAGTAAAATCTTCAAAATACATGTTTTTTAGGCTTTTAATTAAACCAAGTAATACACGTTATTATTTTGAAACTGCAGGAACTTATAAAAACATTCAGAAGAGTTTGTGTATGCCCACAGATTGAAGAATTTTTTCCATTTTAATGGATGAGCTGCATTCATTATATATTCAGTGCCTGGTACTCAAAAATATTTGGTAACAGAATGATAGCATCTTTCAAGATATTTAGCCCTCTGCCACAGGGCAGAGCCAAAGTCTAGGATATTCTCTGTCTTTGCAATTTCGTGTGAATTTTAGACTCAGCTTGACAGTTTCTGTACACAGAAAAAAGCCTGGTGAGATTATGATTGGTCATGCATAGAATTTGCAAATAGGCCAATCAGACTGTCGGTCTCTTCATTTAGTTAGATCTTCTGTACTTACTTTCAATAATGTCTTCTGATTTTCCCTTTGAGCTCTTACATAGCTTCTCCCATGTCTCACACCATTTATTCCTGTTTTATTTGTTGTTTGGTGGTGTTTTTTTTTTTTTTTTAAGATTTTACTTATTTATTCGAGAGAGAGAGTCAGAGAGATCATGAGCAGACCAGAGAGGGGCAGAGGGAGAGGGAGAAGCAGACTCCCCACTGAGCAGGGAGCCAGACTCAGGATTGGATCCCAGGACCCTGGGATCCTGATCTGAGCCAAAGGCAGATGCTTAACAGATAGACTGAGCCACCCAGGTGCCCCTATTCTTGTTTTATTTGTAAATGTGTTGTTGGTGTTTTGCTGCTATCATGAATGACATTAAATTTCATTTTTGAATTGTTTGTGGCAGTATATAGAAAGAAGGCAGATTTTTGAATATTGTGCCCTGTGACCATGCTAAATTAATTGATTTTTTTTTTTTTTTTTTTTTTTTTTTTTTGGTAATATTTGTCTGCTCCTTTCTCATGGTCTTCTCCTTTTGGGACTTCATTTATGTGTATCTTAGGCCATTTGATACTGTCTCTTAAGTCCCTGAGGCACTCTTAATTTTCCTTTAATCTTTTCTTCCTCTCTGTTCTTCAGACCACGGGAATTCCACTGATAAATGATATATAACAGCTTACTTCATCTTTCTGTTTTTTTTAAGATACCTCTACCTTCAACTGTGTCTGGAATCCTTGTCCAGAGCCTTTCTGTTTTGCTCTTCACAGAGAAAAGTCTCCAATCTTCTGCCTAGAAGGAGGGGACAGAGGGTGAAAGGAAGGACAGCTTTTACTTTTAAAAAACAGAGATCAAAACAAACAACAGAAGAATCCACCTTGGAAGAAGTAGAAAATAGAAAGGAACTTCCCAAAACCTAGTGTTTTTATATGCTTGGAGAAAAAAAAAATACTGCGTTCATCAAATAAGAGTAAGGTGTTAAAAAAAGGGAATTTTCAGAGAACAAAACCAAACTTTAAAAGGTCACAGCATAAATGAAAAACTCAGTAGAAGGGTTGGAAGATAAAAGGAAGAAAAAAAAAACAGAAATCAGAGCAGAAAGACAGAGCTGGAAAATAAGAGAGAAAATAAGAAAGAGGACCAGTCTAGGAGTTTGAGGAAAAAATGTCACAAGAAACCATCAGTGACTGGAGGAGAGGAGGTAACAGAGTGCTTATTAAGTTACCTGCTTTTCCTATTGGTTTCTTCGGAATTAAGAAATTTTTTTTTTTTTTTACTGTGAAACGAAGCATGCATAAGAAGAAACACAAACACAATTGAATGAATAACTGCAAAGCTAGCACTCAGATAAGCAGAAGAGGGCCCTTGCCCCTTGGGCGCCTCCAGGGTGACCTTCCAAGATGACGGGTGCATTTCGCTCCCACTCCTCAGAGGTGAGCACTATCTTGACAGAATAATTATGTTCTTGCTTTCCTCACCACCTCAATACATGTCCGTCAGCATCGCAGCTTACTTCACATGTTCGAGGTTTAATAAATAGAATGGAAATAGATAAGATAGTATTTATTATTTTGAGTCTGTGTTGCTTCCACTGCACCAGGTTTATAATACGTAACTGAATACTGTGCTGTATCCAGTTGTACCGCTGTGATGATACATCCTTCCGTTGCATTGAGCCCCTGACCAGTTTCTCGCTGGGGTCCACTACAAAAGCTGCTGTCCTCTTACACGCTTCGCTGTATACATACTACACACACGAGGTTCCTAAGAGTATAAATTTCTGGAAGCCTATGTACTGCGGTGGAGTGGCCGGATCACAAGGGTTCTTGCCTTTCCTCCTACTGCCATGCTGTCTTCCAAGCCATGTGCGCTTCAAACACAGGCCCTACTTAGTATGATATGTTTAATTTTTGCCAGTCTGGTGGGTGGGTGTGATGGTTTTAATTTGCATATCCCTGAAATACTGATGAAGCTGAAAAACTTGTCATATGTTTATTGGCTGTGTGGAGTTCCTAGTTGGTAAAGTATCTGTATAATTTGTTGTCCATTGTGCTTGTGGGTTTTCTGTCCTTTTGTTTGAAACCTACATTTGCCTAAAGGTGTAAAAATTGTCAGATGCACAGTTGGCTAGGCTGCTTTCCCTTCAATTTTAACCTAAATCCTGATCATTTTGTCAGCGCATTGGTGCTTTTAAGAAGGTTTTCCGGTTCCATTTTTGAGCTAACATTTAAATTTTGACAGTCACGTTGGCCCCCATAACCTGGCCTGTCATATCCCTTAAAAGAAACCTGTATATGTTCTGAAACAGACTTCAAACCAGTCTACCTGATTCTGACCCCTGCCTTTGTCCCCAGTTTCTGAGCCTTTTGAAAATTGTCATATTAGGTTGCTTCGTAGCTTTCCCCCTGTAATTTAACAGAACCTGGAATGCCCATTCTGGTGTAAAATGTTGCTGCTGTCATCCCCCCCCCCATTATTGTGGTATAATTGACAAAAAAATATCAGTTTTCTGGTTGCCTTTAGTCTTAGAGGTTTGAACCTTTTAGAAAAACCTTTACTCTCATTTTCCCGGGTCCCAGAAGAAGCTGAAATTAAAGCATGTCATAGGGATAGCACCTTTAACCAAAACTACATGTGGCCGGTCGATTTATTTTCAAGCTCACGTAACACTGGAAGCGGTAACATGGCTAAAAGAAGTATCATGTGAGCAACAACAAAGACTCTGAACTAGCTATTCCATTAGACTTTGAATTACTGTAAAATTTTATTTAAAATTTAGGATTTTGTAGGTATGTCCTCAGTGGATTAAGTGTTAAAATACTTACTGTCCAAAATGTTCTTATAAATCAAGAGAAGACCAACACCCCAGCAGGGAAATAGGGAGTGTTCATTAATGGCTAGTTGACCAGATAGGTTTTCTATTAGGAGCAAATGTAGGGAAATGCATGTGTCTGCTTTCCTGAAACAAGAGAGGGTGGGCAGTTTAATAGCATGTATGAAAATGCATGTATGTAAAACTCTCCATTGGCTTTTCTTGCCCTTCTGGGATTTTAACTAAAGTACATAGTCAAAGATGTTTACAAAAGTTTATGCATTGGTGTTTATTTTAATGGAAAAACAGAAACAAAGAAGGACCAGTAATGAGAGAAGAGCTAAGTTATGCTGAGTACCTTGCAACCATCAAAGAGTCCTGTAATAAGAAATAATCTATTGACATTTTCTCAAAATGTTAAGTAATGAACAATGAATGAACAGTGCCTCAAATAGAAAAAGGTAGATACAAAGCAGTCATCTATAGTACTATCCCCAAAATAAATGCGTACAAATTTTTTTAAGGATAAAAAATAGGACACCTGGGTGGCCCAGAGGTTTAAGCGTCTGCCTTTGGCTTAGGTCATGATCGCAGGGTCCTGGGATTGAGCCTCACAGTGGGCTCCCTGTGCCTTTGGGAGCCTGCTTCTCCCTCTCCTTCGGACTGCAACTCCTCCTACTTGTGCACACACTGTCAAATAAATAAAATCTTTAAAAAAAAAAAAAGATAAAATATGTATAAAAGTGTTTGCTGGTTTTCTCTGACAAAAGTAGGATAGCTTTATTTTCTCATTTAAACTAATGGTGCTTTCTAAATTTTCTAACTAAATATTTACTTAATAATTTAAAAAACACCTTGTAATTCAGTTTTATTTGCCAAATTATTATATCTAGTGGTGTATTTCTAAATGACTGTAAAGCAATAATCTTGGAGTTGATGGTGGATCCTATGTAAAGAAGTAAACTATGACAAAACGAGGTGGGGTTTTATGGACATGTAATGAGCTTTCCTCAGTGTGGTGGTAAGAGTTAGAGTTTCTTTAGGTTTCTTTTCCCTGTGATTGAAAAACAGGGCGGCCCACACCTAGAGCTGCTGTAGCGTGGAACATTCTAGCAGGGAGAGAAGCACATAGCATCCTATCCAACTGAGAGCCTCAGGCCCACACACAGAGCCAGCAAGGAGTGTCGGCTACCTGGTCCAGTGGCAGCAAAGTGTGAACCCATGGTCTCTGTCTCGGAAGTTCCCCTTAGTCACTGTTTCTCATTCTTTTCAGGTTTAGGGTTTCAACAACATTTTAGAAATCACAGAAGATTTTACTCTTTTATTTCGTTCTTTTGAAGCATTGTGAGAAAAATTAAAATTTTAAATGGGGAGGGGGCACCTGGGGGCTCAGTGGGTTAAGTGGATGACTCTTGATTTCAGCTCAGGTCATGACCTTGGGGTCCTGGGATCTAGCGCCATGTAGGGCTCTGTGCTCAGGGGAGAGTCTGCTTTAGGATTCTGTCTCTCCCTCTGCTCTTTCTCTCTCTGTTCCTCCAATAAATCTTTGGAAAATTTTTTTCAACAGCGATGTTTTCAGCTGCTATTTGTGTGCGGCCATTTGTCTCCCTTTTTTGGGAGGAGCACACATTTCCTTCTCTCTCTAACTAGGCAGACTCTGGCCAACCACCTCTATTTAATTTTTAAGTGATTGGCTCTACCATCTTGCTCTCAGTACTGTTAATTCTTATGGCTTGGGTGTTATGGTTCAGTCTGTGGTTCTTCTAGAAAGTACAGAAACCAAAATGAACAGTCAGGGTGCCCAAGCTGTCTTAAAATAAGCCTGGTACAGCCCAGCACATGCATTGATTATCCACTTAGCAGTCCACATTGTGATGTGTTGTTTACTGCTCTAAAACACATGGTCAGCTTTCAGTATTCAGGTGAGAGAATCATTTATCACCAATGAAACACTCAGTCCAGAGTTGTCAGATATTCACGCTATAAATTAATGACTTGTCCTTACAGTATCAATGTTGTAATTAATGTTTTGGCAGATGAATGTTTCATGTTTTAAACTATGGGTGAAAATTTTGTCCAATTTATTGTTGCATTGGTTCCCTTCCTCCTTTACTGTGCTCAACACCCTACAATTTCTTTGTTGCTTTATTTGTTTAACTGTGTTGAATGGGGAAGTTGGAGTGATGATTTTGTTGAAAGTAACAAGTCTGAAAACTCCTTTGATATTTTAAATTGAAGACTTTAATTTCAAAAGCCTAATTTCTCTTAGACTTTGGAGCTGTCCTTTGACAGAATGTCAGATCTGCGCTGGTCTTAGGCAGGTCCTATTTCCTGCATACACAACCAATCGCTTACATTAGAATTAAACTTTAAAATGCTTTCTTAATGAATGACTATTCACATTCTTATTCTTTTAAGTAAGAGATCTGGTTTAGTTAAAATAACAATTTTTGTTAACACTTCTGTGAAAATAGAAACTTTGGGAGCATTTAAGACAAGTTAGAAAGTACAGTATTGGTTTTATTTTTCAGTCTGCAATTTATTTTATAAATTGATTTAGTATTATTTGATCATAAACACTGTTTTCAATTTCAGAGCTTCCAGCTTGCAGATTCTCCACTGCAGCAATAGTTACCATTTATCTGATCTCCAAAAAGTGCTGCTTAGGCCCTTGAAATTTTTACATTCCAACTATCCCCAAAACTTTAAAACAAAAATCACATCATGACTTGCTTTCAGAGTTTCTTCTCCATTCCCATATAGTTTCTAAAATGTTAGCAGATACTACTTTAGAAAAAATAGAAGTACTTTTGTAATGAATATTCTAGAATGAACTACAGTTATCTACACTTAGATGGACTATGAAAAACAAACCAAAGCTAAATTTAGCAGATGTAGAACTACATGATAGCTTATGTTTGTTGCCTATCATTGTTTTTATAAAACTTTGTTGAGCAAATGTATGCGGACAAATATGTTTAAGTCAGTGTACATATATATTACATATGACACCACAGTAATTATATTTTCTAGTATGTTTTCACTGATTTGATTATGTAATTTACTAAGAGATCTTCCCAAAGGAAGGAAAATAACCAATTTAAACAATTTACATATATTTTTAAAAAATGTAGTCAGCTTTTCTATCTATCTGTAGATTGCAAGATAAATAGATAACAAAATATTGGTGAAAAGTACTAATTGTAGATCTAGGATGACTGTTATTTTGGGCCTCACTGGACCTTACATTCTGTGAAATTGGAGCTCTAACATACTCCTATTCTAATTTAATCTACTATGTAATGAGATAGCCAAAACTTTAAAAAGTCGTAGAACTTGCAAACTTGATTGAAACTTAGACTTTGCCCTTCAGTAATATTTTATAGGACCCTGGGACTTGTTCTCTACATTTCTGAGTCTTAATTTCTGCATCTGTAAAATAAGGATTAATGAGATCTTTCAGGATAGTGATGAAGATAATAGACCATGTATATCAAAAGTATCTAGCACCTAAGAATGTTAAATAAGAGGTAGCTATTAACTCTAGTTGAACTTATAATTACAGTACCTTAATGCTCTTCAATTGAATATGTACGTTTTTTTCCCCTTTATCAGTGTTTTCAATACCAGATGACATGGTAATTTACACCTATAATTTTTTTTCTAGTCAACAGGTATAAACCTTCCATCTGTAAAACTAGTAGTGTGGCTAGATAGCACCTTTCTAGTTAAGGCTGTGTAATATAAAGTGTTATGCATTTGTCAAAAAAGTAGAATAATTACTATTCATATCATGTATCTCCAGCAGGATACTAACATGGAGCAATGTATTCTGACAAATGTATCTCAAGAAAGTCTAAGGTCTACTATGTTAGTAAAACATAATTTCCTCAAAACTCCTCTAAGGGCAAGAATGGTATTATAAATATACAACACATTCATGTTTGTTTTTTGATATTTTTGATCCATGGTTGCCATGTATTTTACTATTTAATGGCTACTTAATGGCCATTGAATGACATCATCTTAATGATTTAGAATATGAATATACTAATTTAAGTCAATGCAACTAGAATTTTAAAAAATGGAGGTGATGTGGATACTCTGGTACCTTTTTTAAAAAATTGAATTATAGTTAGAATACAATATTTTAGTTTCAAGTATACAAATAGTGATATAATGTTTATATACATTACAAACTGATGACCCAGATAAATCTAGCTACCATCTGGCACCACACAGTTATTACAATAATATTAAATATACTGCCTATGCTGTACATTGCATTCCCCTATCTTATTTATAACTTGACTCTTGTATCTTTTAGTCTCCTTTCCATATTTTGTTCATCTGCCCAACTTCCTTCCCTTGGCAGGCATCAGATTGTTCTCTGTATATATGAGTCTGTTTCTGTTTGTTCACTCTGGTTTTTAGATTTCCATATATGAGTAAAATCATATAGTATTTATCTTTGTTTTTTCTTTTTTCACTTAGCATAATATCCTGTAGGTTCATAAGTGCTGTCACCAATGGCAAGATTCCATTTTTATAGCTGAGTAATACTCCATCATTTATACATAAGCTACAGCTTCTTATCCATTCATCTATCAGTGGACACTTGGGTTGCTCCTATATCTTAGCTATTAAGAATAATACTGCAGTGGATGTGGGGGTATATATGTATCTTTTTGAATTAGTGTTTTCATTTTTTTGTAGAAAAATACTCAGAAGGGAAATTGCTTGATCGTATAGTAGTTCTAGTTTTAAATCTTTTTATTAATATCCATGCTGTTTTCCACAGTGGCTGCACCATTTTGCATTCCTGCCAATAGTGCACAGTGGTTCTCTCTTCTCCACATTCTTGCCAAAATTTATTTTTTGTCTTTTTAATAACAGCCAAACTGACAGGTATAAGGCAATATCTTGTGGTTATGACCTGTTTCCCTGATGACGAGTGATATTGAGCATCTTTTCATGTGTCTATGGGACATCTAGTTGTGTTCTTTGGAAAAATGCCTATTTGCATCCTCTGAATCCATTTTATTTTTTTTTTATTTTTTTTTTTTAATTTTTTTGATTTTTATTTATTTATGATAGTCACAGAGAGAGGGGCAGAGACACAGGCAGAGGGAGAAGCAGGCTCCATGCACCGGGAGCCCGACGTGGGATTCGATCCCGGGTCTCCAGGACCGCGCCCTGGGCCAAAGGCAGGCGCTAAACCGCTGCGCCACCCAGGGATCCCCTGAATCCATTTTAAATTGAATTGTTTGGTTTTTGTGGAGTGATGTCAGTTCTTTATATATTTTGAATATTAACCCCTTATTAGGGGTATCGTTTACAGATACTTTCTCTTAGTCAATTGTCCTTTTGTTTTGCCTTTTTGTTTCCTTCACTGTGCAAAAGCTTTTTAATTTCACGTATTCTCATTTGTTTATATTTGCTTTGGTTTGCATATCAAGGAGACAAATCCAAAGATATATTGCCCAGACCAATGCCCAAGAGCTTACTGCTTATGTTTTCTTCTATGATTTTTATGGTTTCTGGTCTTACATTTAAGTCTTTAATTCATTTGAGTTTATTTTGTGTATAATTTAAGAAAATGATCCAGTTTCATTGTTTTGCCTGTTGTTCAGTATTCCCAGTACCATTTATTGAAGAGATTGTCTTTTTCCCTTGCCTTTGTCATGAATGCATTGACTGTATAAGCATGGGCTTATTTCTGGGCGCTCTTTTCTGTTCCATTAATCTGTGTGTCGGGTTTTTTGGCAGGATCATACTGTTTTCATCGCTCCAGCCTGGTAGTGTACTTTGAAATCAGGCAGCAGGACACCTCCTGCTCTGTTCTTTCTCAGGGTTGCTTTAGCTATTTGGGGTCTTTTGTGGTTCTATACAAATTTTAGGACTATTTATTTCTAGTTCTGTGAAAAATGCTATTGGTATTTTGATAGGGATTGCACTGCATCTGTCAATTCCTTGGGGTTGTATGGACATTTTAACAATATTAATTTTTCCAATCCATAAGCATGATACATTTTCCCATTTGTGTCATTGTCAGTTTCTTACATTAATATCTTAAGTTTTTGGCACAGAGGTACTTCACCTCTTTGGTTAAATGTATTCCTAGATAATCTCATATTGATGTAATTATCAGTGGGATTATTTTCTTAATTTCTCCTCTGAGAAGTGTATTAGAAATGCAACAAGTGTGTATTCTGTATCCTGCAGCTTTACTGAATTCATTTTTTATAAGTTCTCATTAGCTTTTTTGGTGTACCCTTTAGGGTTTTCTATATATAGTATGTTGTCTGCAAATAGTTTTACAGTTTTATTTCTTTTCCATTTTGGATCCCTTTTATTTTCTTCTTTTTCATCTGACTTCTGTGCTAGAATCTGCAATACTACATTGAGTAACAGTGGCAAGTGGGCACCCTTATCTTGTTCTGATCTTAGAGGAAAAGCTTTTAGCCTTTCATCATTAAGTATGATGTTAGCTGTAGGTTTGTCATGCGTGGCCTTCTATGTCAAGGTATGTTTTCTCTCTGCCCACTTTCTTGAATGTTTTTATCAGAAATGGATGTTGAATTTTATCAAATGCTTTTTCTGTACCTATTGAGATTATCAAATAATTTTTATCCTTTTGTTGTTGATGGGGTGTATTATATTGATTGATTGGCAGATACTGAAACCATCCTTGCTTCTCAGAGTAAATAAATCCCACTTGGTCATGGTGTAAGATCCTCTTGGTGTGAGATCCTTTTAATGTTTTCTTGAATTTGGTTTGTTAAAATTTCGGGGATTTTTGCATCAGTATTCATCTGGGATACTTTTTTTGGTGGTTTCTCTGGTTTTGATATTAGCATAATGCTAGGCCTCAGAGAATGAGTATGGAAGCATTTCTTCCTTTCAATTTTGTGTATGAGTTTGAGAATAGGTATGAACTCTATCTAGTAGAACTCACCTGGGTCACCATCTGTTCCTGGACTTTTTTGACTACTGATTCAGACAAAACTCCCAACAATTTTGTTGCTAATAATTGGTCCATTCAGGTTTTTTATTTCTTCTTGATTCAGCCTTGGAAGATTGTTGGTTTCTAGGAAGTTACCATTTCTTCTAGGTTGTCCCATTTGTTGGCAAGTAATTGTAGAAGTCTCATATGATCCTTTGCATTTTTGTGGTATTGGTTGTAACTTCTTTCATTTCTAATTTTTGTTTACTTGGGCCTTTCTCTCTCTCTCTCTCTCTTTGTTTTTTTTAATGACTGGCTATTTTGTTCATCTTTTCAAACAACCAACAGTTTCACTGATCTTTTCAGTTGCTTTTTTTTTGTTCCTATTTTATGGATTTCCACTCTGATCTTTATTATTTTCTTCCTTCTACTAATGTGGACTTCATTTTTTTTTTAAGTTCTTTTATGTGTAAAGTTAGATTGTTTATTTCTTGAGGTGGGCTTATCTTGCTATAAACTTTTTAGATCTGCCTTTGCTGTGACCATAGATTTTGCACTCTTCTGTTTCCATTTTCATGTGTCTCAAGTTATTTTTCTATGCTTATTTTTTTAATTTAAATTCAATTTGCCAACAGTATAACACCCAGTGCTCATTCCATCTCTCAAGGTAGTTTTTATTCCTCTTTGATTTCTTCACTGACCCATTGGTTGTTGAATAGCATGTTGTTCAGCCTTCATGGGTTTGGCTGAACAACAATTTTCTTATAATTCTAGTTTCATACAACTATGATCACCTAGACAGAAATGATCCACTACCTTTACCAGAGGGTTTTTTTTTCCATAATTGCCTTATTTCTAAATAAAGACTTTTTTTCCATTTAAGGAAGGCCCTTTAACATTTCTTGTAAGGCCGGTTTTGTGTTGATGAATATGTCTTCAGCTTTTGTTTGTCTGGGAAACTCCTTATTTCCCTTTCAATTTGGAAGGAAAGTCTTGCCAGGTAGAAAGAGTATCCTTGGTTGTGTGTTTTTTCCTTTTAGTACTTTGAATATATCAATACCACTCCCTTCCAGCCTGTAAAGTTTCTGCTGAAAAATCTGTTAGTCTTATACGGGTTCCTTTGTGTGGAACAAGTTTTCTCTTGCTGCTTTGAAGATCCTCTATCATGTATGTGGATGTGTCTCTTTGGGCCCACCTTACCTGGGATTCTCTGTTTCCTGGACTTCTATATTTCTTTCACCAGGTTAAGGAAGTTTTCAGCCATTATTTCCTCAAATGGGTTTCCTGTCTCTCTCTTCTCCTTCTAGGACCCCCTACAATGCAAATGTTAGCATGCTTGACATTGTCCCAGAGGATAGTCTTAAACTTTGCTCGGGTTTTAATTTTTTTTTTTCTCTGCTGTTTCGATTGGGTGATTTCCACTAACCTTTCTTCCAGGTTCACTGATCCCTTCTTGTGCATCATTTCATCTGCTGTTGATTCCTTCTAGTATATTTTTCACCCCTCGTATTCTTCAGCTCTGGTTTTTCGTATTTCTTTGTTGAAATTCTCACTGTGTTTATCCATTTTTCTCCTGAGTTCAGTTAACATTTTCATAAGCATACTTAGAATTCCTTATCTGGTAGGTTGCCTATCTTTGTTTCACTTAGGTGGGTTTTCCCCCCCCTGAGTTTCTGTCTTATTCTTTCATCTGCATCATACTTTTGCCTCCTCATTTTGCCTAGCTCTCTGTTTCTATGTGGTAGTAGATCAGGTACATCTATTAGTCTTGAAGGAGTGGCTTTATGCAGGAGGTGTCATATGGGGTGCAGTAATGTAAAATGCCCTCATCACCCCATCAGGTGCCCAAGGAGTGACCCCTGGGTGGGCTGTACACACACACACCCCCCCCCCCCCCCGTTGTGGTAGGTCTTGATTCATATGGACTCCCACTAATGTGTGTAGGGCTGGCTGCAGGAGCTGACTTCAATGCCCAATTGCAACTGTATGGCCCATCTGGGGTGGGGGGGAGGGAGCAGGGCGGGCCTCCTGCATAACTGGCTGCATCTGTTGTAGGTGTTTTAGTTTGCTGGGCTGGCATCCCATGGCAGGGTGCTTAGCAGGGGCTGTGGTACCTGTGGGACAGATGAGGTGGTAAGCCACTCGGGAGGGGCTCCAGGTTGGTTGGTTGGGGCGAATTCATGGGGAAACACTTGGGCCAGATACAGCGCTAACACAAGAGAGAGAAAACGTTAGAAATGGTGCCCACCAGTGCTAGTGCAGCTAGCTAGAAGCGGCAAGTACAGAATGCTGCCGCCGGGGCCGCTGTCCCCGGGGAATGCCCCAAGTGATCCCTGCCCCTCTGGCACACACCCCTACAGCAGTGAGTGTACTTCCTTCACGTTTAGCCCAGGTGCTTTTCAAACTGCTGCCTCTGCACCAGGCCTCCACAGGAGGGAGAGGACATGCATGCCCTGGAAGAGTACAGTCCCCACTTCCTGCTGCCTCTGGCTCTCTTGGCTATAAGCCCCTGTTGCTTTTTAAAACCTGTCATTATTGGTGCCATTGACCTGGGCAGTGGAGCCCAATGTGAGGTTCAGAGCCTTCCTTCCTTCCTCAGTGAGGGCCTCTGGGGTTATGATATTGTATACCTCCCACTTGTGGGCCTCCCTCTCCAGGCGTGTGGGTTGTGACCAGACTGTCTCTGCCCTTCCTGCACAGCTCAGTTGGGCTCTCTAATATCCTTCAGAGTATATGAGTTTTACTGCTAGTCCTTGGTTCATTGTGAGATGATTGCTCCACTTGTAGTTGCAGATCTTGGTGTGTCCATGGGAGGGAGTAAGCCCGGGATCCCCCTATTCCTCCCACCTCTCAAGGCTCTTAATTATGGGCAGTTTCCATTCTATTGTGATACTAATGATAGAAGAGAGAAAAGCAGAAATTATTTTTAATGTCTAACTTTACCTCAAGACTGCCTACTTAGTGACTCACACAAGATTTTAAAAACCACTCTCCAGCTTGAATGGATATTACCCTGCAGGTCCCTGCCAGCCAACACAGTTTGGAAGGTGAGGAGCATAGATTTTGGAATAAGGCAGTCCTGAATTCAGATCCAAGCTGTGCTCATGCTCTGGGCAAACAGGTGGCTTAACTGCCATCAGTAAACTGGACTAGTAGGAGCGATTATTTGAGGAAATATATTTATTAAAGTACCTTGATATCCATCAACTAGTTTATAATAGGATTATGACTATGATGGGAGTGTTTTGTCTCACTTCCTAAAAACCTTGGTCTTCCAGTTCTTCATCTGCCTGCCTGGATTGCAGATGTCCACTAAGTAACTTTTACATCTTAAAGGCTTCTTTCTTCTTCCTTTCATCCTCGAGGGACAGGTTTCCCATTCTTTTCACTATTGATTCAGTCCTTAAAATTCTTCCTTTAAATTGTTCCAGGGGATATTTAAAAACTAGGGCGTGTGGCTCAGTGGTTAAGCATTTGCCTTCAGCTCAGGGCATGATCCCAGGGTCCTGGGATCAAGTCTCACATCAGGCTCCCCACAGGGAGCCTGCTTCTCCCTCTGCCTGTGTCTCTCTTTCTCTGTGTCTCTCATGAATAAATAAAATCTCTTAAAAAGAGAAACCAGGATGTGAAATAAAATATCCCTCATCACAAGAACCTGAGGGGTAGTGGGGCAGCCCGGTGGCTCCACGATTTAGTGCTGCCTTCAGCCCAGGGCGTGATTCTGGAGACCCAGGATCGAGTACCATGTCGAGCTCCCTGCATGGAGCCTGCCTCTCCCTCTGCCTGTGTCTCTGCCTGTGTCTCACGAATAAATAAATAAAAATTTTAAAAAAAAGAACCTGAGGGGTATGTATATAGCAAAAATCAGAAACAAACGAACCACACAACAAAACAAAACAAAAAAAAATCCTCTCATCTGGTAGATTGGCATGATAGAGAAACCAGGAAGTTTTCACACTAATTTAAAGATCTGAGAAATGAAGAATCTATCCTTGCCTTTGGACTACGGTAAGGGAGGAAGCATGTGGCCATAGATCAAGCTGGGGGTGGTTCTGAGGGTTTTGTTCCTTCCTTTATACTAATATAAATATGAATAAGAACACAGCTGCTCTGAATTTGTTTGATTTTACAAACACGTCTTTGTAGGGATTCAGGAATTGTGGTAATTGTGTAGGATGAGATGAGCATTAGTTAGTGTGGGTCATTTGAAAATTTAGCCCAACGTACAGACTGTTGCGCAATTTTAAGGCAACGGTTTCTACCCGTCTGACCTGTTTGGGCAACTGTTACTTGGGCAGAAATGTTGATTTGCAGACCCTGGCTGGAAGCACGCACAGGGAATTTGCTACCTTGTGTTGGGTATCAGGGAGCTGTCAGACCTCAGCCTCCAAAGTAGGCAGCCTTGGTACCTCACAGAGAAGACCGAGATCTACCGCAGCTTCTCAGTTTTGCTGTTTTATCTTTGTGAGAGAAGTGGAATATCAGATAAGAACACTGTTTTTGTTGGCAAGAAAGACCTGGGTTTGAAACCTGCCTTTGCTACTTACGATGTTACCTTAGGCAAGCCACCTTCTCTAAATCTCAAAAACAGCACAGGATTCTCCTCATAGGTTCATGGAATAGATTACAGGGGATGATGTATATAAAGAAAGAGCTTCCACAGTAGCTCCTAGTAGTACTCAGGTGATTGATACCTCCAGCCCGGGTATAATCTCAAACATCTACCATGTTTGAGATTACCATGAATGTAGCTGCCTTACATTCTTTTGCAGAATGGATAAGGATGTAATGTATAAATAAACTAAATACAGTAACATCTGTTGGACACCGTACGAGCTGCTGCAAATAAAAACAGGCCTAAGCCATGGACCTTATGTAAAAGGAATTACTGACAGAAACCTCCATCTGAAGGTATCCTAGGATCACCTATGTAAAGTGCTACATGACAATACTTAATGGGGTCTAGAGGTGGTCATGGAACCAAAAAGCCATGGTGGACACTCCAGGCTGGGAGAACAGATCTTAGCATAATACTCCTGGAAACATGTAGCACACAGTAGTCACTTCATAAATATTTATAGAAAGCAGGATCCCTAAGTGATGAACTACACGGTTTGTGTAGAGAAGTAGGGAAGAACTACAATTGGAGAAAGAAACAAGAGCCAGAATGTGGACCCTCGTGGGCTTGAACTATATATAGTGAATTATATATAGTGGAGGATTCCCAGAGAGTTTATTAAAAGACTCGTGCTGGACAGAAGCAGTTTTAGCAGTGTGTGGGGAGGAATGGAAGGAGCAGCCAGGAGAGTCAGGAGGCCTACTAAGTACATACACCACCATCGTGGTGAAGGCAAGAGTGAAGGCATGCATTAGGATGGTTGCAGTCACAGTGGACAAGAAGGAAAAGGTAACGTGACCAAGTTCCAGGAAGTGGAAAAAGGGTCGAAATTGGCATAATGTCTGCCTTTAAGCACAAGTTACTAAGCACAGAGCCAGGAGTTCATGTCCTTCTAAGTATGGAATATTTAGAAATGCATTCCTTTTGTAGATGGGAAGTGAGCAGTATTTGGTTTTCTTAGCGTCTCTATTCAAGTATTTCACAGCAGTTCTATTACAAATTATAGTAAATGTTCAAAATTCTGGAATTCAAAAATAGTTCACTTCAGACTAATGTAAAATGAAGTCCAATACAAACCACTGATTTAACACAATTCTAAATTAAACTACAAACCCAACTTAAACCATAGCTGATAAAGTCTACTTAATCTTGCAAACTGGACATATGTGACTGAAACCCAGAATGACTCCCAAAGATGCTGGTACGGGCCTAAACTCAAGCTTACAGTTCGACCACAGATAATTATAAAAACAGTGGCCTTCAGTTGTGGACCTGACAATGAAGGTCCCTACTGAATACCACTGTAGCTTAACCAACCTGAGTGGCACCCAACTCCCAAAAAATAAAATCCAAACTGCATATACATTGGTATGTTAGAAAACCCAAATCATGAAAAGATGGAAAACATGACAAGTGAGATTCGAGCTCAAAAACACAGGTCCACAGCCATCAGCTTCAACCTTGGATATACAGTATGATATGCACAGCATACCACTGTGTCACACCTGTTCATCATTCTTTGAAGATGTCACAGTCCTAATTCCATATGTACCAGACCATCATTATCCCTGTGTGCTCTTTAAGAAGTGAGAAACACATATCCTTACTCCATCACATCATTAGTAGTTAAAATTCATGTACTCCCATTGCAGGGAACAGAGTCGAGAACATGCAGCCTATGGTTTCAAGTTACCTAACACAGTGACCAGACAGAGGACTGATCCTTCCAAAGAGAAATACATTTCTTCTGTGAAACATGTTAGATCAGACTTAAAGAAGCAGCATAGATAAGGTGACCATATTCTCTCTTCATTTAAATAAATACACAGGGCCAAAGAAACTTTTTGCAGACCCACTGTATTCTTCCCTATACACCCACAGCCCCCCTGGGGAAATCTGGGCAAGCTCTTGGAGTTTACTGATGGAAGACCTTCATTTTACAGACTGCAGCTAAGCCCAGAAACACTAAGTGACAGGCCATTGGTGTCTCAAAGGTGTGAAAAAGGCATTTTCTCCTTCAAGCATCCTTTACTGAAAATGGTCCTGCCTTATTACAGTATAATTTTGTTGCTCTAACCTTCTCTCCAGCATGAGTGTGCATAAATGATGTTTGGAGGAACTGTCTTAGTACACACCTGAAGTTAAAACCAGTAGAACCCTCTCAGCAAACGCAAAGGGAATCATCAGTGTTTCTTCAGATCATAAGAAAACAAAATGTGTCGCTCAAAACTGTTTCACAGAAAGATCATGAAAGCCTTCCTGCAGACAGTTTTTCTTTTTGATTTGAAAACTATTCCATAGCTCATTATTAGACAAATCAGTAATCCTTTAGCTAATGCAGGGATAAATGGGCAGTCAGAAAATGTCATCACCTGGTGTGTGTTCAGTGGAGTATTTACATTCTTCCTAATGAAAAAAGATAAGAAAAATGCAGGAGACTTTGGTGTGTAAAAACCACCTTTTAGGACTAGCGCTAGAGGGACAAATAAACTAATCACTAGGCCTGTATAGTCTCTGGTGTTAGCTCTGTTTTGAATACCTTTTCGGACTTGTTTTGAATCAAAGAATAAGGCTGCTTCTGTAGGGCATTTGTTCCACTTAAAGATGATTAAAATGTTTTAAAATGTTTCTGGTCCTTGGTGAAAATTTCTTTTCTCTATGTTGCTGAAAGCTTTATGGCAGAGGATTCTTAACCTCAGCATTATTGACATTTGAAGTTGGGTAATTCTTTGTTGTGAAGGATTGTCCTGCACACTGTGGGATGCTGAGCAGCACTCTGATCTCTTCTCACTAGATGTCAGTAGCATTTCCCCAGTAGTGACAATCAAAAATGTCTCCACCCATTGCCAAGTGTCTCCCCTCCCCCCTGCCTTCCTTTCCCTTCCCCAGGGAGCAAAACTGCTCCCAAACGAGAACCACTGGTTTATAGTATTTTGACAAAAACTGGTAAGCCCATGAGAAGACACCTGTTCCGTGTGTAGTTGGTAAAAATCCAGTTGGAATAGCTTTATTTTCGGGATTTTTTTCCCATGGTAATTGGGGAAAAAATGTTTTCTGAGGTCATACTATTTTTGCTTTTTTTTTTTTCTCTAAATAAAAAAAATGTTGATTTAATTCACTTAAATTGAAGGCTAAACCAACCAACACCACCATTTGGGTTTGTAATGTTTATCATTCCTGTTCCGTTGTCTTTGGGGAGAAAGGCACTAAGTCAGTAAGCAAGACTGGATCATTCTGCCAGGTGCATTACAGTCCCCATTTAGAAGTTGGGCAGTTGAGATTGTCAGAGATGAAAAGGTCACCAAGCTACTACATTGCAGTTAGGATATGAATTCTAGCCTGCCTTGGAGTCCTCACTATTCTCTGTGACAGCAGTTCTCCCTGTGTAGTCCACAGACCCCTGGGAGTCCCCAAGATCTTTTCAGAAATACATTCATGATAATACACAGTCTTTATTTGCCTTTTTCACTGTGTTGACACTTGTATTGGTGGTACAAAAGCAACGATGAGTAATACTACTGGCATCCTAGGGTACCGTGGTCACTGTATTCACTGCCATGTGCTCACAGTTAAAGCCAATTCCACTTAAGAATATCCTTGAGGAAGCAAAATATTACTAAATCTCTTAAATCTCCATTTTGGACAATGTCCCTTTATGATCTATTTGTGACAAAGCAGAAATATTACCACGCACGTAGGCTGCACAGAGCACGTAGGCTTGTGTCAGAGGAGGAGGTGTAAGATTGTTTATGTTGTACAATGAACAGTCACCTTTTTCATGACATACCATGAATAAACTATGGTTTTTAGCCTTGAGTGTTTGCAGAGGTTTTCTAAAAGATGACTGAAGTGAGGCTATCACTTCAAGAAAGACAACTGATAGGAATTGTTGCCAGTCTAAAACTGAGCTTTCAAACAAAATTTAGGACTTTGAAAGATTTCTATCTGCCACTGTGAGCTTGACAGATGTGACTCTTATATTGTTTAATGAACTGTGTCAACATTTGGAAAATCTGCCTAACTCAGTGAACCAATATTTTCCAAATGACTAACGCATGACAGTACAAAATCATGCATGGGGAAAAGATCCGTTCAAAGTGCAAGACAGACCAGTGGATTATTTAATGTAACCATGTTACAAAAAGTTCATAGATAGGGTTTCAGATTCCACACGGCAGCACTAACCTTTAAAAAACCAAAATGTCGGGCAGCCCGGGTGGCTCAGCGGTTTAGCGCCACCTTCAGCCAGGGGCGTGATCCTGGAGACCCAGGATCGAGTCCCACGTCGGGCTCCCCACATGGAGCCTGCTCCTCCCTCTGCCTGTGTCTCTGCCTCTTTCTCTCTCTGTCTCTGTCTCTCATCAATCAATAAATAAAATCTTTAAAAATAAATAAATAAAAAATAAAAAGCAAAATGTTGTATTTTGGGGTAGAATCACATCGTATTTTGGGGTTAAATCACAAAGAATATCTACCATTCCCTGAACTTACTAAGCTCCTGGAGGACCATTAACCGTCCCCTGGCTCACAGGGAAAGGCGTTTATAGTATTTGCCCTTACCTGAGGTCCTCCAGGTAGTCCCATGACAGAGGGGGCAGATTAAAAAAAAACATTTACCAAGTTTCAAGGTTCATAATTTCAGGGACATGTTTCACCCACAGCACCACTTACGTGTGTGACGTGACCTCTGTATGGTCACAGTGCCTGCTGGTCAGGTTTTGTGAGCATGGGCTAAATGAAAGGTGCACCTTAAGATGTGATTAGTTCTCACCATCCGTCCATGCACCTCCTCTCATCACTTGTTTTTCCTGCAGGAGAACACAAGAGGAAAAATCCGGCTTTGTGTGTGTGTGCTCGCTCTCTCTCTCTCTCTCTCTCTCTCCCAAGTCTAATGTACACCCTGGGGCCTCAGGACTGAGCTGGTGTTGAGCATACTCTCCACCGTAAATGGGCAACAGCACTCGAGTATCCACTTGGAATAAGGCATTTTGTTCCTAGGAGTTTTCACCCAAACGGAAGCCCCGTGGACATAGTCTATCAGAGAACCCGTCAGGATCTGCAGGATGTCTGGCATAGCTGTCAGCGCAAAGAGTCACCCATCAAAGACCCAGGATGTGTTCGCTTTCCTGTTCAGAAGGGAGTCATGCACACTCGAGTTCTTATATGCATTTTCATTTTCGTGTCATGTATTTGCCACGTACCCTTATCCAAAGATGGTGATTCCAAGAGGTTTGTTTGTAGTCCTAGACTCTTAGGTGGGCCCCAGCCCTGGAGCAGTATCATCGGGTCACACCTGGAGTTGCATCCCATGGAGGCCTCGTCCATGTTTCCTAGTGGTGTTCATCACGGGCCATGCCCGTCCTCCTGTCTGTGTGACAGAAACACATTTCTTCCACTAATATCTGTGCTGTACGTGGCAGTTTTCCACATACTCTGCCCTTAAATGCTGTAGCGGAACAGGACTGAGGGGACGCCAAGGCTGGCCAGAATGACCCATTCCTAGCTCCACTTGCATCAGGGCCTTTGTTATCTCATTTTCCCTTTCCCCGGTGCCGTCGGAAGCTCGGGGCTCAGTGGCCCATTGTGCACGTGCTCTAATTTATAAGCTAGAATTTGAGAACAGCATCCTGGGGTTTAAGCTTAATGCTGTTTTCCACTACATAATACTTACATAATGCTTTTTCATAAAATCTCCAGTTTTCATGAAACAGCAAAGAAGGAACATCTGTGGTGTGCTTGCTTAGTGCAGAAATGATGTGCCAGGGCAGCCCGGGTGGCTCAGTGGTTTAGTGCTGCCTTCAGCCCAGGGAGTAATGCTGGAGACTCAGGATCAAGTCCCACGTCGGGCTCCCTGCATGCAGCCTGCTTCTCCCTCTGCCTGTGTCTCTGCCTCTCTCTCTCGTGAATAAATAAAATCTTAAAAAAGAAAAAGAAGAAGAAGAAATGATGTGCCAGATTTTCTGTGTATTCACATGGGCTTTTCAGTAGGTAGGGCACGGATATGAAGCATGTCGGTATGACTGCAAATAGGCCCTGTAACCCCCCTCCTTCTAGCTTGTGGCCTCTTAAGGTGATGCATCCTTCCACAGGGCTCGCGAGAGGCTAGACGAGATTTTTTTCATGAGAGTGTTTCACAGCTACAAAGTACAGGTATACCTTGTTCTATGGTGCTCTGCTTTATTGCACCTAGGTTTGGGACAAATGTATGGTTTGTGTAAAAAAAAAAAAAAAAAAAAAAAAAGAAAGAAACCATGAAGTCAAGCAAGCCTATCAGTGCCATTTTTCCAACAGCATCTGCTCATTATGTAACTCTTTGTCACACTTTGGTAATTCTCAGTATTTCAGATTTTTTTCTTTATTATGGTTGTTATGGTGAGCTGTGATTATGATGCGCTGAAAAAACTCAGATGATTAGCATTTTTTTAGCAATGAAGTATTTTTAAATTAAGGTATACACAGTACATTTTTAGACATAAAGCTCTTGCACACTTTAATAGACTAGAGGATAGTACACATATGACTTTAATATGCCCTAGGAAGCCAACTAAGTCATTTGACTTGCTGCTGTATTGCAATACATTTTTGCTGTCTGATGGTCTGGATTTGAACCTGCTTGTTCACTCTGGTATGTCTCTATTACAAAGCACTATTGTAAAAAAATTTAATTGTATAATATACATATACAGTTTGTGTGTAAGGTATACAAATGTATACAATGGGTTGAGGAAACAGTACAGAAGCAACCATTCAGATCTTTAAATATTACATTCCTTTTCCATAAACAACTCGTTGGTCCCTAAAAATAGATGTCAGATGACAGAGATGGGCTGAGCAGGAATAGGAGCATCTTCAGGACTTAAGCCAAGGAAGTTTTGCTTCCCTGACACATTGCTCTCTTCACTCGTTCTGAGACCTTCCTCCTTCTCTGTGAAAGCCTGGCCCGAGCAGCTCCTCTACATTAGTCACGAGTTTCCATTCATCACAGGCCGCTTACGCCAGGCCTAGAACAGTCATTTCGGGTTACTCTCTCCCCTTGTGGGCTGTCAGTGGGTGCTCCATCCGCTCCCCCAGACCAGCAGGGAGACGACAGCTTGTGATAGAGAAGTCTCTAGAAGTTGTGGACAGTGTCCAGAGGCCTGTGTGGAACCCTGAGGCCTATCCCCAGAAGGGGAGTGGTGGGAACCCCGTCCGTTTGACAGAAGCCTCTTAGACCAACAGAACAGGACTGGCAGTGGCTTCTTTTGAGGATAGAATTGAGGGGTGCTTTGGGGCTTGTTGCAGATCTCCAGAACAAATTAGGAACAGAGGATCTTTCAACACCAGGACAGCAGTCAGTGTGCTGAGCAGTCCTCAAAAGGGGAAACGAGAACTGGGAGAAGCAGATGCCCCCTTTGGCTCCTTTTTCTTGAGGCTGTGCCTTCCACGAGTGGGGAGGGCAGAAACACAGTCCTCCCCGCCCAGAGCCTGGCTGAGGGTGGGAGGTGGTAATGTCTCCCGTCAGCCCTCCGTAGGCCTCAAGGCCCGGCCCAGACCCAGACCTGCACCGTGGAAGAGGCCAGGACTTGAGGGGAGCCCGCAGGTACAGCTGTCCTGACTCCACTAGATTTAGGAAGATGCCTGCACGAGATCTGAAAAACCAAAAATTAATGTCCTAAGCAGTGGCAGCGGTAGGGGGTGTCCTTCTGAGCAGATGGGTGCACACTGCATCTTGGTCGCAGCGGTAGATGTGGGGCTGACGGGGAGCCGGACTTGCCAGCTGCACGCCTACAAGGGGCGAAGGATCCTGCACATACAGGACACTTTCCTGAAGGGCATTAGGGACACGAACCCGCCCTTAGCCACTGAAAATTAGCATTTCTAGGTGAAGCTCATTTTTGCCCTTCTTTTTAGGGAATACTTAGGAGTGAGGTCATTTCTTTTTCATGTTGTCTTAAAGAATAACACATTATTTGAATGTATTCAGGCTGGCGGTTGTGGGCCTGCTAGGACGCCAAGCCCATGCTCACTGGCCAGTGGGAAGGTAAGAGAAGAGTATTTTGCTCTTTTCGGCGGACAGTCACAACAGTTAAATCCTAATCCTGCTTGTCTTCCTCCTCCAGCCCTGGAATGAGACCAGATGTCAGCTCTCCTCCATCCAGCTCCTCAGCGGCAACGGGACCACCTCCCAAACTCTGCCTCGTGTGTTCTGACGAGGCCTCGGGGTGTCATTACGGGGTCTTGACTTGTGGAAGCTGCAAAGTGTTCTTCAAGAGAGCGGTGGAAGGTAGTGTGTGTTTTGAAGAGTTTTATTTTTGAAGTTTCTGTTATATGCAAACCCCCTTAATGGGTGCACAGCCAGAAAGGCAGGTGGCTTGGGGGGTGGCTCCTAGGCCTTCCAGCGGGAAGGAGGTTTTAAAAAGCATCACCAGTAGAACTAGAATAAATTATGAAAGTATACATTCAGGGGAGGGAGTTTGATCAGAGAACAGAAGGTAGAACGTAAGAGACGGCTGTCCTGTGAAACGGTGGTGTTAGGTTCGGGGGGTGGGGGTGGGGGTGGGGGTAACATCATGTTCATTGTCCCAGAATCATGAACTTTAACTCCCATCAAGTAATTGGAGGTGGGTGGGGTAGCTGGGTGATGGGCACTGAGGAGGGCACTTGATGGGATGATCACTGGGTGTTATACTAGATGTTGGCAAATTGAATTTAAATTTTAAAAAGTAAAAAACAAAACCCCCAACTCTTCCAGTGTGACGGAAATGAGTGATAGAACTATCCAGAACTATCTGGATGGGTTTTTTTTGTTTTTTGGTTTTTTTTTTCCCCTATTGAGCCAGGCATCTTATTCAGCATTAAGAGCTGGTCCCTGCCCTCTGGGTGGTCACGGTCTACTTGAAGTGAAGGATGAGTTAACAGTTTACAGGTACGGAGGTTAAAATACGGAGAACTGCCTCAGGAGGTCAAGAAGGTATTTCAGAGGAGCTGATTTCACTATATGAATATTATATTAAAATGAACTTTACCCTTGTTACAGATTCAGCCCGCTGACAAGGGCAGTAACATCAACTCCTTCAAGAAAGAGAAATTCATTCCATAGCAAACTATTATTGGAAGTTACTCTAAAATTTTCCTCATCTTACCAGCAAATCGTCTTGGGAGAAAAAATCATGTGCTTTATTTAGTTCTTTGTAAAGCAGGTTGAAGGCAGTGTGGCCTGAATGCATTACCTAAAGCTCTGATTAGATTAATTTTTAAAGAAGTGCAATTATCTATCCATTCACAGTATGAGAAGGATTATTATTTACCTAGAGTTCTGTTTGCATATCCTTAAGAATTAGATGAGTCATTTTCTTTTGTCTGGATTAGTTTGTAATACATGAGCAAACTATAAAATTACTCCTGTTTACCCCACATGGAGCGCAGGGATGCAGGCTCTGATCAGTCAGGAGCTGCCTGGTCCTATGGAGGAGTCACAGGGAAAGCCCACCCCTCCCTGGTACAATGTCTCTGACAAAAGCAGACATTATCCACCACAGACCCAAGACAGTGAAGCCTGTTTTTCTCCTCACTTTATTTACTTCAGCACTTTATTAACTCAGGAGTTATTTCCATGATACAAATGCAGTGATAGCAGTAATACAGTATTACAGTAAAATTGACAAATTGATGTCAGAAATTCAGAATAAGACCATGGATAGAAGAAAGAATGAATATTTCAAAAAAAATATTAGTTAAAATGGAGGAGAATGAAAAATTCTTTAAAACAGGACTAAAAATTCAAATGCTTACAGGGACCAAGTCTGTGTCATTCTGGCAAAGAGAAGACATTTGGGGCAAGGCAGGCACGCATTGATGTCACTGCAAGCTTACCTAAAAGCATCCAGTGCCCTTTAAAAATTAGGGGGAAAAAAAGTTAAACATAACTCCCCAGTAAAATACCACAGCAGGCCATATGGCCCTCTGGGCTTAACCCCTGTTTTAGAATTAAATTCTTATACTTGCTTTTCGGTAAAAAAAATTTCCTAGAATATTAGCTGTACCATTTCAAAATGTTTATTTGGCGTTTAAGTCTGATGGCTCCATTACATAATTAGTAGGAAAAGGTTTAACTGCGGACTCTGTTAACTAAATCCTATTTGGATTTTCATTTTCTCCAATGTCCTTTCCAGCTCTAAAAATCTGTAATCTTTCAATGACCTAACCCACAGCAGTTTTACTTTTCCTTTGTAGACATGATGGAAATGTTCTAAAGTCCAGGTACATATTTTGGAGCACTGTCTGAGCTAATTACAGAGATGTGGTTTGCAAGATCTGTATTACATTTGGCACTCCCATTTTTAGCACCTGCTGGAAATAATAGTTACCCGCCCCCCTCAAATTTGCATAGTATAAATCCCTAAACATTCAACTGTTCTTGCACCAGTTTTACTTATGTATTACTTACCCTACAACCCAGATCAAGGATAGGTATTTTGAGGTTTTAAACTCAATATTCTAGGAGTCGGTTTTCCAGCATCCTTTAGGTCTCCTTTGCACAGAAGTACACGTAATCTCTGCTGGTAGATCACAATGGCGACAGGCATCCACTTACCCTCAATTTACCATGAACCTAGTACTATGTTTTATGTCCATCCTACCACTGAATTAAGGGCTATGTGAGCTCTTAGAGGCTGTTGTGCTCTTAGTTGATAGACTAGGAAACTGAGGCCGAGGCTGTACGTGGCAGCTGGGATTCCAGCACAGCTAGCTGTCTGCAAACAGGCTTTTCACCTCAGAGCTACACTGACCCCCTGAGAGTAGACGACAAAAGTTTTGTCATCTGGGAGTTCCTATAATCGAGTTAAGATACAGACATGAAAGCCTTCTCACAGGAGTTACCAGTGAGCATTTGTTGAGTGCTCACGTGTGGCGCTGTGTGTAGCCTTCTACCCAACTGCCTTCAACCCTTGCAGCTCTGCAGATGGGGAAATATTTAAGGGCTCAGAAGGGGTAATAAACATTACTGAGACCACACAGCTGGGAAACAGAGCTGCGATTCCCATCAAGGGCTTCTTGGTGCTCACGAGTGCTCTCTCTACCACACCACACGGTTTCTGAGAACAGGTAAAGAAGGCAGCTCAGGCTCAGAGTTCATGTTTAGAACTTAGGTATTTCAAATAGGATAGACAAAGTGCAGAAACCCCCAGAACATGCCCTCTTCTTGGACCACTGTTGTTTTTTAGAAGATCTTATTTATTTATTTGAGAGAGAGAAAAAACAAGTGGGGGGGCAAGGAGCAGAGGGAGCAGCAGACTCCCCACTGACCAGGTGCCTGATGTAGGGCTCGATCCCACGATCCTGAGATAATGACCTGAGCAAAGGCAGACACTTAGTGAATTGAGCCACCCAGGTGCCCCTGGACCACGGTTTCTTTCTTTTTTTTTTTTTTTTTTTTCAATAGATTTTATTTATTTATTCATTAGGGACACAGAGAGAGAGAGGCAGAGACACAGGCAGAGGGAGAAGCAGGCTCCATGCAGGGAGCCTGACGTGGGACTCGATCCCGGGTCTCCAGGATCACGCTCTGGGCCAGAGGCAGGCGCTAAACCGCTGAGCCACCCAGGGATCCCCCCCAGTTTCTTTAAACTTAAAAACAACTACTTTACTGAGCCTACTGTTAGTTATTTATTGCTGTGGAACAAATTAGGCCAAAATTAGTGGCTTATAACAGCAGGCACTGATTATGTCCTGCAGTTTCTGAGTCAGGAATTTGGAAGGAGCTCATGAGCAGGGCCATCCTGGGCCCCTCATCTTCAGACTGTAGGTTTGGGGGTGCAGACATCCAGCCTGGAGCTGGAGGATCCACTTCCAAACTTGTTAACACTGCTTTTGGCAGGGAGCTTCAGTTCCTCACTGTGTGGGACTCTACTAGGGCTGCTCTCAACATAGCAGCTGGCCTCCCCCAGAACAAATGATCCACAGAACAGAGTTAGAAATATGGAAGCAATCATGTCCCTATGACTTCATCTCAGAGATGACATACTGTGACTTCTGCCACATTTTATTGGTCACACAGATTTGGCTGAGGGTGTGGCAAGGGACTACACAAGAGGGTGAATACAAGGAGGCAGGGACCATTGGGGGCCATCTTGGAGGCTGGCTACCACACCAACCACAAATAGAAAACAGACTCTCTTGCCAAAAATAGGTTTAAACCATAAAAATAAATACAATGCAAACAAAACAATGTTAAAAAGTTCCACCTGTCTCCAAGTCTTTTCTCAGCCATCTCCTATTAGGTAGAAGACACAGGAACTCCCAACTAAGATGATTCACTGTTATCAAAAGGGACTGACCAGGAGTGACGGTTAATGGTCCAGGTCCATGTCTTGTAAGATAGTGACCACTAGTCAAAACTTCTCACTTTATAGATATGACACAAACAGATTTGCCCAACTTCACATGCCCCCCCAGATCCAATAGCTCAGATTCTGTAGAACAATGATTTGGGGAGATGCTTACGGAGCAGAACTTCTTTATATTTTTAACTGCTCCAACTATGGATGCATCCACTGTTCCTACTTTTGCTTTAAAGAGTTGTTAGAATGCTGGGTTAGTGCTTCCATTTTAGGCCACACAGAAAAGCTACAAAACCTATACAACATAGAAAGGAATTAAAACAGCTGGCACAGACGTTTGGCATTGGAGAGCAGCGCTAGAAGAAAGCTCAACTGTAGGCCATTAGTCAACTCAGTGGCCTACTCCTCACAAAGAATGGAACTTGATAGTTAGCCGTGTACCCAAAACACATGCTTAACAGCACTGTGATTTATCTTGTTCTAAAGAAGTGAACAGAGTATGTTTCCATCCAAGTCTGAGAGTGTCCTGTGCAGAAAGAATCCTTACCCAGAATCAGAATGATTCTGATTCATGAGAATGAGACTCTTCAATCTCATAAATTGATACTGGTGATTTTTCTCTTTCCCCTGAAGGAGATGTCTTTTTGAGAAGAGAGATGTCCTATAGTCCTGTAAATACTATCCCCTCTGGGGTAAGGTTCATAGACTCTGAGTTATCTACCCGGTGTCCATTTAGCTGTACTGATCCTTTGCAGGAGGATCGTTTCAGAGTTTTTGCCAGGCCAACAGATCCTCAGAGTTTTCTTCAACATTCAATAACCAGATTAAAAGAAAATTACCAGAATGTGCATTTTGGGGTGGGTTAGGGTACAGAGACTTTGAGTCTTTTTCCTGTTAAATTTTTTTGCCTGGTGAAAACTGCACTTCTGCCTCTTACACCACATTATTATATCCAAGGTGCCAGAAGATTTTAGACAGCAACAGTTGTAAATATTTGGGGTCAATGGTGAATTCAGACATTCTTACATCCTAGAAGCATGTGGAATAATGAACAAGTAACCGTCGGATCCATGTATGGTAGTGAGTTTACCAGGTGTGTGGTTCCCCTCGCTAGTAGCTGGCAGCCTTCATGTTCAGGAGGAGTAAGTGCGCTGTCACCTGGAATTGAAGACGGGGCACACTGGATTTGCATATGGTGGCATGATGTTGAATCAAAGTCCTTTTCTGGGTGGGACTCTGGGAGCATTTCAAAAGCCATTTCCTCTTTGTTTTAACCCTCCTTAGCATTAAATGAGAACTCCTAATGAGGGAGTGGAGTGATGATAGGCCTCCTCCATCGCTGTGAAACTCTGCTTGATGGAATGAGGTGGCTGTGGAGGGTGGTATCTGGAAAGGGGCAGGGGGACAATGGGTGGGGAAGTGTTCTGCTTCTCCATCAGGAGGTGTTCAGTTTAGGAAAGTGTCTCTGATGCTACACTTACCATTTGTGTGCTTTTCTCTACATATACCTACATTTATTTGTTGAACAGAACAAGAAAGAGACTTTTTTGTAAGCTGAGCTCGCAGCTCTGTAAGGGCCATGTCAGCAAGGGCACTATACCTTCCTTCATTGGTGCCTGTGGTCTGAGGCTGTGCAAATGCAGCAAGTCTCCACGTTAAAAATATCCTTAAAAACCTGGGAAATTTTGATAGCACCTTTGTTTTCCATCTAGGACAACACAATTATCTTTGTGCTGGAAGAAATGATTGTATCATTGATAAGATTCGAAGAAAAAACTGTCCAGCATGCCGCTATCGGAAATGTCTTCAAGCTGGGATGAACTTGGAAGGTAATGTAAATGCCTGAAAGGAATGGTCTTGGCATTCATTTAAAAATGCATTCTTTTCCTTTCTAAAATATAAGTAAGCCAAAGTAATAATTTAGTCATTACAATATATATGCTTAACTAACATAATTTTATATGACTGCTTTGTTAACTAGGAATTTTTTATGAGTATTTCCTATTCTGCTTAAGTCTTTTCACCAGCTCGTATAGCACACACAGCCTTCATTAGGGCCAGACTACATACTAAGAAAGTCAACAAGATAATAATGACTTGAAGCAACATTACTCGTAGCTTTTTCTCCTCCCTTTCTGCAGCCTCCAAACTCTTCCATAGAGTTGAAAATGTTTATCTGTCAAAAGTGTTTACCTGTCCATGTTCCTATCATTTACCTTTTCCCTGGCTCTGTAGCTGGAGAGATGCAGATGGATAATCAGTTTGCCTGGGGAAGTAACTCCTCAAGGAGGTACTGGCTGGGTTTGATTTTCTTTCTCAAGTGAAGAAGAAACTTGAAATTAGTTAGAAATTTTAAGTTTTATATCCCTGTTTATGTAACAAGTTGTATAATTAACATTGATCTCATTATTTAAAAACTTTGCTATGAAAAGAGTTTGGAATTCTGCTTTCATTGAAAATACAAGGTCCATGAAGTTAGTGGTGGTGCTGGAGTAACCCCCACGCTTAGTACTTGTGACGCTAGCACTTTGCTTCTCCAGAAGCCACCAAGGAGGCAGGCCAGAGATGTGCACCGAGTGAAATAGTGCCTGCATTTAAAGTTGCAGAGTCCCTCACAAAATGGCATGGCACAGGACAGAAGAGACTAGAGCCTCAGGAGCACAAGCAGGGTCACCTAGTTCTGTCCTGGAAAGCTGGCAAAGCTCCCTTGGCAGAAGGAACACTGAATTGGAAGTCTAGAAAAGCTGAGTAGGAGGAGTTAGGTAAAAAAAAAAAAAAAAAGGCAGGGGTATTACCAGATATATACGTCAAAAAAGCTCATTTCGCATGGAGAGACCAATGGAACGACTATAGAAGTAATCCAGAGGACACAGCATGATGTTAGAGGGAGAAGAGTGAGTGTGTGGTTCTTCCAGTAGAAGAGACACTGACGCTGTGCCCTCTAGAACACATTGTATGTGTGTACCTGTTATTAAATAGATTTATGGTTCTGACTGTGAAGAGTCTAATTCCCCAACCCATGTTCATAGTTATCTTCACTCCTTCACAGCACTGCAGTAACAGATGAAATGCACCGTGTTAAAGACAGTCATGGGACACCTGGGTGGCTCAGCGGTTGGGCGTCTGCCTTTGGCTCAGGGCATGATCCCTGGGTCCCGGGATGGAGTCCCCACATCGGACTCCCTGCATGGAACCTGCTTCTCCCTCTGCCCCTCTCTCTCTCTGTCTCTCATGAGTAAATAAATAAAATCTTAAAAAAAAAAAAAAGTCGTGGCACACCAGTCACTTAACCCAATATTTTCTAAGTGTGACTAGGTTGCTTCAACTTTACTGCAAAGTGCCAGCATATTTAAGCACTGATTTAAAGAAAGTGCTAGCAGCCCATCTTCTTGTAGGTGTTCCAGAAGCTCAGAGATGAATCACGTGTTCCTATAGTTCATTTTCACGTGCCACAAGGATGGGGTTTTTTTGTTATCTTTATTTCATTCCCAATTTTACTCAGTTTCTTTTTGCTGCTCTCTATTTTCTTTATATATATAAACTCTATGACCACTTTGCTGACCACTATTTATATATATATATAATATAAAACTTCTCTCTCCAGTAACAACTGCACTGCCTTCCCTCACTAGAAGACAACCAGGGCAGCTAGAGACATCGGAGTTTCTGTGTTCGCAAAATACCATCACTGCCCTTTCCAATCAGATCTTGAAATTTAAGCATACAGTTTAGATGGAGCTGCAGTTTTCCAAAACACTATTTAAAAAAAAATACATTGTATGCTTTTATAAAATGTCAATATAAGCTATGAGAATAGTGGAGAAACTAGCATTTGTTAAGAGCCACTACATGCTTGTCTCTCTATATAATATATATACTTTCTCTTCTGCTCAGAGAGGTTGAGATCCTTATATTATGAAAAACACTTTGGGACTTAGCCAGATTCAGCTGTGTCCACTTCTGTACTACCCAGTTCTGGTTTGTCCCTTAAGAATGTATTAGAGGGATCCCTGGGTGGCGCAGCGGTTTGGCGCCTGCCTTTGGCCCAGGGCGCGATCCTGAAGACCCAGGATCGAATCCCACGTCGGGCTCCCAGTGCATGGAGCCTGCTTCTCCCTCTGCCTGTGTCTCTGCCTCTCTCTCTCTCTCTGTGACTATCATAAATAAATAAAAATTAAAAAAAAAGAATGTATTAGATACTAGGTAGCACATATCATACATGATAACTGAATTTTAATTGTAGAAAAACTGAAAGGCTTTTTAAAAATCGAATAAGTTTATAGAGATTTTCTTGTGAAGTTTTAATGGGAAAGCCCCATTTTTGTTCTTAATTATTTCTGTATAGATAAAAACCTTTATTTGGAGTAGATATGTGTCTGTCCATAGAGTTGACTCTCCCCTTTCAGGACTGCCCCAAAATGAAGTCGCAAAACAACTCAGCTCTTCTCAAAGCCTGATTCTCTCCATAAATGTAGCTTAGGATCAGAAGTGGTCTATTTCCACCATACTGTTGCCCCCATACCAGTGATTCTCCAGAGTCATTTTAAGAGAGCCTTTTTCAGTGCTTCGAAAGCCTGGCATTTGAGTACACATCAGTTTTTTAAGGGTAATCCTCAAAGTTTTACTTCATTTTAAGGTGTATTTTAATCATTCCAAATTATAGCTTTATTTTTGGTGTAAAGAGTCAAATGGAACTTAACAAGGAGGTTTTTGACATTATCAGATTTCATACCTAATACTTTTAAGCTAAGTTTTAAATTAAGACTTTTTTTTTTTTTTTAAGAAAGGAAGGGAACTATTGCAGACTCAGGAACACTTCTATAGAATTCAGATACTATAATCTCTGTGCTCCAAGGAGTCAGGAACTTTCTATCAAGTAAAAATCTTAAAGTGCTTACAAACAGTGATTGCTTAACTAATTCAGTTAACAACTTCTTAAGTTATATGAAAGCATATTAGTACACATTCTTACATTCTTGCTCTAGTCAGTATTTTGAGCTTTATTCAAAATCATTCACTGTCTCACTTCACACCATAGAAAAAATAGTAAGAAATTACTTATTTACCAAGTATAGAAGATTCTTGTAAATCCACCAGCTCATCACCGTCCTTTCCCCTGTTTTCATATGGAGCGTTAAGTCATGGTTAGCTGAGGTCCTTACTATTCCAGGATATTGATTTGGGTCATGCATGTTCTCGTCTACCTTCTCCATAAAGTACTTGCCATCATGTTGAAATCTGGGTTTCCGTGCAGTACCTCTGGTGTCTCAAGTGTTCCCTTATGTTACGTGCAGTAGCGTTTCCTTTTTTAAAGTTGATCACACCTCTATCTACCTGTACCATCTACATTCAAAATATTCTAATGCTGTAGTCTGCCACCAGTGGAGGTAATGATAGCTCTGTAGCACTTAGTATTTGCCACCAACTGTTTTAAGCCTTTTACATATTCTAAATGGTTTCATTCCCAACCACCCTCTGAGTGAGGTACGAATATTATCATCATTTTACAGAAGAGGGCAACTAAGTCCCAGGGAATAACGGGGAGATCCCACCGACTGTGTGACAGAGCCAGGGTTTAAATTCAAACATGCTGGCTTCAGATTTATGCTCATTACTGCTACACCATACTGTGTTTTCAGTAGAGCATGGTACAATATAAATAGCTCTGCCATGATCCTTTTTCTGTGTTTTGAAATGTTACATGACAATTCTTCAACTTCTCACTACCATATTCAACACAGAGTACAATAATGGGACCATTCCATCATTTGAAGGACAAAGAATCTATTAATTATTTTAAAAGGTGATTAGTATTTACTTTCTTAGCAAAATGGGTTGTATCATAAGTGAGGCAGGTGCAGGTCTTCTTTCGTATAAATTTTAGTATAAATTCTACTCACTGTACTTCCTTGGATCTCTCAGAACTTTCTCTTTAATAATACTCTGTTCCTTTTAGCAGCACATAGAGTACAAAAGAAACATTCCCATTTGTTACTAAAACATGTAACTTCAAGAGTGTGAATCCCTATTGTAATCTGATTACACCATTCCAGCCTAAATCAGAGTTAGAAGATAGCTTTACTTTGTATATGAGAAAGGATGCTTTTGGTTTGTGGAGTCATCAATATAAATCCCTTTAGAAAAGGAAATTCCCCACTGCTAATTTATGTCAAGAAATGCAAAGTTTTCCATCTCCTCAAATGTTTTTAGAACCAAGTAATATCCCCTCATATAAATGTAAAAATTGGACTTTTCTGCTGTCGGAGTTAATATTGCTTCTAGCAGGTGATCTGCAATGTCATGTTAATATTTTCCTGAGAAGGGGACTTTGTGTGAGGTTATCACTAGTATAGCTCTCTTCCTTACATACCATAATTAAGATTAACCCTAAACCCCATTTCTAGTCTGCTGTTACAACCTTAGATTCTTTCTCTCAAATGCTAGTAAAAGTATTACCTTATTTAACCAATGAAAATTTCAACTTTGGCGTGAAATGTAAATTAATTTATGCAAGAATCTATGTAAGTGCTTTGTTTAGATTGCTTTAGCATAATATTGAAAGACAATTTTATGTACAGTGTAACTGATGAAGAATTACCTGGCTTCGTATACAAATGGATTCCTCTTGACTCTGCTTTCTCTTCTTCTGTGTCACTTTATAATTGCTAAGTAGTTTCAGAAATTAAAGTACTTCCTGAATAAACTGCCACCCAGACCTTCCCATTAAATCTCACTTCTGTGTATTTTTTAACACCCACAGCTCGAAAAACAAAGAAAAAGATAAAAGGAATTCAGCAGGCCACTCCAGGAGCATCACAAGAAACTTCTGAAAATCCTGCTAACAAAACAATAGTTCCTGCAACATTACCACAGCTCACCCCTACCCTGGTGTCCCTGCTGGAGGTCATTGAACCCGAGGTGTTATACGCAGGGTATGACAGCTCTGTCCCAGATTCGACTTGGCGGATCATGACCACACTCAACATGTTAGGTGGGCGGCAAGTGATCGCAGCAGTGAAATGGGCCAAGGCAATACCAGGTAAGATGCGGAAGACGACACTGCGAAAGCACAAAGCTTCGTATTGTCTTAAACAGAGGCTCTCTCATCCAAGTCTCACGACCTGTCCTGTTTTCTCTTCCTCATTGCTAGGGCCTAGCCAGGGGCGAGGCCAGAAAGCATAGGAGTGGAGGGTTTATAATAAAACTGGTACACTGCTCCCTGTTTTCAGATTGTTGCTCAGAGCAGAGTGATTTCAGGTAGGACGAGGTCCTGTCAGAAGTAGAGTCACGGGACTTAAAATTCCTTTCACACCCAAAGCCAGGGCAAGGATACGGATAATACTTCTCAGAATTCCACTAGATTTCCATCAGCGTATTGCTTTTAAGACTCAGGAGTACAATTGGTAAAATATCAGGTATAGTGACACTTGGTCAGGATGTACTAAAACAGAATGACTTTAACTCTTAAGTAGATAAAATGATACATTGTGAATGTAAGTCTTAGTTAATATCATTTTTAAGATGATATAAAAGTCCCCCTATTGGAAAGAACTTGATGTGAAACAGCAGAGGTTACCATTCATGTCAACCCAGACTTTACAGCTGCAGAGATGTGACAACCTCATGTTCTCACTGATAGAGAAGGGACAGAGCAAGATGGAAGTAACCTGACCTCCTGTCATTCCTACTCTGTCAAGAGGGACAGAGGTGTAACTGTCAGAGGACACTTTTAAAACTAAATTCAGTGACTGAGTAAACAGGAAAAAAGTAACAATAACTTTTATTACATTGGATGCCATTAGAAAGCACTTGAGGGCTTTGATCTTAACATGTCAGATGACAAAGGAGAACCATGCCCCCTGGTGCTTCACTTACTCTGTCATGGGTCCATCCCCCAACCCTCCCCAACCAGGCTAAAGTCATCACTGGTCTGTGGCAGTTCCCAGAGAGATGATCTTCTCTTGGACGAGTAGAGTGTTGTTTCCTCATAGCTTTACTTCTTCTTAATTCAGGATTCAGGAACTTACACCTGGATGACCAAATGACCCTACTGCAGTATTCATGGATGTTCCTCATGGCATTTGCCCTGGGGTGGAGATCATATAGACAATCAAGTGGAAGCATGCTGTGTTTTGCTCCTGATCTGATTATTAATGAGTAAGTTATTTATGAGTCATTTTCCCTGTATTCATAGGGTATTTTTAACCAGCTGATGTCTTCCTGATGGATTGCTATTGTGATTATTCAGGACTCAATCAATTCTATCAGGTTTCTTAAAACTGGGCAGACTTGAAAAAACTTGAAATAAAGTTGTCTATCAATGCTTAATGGCTGGCCAAACGTACATGGAACATTATTATTACTGTCCCAGGACACACTGAAGGGTACTTTTTTTTTTTTTTTTTTAAGATTTATTTATCCATTTTAGAGAGTTAAGAGAGTAAGAGGGGAAGCATCTCAAGCAGACTCCCCGCCTAGTGCGGAACCCATGTTGGGGCTTGGTCCCATGACCTGAGATCATGACCTGAGCCCAAATCAAGAGTTGAAGCTTAACCTACTGAGCCACCAGACACCTCGAAGGGTACTTTAGTTTTTTTGTTTGTTTAAAGATTTTATTTATTCATTCATGAGAGACAGAAAGAGAGAGGGAGAAGCAGGCTCCATGTAGGGAGCCTGACACAGGACTCAGTCCCGGGTCTCCAGGATCACATCCCTGGCCAAAAGCAGCACTAAACTGCTGAGCCACCTGTGCTGCCCTCAAAGGGTACTTTGTAATACAGTGAGCATCTCTGGGGTCAATTGATCTCACTTTCAATAGAGACAACTATAGATGAGGACATCTTGGCCTACCCTAGGAGGGACAGGCCCAGAGACAGAAGGACCCTCATAGCATGACAAGGCCCACTCAGTGTTTATGACTTGCAAAGTTTTTTTTTTTTTTTTAAGGAGAGAGAACCAATCCAATTTTCAGATTTTGTAGAGGAGCTATTCTTGTGTCTTCTAGACCTTTGCTTTCATCTCTGAAATATTTGAGGCATCCCTTCCCCTGACTTCATTGCACTTGTTTTCTGAGTAGTTTTCTGCCTCCAGTGTGTCCTTCATCATATTGACAATTTTTTCCTTCCAAATACAGTCTGATCCCATCACGTACCTCCCCAACATACAGATGTCCTCATTCTCTCCGCCCTGCTTATTCAGTGCATCCTCAGCATGGCTTCTGGCTTCCAGAACCTGGCCTCTTTTTCTTTCTCACTGTTATCTTTTATAGATGGAGCATTCTCACTCTGATGATCTGTTATTCCTCAAGTATTTTGACTCATGATGTTTTTAGCACCTTGTAGGACCTCTCTGTTGTATATCCCTAGCTCTTATCACTTTTCTACCCTATATTGCAATTTTTGGTGCCTACAACTTATCTCCTTTATGAGAGTAAAAACAAGGAGTTCTCACTCTCACACAGACATACCCAAGATCAGAATAAGAAACGATTTCTTTATGAGCTCTGGGGTTAAATCCATTAGAATAGTCCCACTGCACCCTATATGAGTCAATCCATCATCAGTAGTTTGTTATTAAAATTAAGAGTGACAACTTTAGTTATGTCCAGAATGGCACAGAGTATGGAAACATACATCAGCTGACAAACAGGATGTTTGGAGGAAAGAGAAAGGTAGAGTTGGGAGCGAGGAGGACAGCCCACAGAGACACTCATATCTGTTGGGTGTGCCAGGCCCAAAGCAATGGGTAGAAGTTCCAGAAAAACATCTATTTGAGCAGTGTTAAAGGGAAGGGCCTGCCTTACCATGTGATAAGCTCGCATTATTTTAAGTGTTTTATAGTAGAAACTGGATGATACTAGCTCCAGATATTTTTAAAGACATTCTTAGGCATTGTGAAAGAAACTGCAAGGACTAGGGTAATTCTAGATTTAGAACACAACTTTATACTGCTCCTAGGTTATTCCAAGGCCACTTATCTGGCAGGATAAATAGGAACTACCTAAAGTAGACGTTTCTCCTTTCTGCTGTCAGGCTAGCTAGCTGCATAAAAAACTAGTCCAAAGGCCATGGCTAAGCCCAATCCTGAGTTAAGGTTGGTATCCTTTCTCTATTGGTGATATTTATTTTCTGGCACAGTATTCTCTTGGTGATACAGGAGTCCTTACCAAGTGCTAGCCACTATTTTAGGAGCTTGAGCTGTAATCGTGAGCATGAAAGATGAGGCCCCTTCTAACATTCCACTGGGGAAATTAAATAAATAACCGAAATTCTTGTGGAGAGCCATGATACAAGAGTGTGACTGGGGGGTCGGGGGGCGGGGAGAAGGGGAAGAAGGAGTATATGCTATTTAGATTTGGGGACCACAGAAGACCTATCTAGGGAGCTGAACACCAAACAGTACAGAAGAACAAGCCATGCGAAAGGTGGGGGCCCTGCAAGCAGAAGAAACTAGGGCAAAGGCTGGAATTCCCATACCAGCTCAGAGAAGGGGACAGGGGCCACGTCAAGCAGAAGCTTGGAGGTCAGGGAATAGAGTTCAGTTGTATTCTAGGAGCAAGAAGAAGCCATTGGAGGCTTTCAAACAGCATAACATGCTGGAGAATGGATCAGAGGGCACACCACATACTCCTCACATTCCTAGTCAGCCTGGTACAGAGTAGCAGAGAACAAGCCAGACAAGCTTCCTGGCCCGGATGGCTTCCGGTCTACCCCATCACTACCAGATTCAAATGCTGCCAGGAAACCTTGGTTTAAATGCTTCCAACCAATCCCTGCAGAAAGTAAGTGAATAAAACGATCTACAGCATGCACAACAGAACACTTCTGCAGTGTACACTCAGTTTATTCAGTAGTCTCTGTAGATGCTGTGAACCCAGGAACAAGTTTAGTCTTCCATAGTTCTCACCTATAGGGGATTAGCATTAATAGCAATATAGTTCCATTTTCCTTTGTAAGTTCAGAGTTCTATAAAATAAAACCAAGGAGTATACTTTTGGGGGGAAACTAACTCAAATGCCGGTGTTTGTCTTTTACAGGCAGAGAATGACCCTCCCCTGCATGTATGACCAATGTAAACACATGCTGTTTGTTTCCTCCGAGTTACAGAGGCTTCAGGTCTCTTATGAAGAGTATCTCTGTATGAAAACCTTACTGCTTCTCTCTTCAGGTTGGTAGAGCAACACTCTTTGCTTCTAAAATTCACTTCTAAGTACATCAAGAGCATGAAATGTAAATGTGCAGAAACAAAGGTTTTTTTTTTTTTTTATACGTGGCCCCAAGTCTACCATTATTATTTCCTTCTAGTCAGATATTTAGATTTTTCGTGAATGTCAAGTGTTATAAAGGCACAGCTAGTGGTACCAAGATTAGTAAGACAGGTGCCATAGAAGAAGAGAGGAACATGAGCTCTGCAGGAGCCTCTGACGATCTGGAGTGAAAACATGCTTCTTCCTCCCTGGGACCTTTGGTAATAGCACCAGGGGAAAACTGGAGAAATAGGGCCAACCAGAATGGCCTCTGTTTCTCTACTACATTGTAACTTGGTCAAAAATTAGTTCCCCAAGTATTATTACCATGTCCAGAAATGATGTGAGAAAAATAGGTCGTACGGAAGATCTACGTGATTACTACTAGAGACTTGGCTGATGCAGCATTGCTGCTGCCATGGTGGATAGAGGTGTTTACCTAAAAAACAGCAACAATCTTAAAAGTTTAGATAAAGCTACGGGTATATCAACTCCAGGGAGGTACGTTGTGGCTAGCAAAGGCATTCCTTACTAAACCTAGAAAGCTTTTTGAAAAATACAAAGTCTCTTGGCAGTAAAAAGGAGGCACCTTCAACAACCAGTACAAGAAGGTCTGTGAACAGTTGTTATACACATATAGGCTATTCCAATAAAAATGACGTATCAGGTTAATGTTCATAAAATACTAAGCTGATGACTGAATATTTCTTTCATATGCAAATCAATAAATTTGCAGTGTTTTAAAGTCTTCTTTCCCTGAATAACTCTGGTTTCAGAACTGCTAGATAACTTTAAGCAACTGGATCTATTTCAGCTTTCCTAAGGCACACGTATCATTAAGCTTTCATATTACCTTTGTTCTACAGAAACCCTAAAGGAAAAGATCACTGCTAGAGACTTTAAGGTTACCTAAGGCAGCACACTTGGTAAAGAAGCGAGCTCAATGTGATTTAACAGTTAAAATTCTGATAATGCCCAGATACAGATCAGTGCAAAATACTAACCTATCTTACTTGTCAAAAATGGTAATTTAAGTTGTATACATACCAGACTCACTAGCTATATGTACTTTTTTCATTGCATAGGATATAAAAAAGTAAACTGAACTACTATGTATCACTGGGTCCTTTACAAAAAAAAAAAAAAGGATAGAATTAACAAGAAATAAATATATACCATAAGATATAATCAGACTTCTACTCTGATGGAATATTAGAATAGATACCCTAACCTCCCACTAAAAATGCTAGAGGAAGCAGGCAAAAAAACCAAAGAGGTTAGCTATACTAAGAGGGTATATTTAATAAGTTCAAAGACAGGAAACATACATGAAATTTTTAGTCAGAATGCAGTTTTTTTAAATGCATATATAGGTACATGTGTGTACCATGTACATAAATGAACAGAATAAGAGATACGAGTGAGGGAAGAGGGCTGAAACCGTGCTTTAAAAAAGTGATCCCATTTGTGACCACCATCACAAATGATTATCCTAACCCATTAGTTAGGATAACTATTAGTAACTACATTCATACATACTAACTGCTATTAGTAACTACATTCACAGTATACCAGTTGAAAAAAAAGGCTTTGGTCTAACGTGATCATCAGAGATCCACAATGAAAGGTGGACAAGAATAGGGAAAGGAATTATACAAAGAGTGGCTGAGAATTTTCTGGAATTGTGTAAAGACACCAACCCCCCCTACCTTACTAGGCAGGCTCAGTGAGTTCCATATAACAACACAAGTAAAATCCAAATGACTGAAAAAAAAATCTTCAAAGGAGAAGCAATTTAATAACCACAATAGCAAAGAAGAAAATGGAATGCTATATAACGCTAAGGAAAAATATACTGGAAAATAAAGGTGGACTTCCAGTTTTAGCTCTGACAAACTGCTTGGACAGTGCCATTCCCATTCTCCACAAGCAGCAGCTCAAATGAAAATCTGTAACTTTCCTCAGATCTATCAGAGAATTGAGGTCACGAGGCAAATGACCACATCAGAATCTGGAGAAATAGGCAAACACAGAGACACACAGCCATGATCAGTTTATTAGGGACAGAAGAATCTGGAGCCAGGAACTACTAGAAATGCTTACCGTAATTTTGATTAACTACTGAACAGGGAGGAAGAGCTTGAAAATTCAAAACTAAGAGGGTTGTCTCCTCACAATTTCTTGGGGTTTACTCCAAGGCATAAGCCACAACAGGTTCTCACCAGGAAGATCAGAGAAAAAGCCCCTGTTTTTTGCTCTCTGAGGGAAGCTGCTGTGAGAGCTTCATCTGACCTGAGGGCAAGGGCAAAAAGATCATTGTGGCCACCTCTCCCCTCCTCTCTCATGTAAGGGAAGCAGGAGTGTGAGGTGGGGGAGGAGGTTCAGAAACACTTCTGAAGGTCATGACAAAACAGGTTTTATCATAAAAGGTAAGACACCCCACATCCCCAGCACCTTACCACTGTATCAGTAGGGCTCCAGGATAGGAACTGGATTACACCTGCCAGAACTACAGAGCATGGCCTTTTGAGAAGTTCTCAGGGAAACCCAAAAACAACAGGGGAAAAACAAAACAGGGAAACAGGTTTCAGTTATGAAACACAGCCCAGCTCTAGCCAGTTTAACATAAGACCTTATACCAAAAGCATCATTATCTCAGCTCTGCTCTAGCACTATGCAGCTTTCAGGGAGAAAAAAAAAAAAAAAGTAACGTATGCAGTAAGAATCTGAAGAGACAGTCAAGCATCGGACCCAGCTCATCTATGACACAGATGTTTATCAGATAGGGAAGTGAACACAACCATGATGACTATGTTAAGGGCCCTAATGGAAAAAGTAAACAACATGCAAGAACACATGAGTAATGTAAGCAGAGAGGTGGAAACTCTTAAGAATCAAAAGGAAATGCTAGAGACTAAAAATACTGTAATGAAAATGGAGGATGGCCATCAGTAGACCAGACCTGGTGGAAACCCAAACTCAAGTGCAAAGAGAAGGATAAAAACAACATGGAACCGAGCATTCAAGAATGGTGAGGGCTATTATACAATGTGTCCCGTGCAAGTAACGGGGACAGAAGTGGAAAAAAAAAAAAAAAAAAAAAGAATGGAAGAAATATATGAAGTAATAATGGCTGAGGGTTTTCCAAAATTAATGACGGATGCCAAAACATAGACCTAAACAGCTCAAAAAACTCCAAGAAAGATAAAAATATCTACATCTAGGCATATTTTACTCAAACTGCAGAAAACCAAAGACAAGCAATCCTCAAAGAAACCAGATGGAAAAAGAATCCGCTTTCTCATAGAGGAACAAAGATAAAAATGACATCAGAATGTTCTCCACATGTAGGAAGGGAGTCAGGTGAAGCATTTAACGTTAAAAAAATATATATATCAATCTACAATTGGGTATTCAGTGAAATTGTCCTTCAAAAGTGAGGGTAAAATAAACAGTCTCAAACAAAAACAGAATTAGTCACTAGAAGACCTGTCTTGCATGAAATGTTTAAGGAAGTTCAGAGGAAATGAAAATGATGCAGTTCAGAAATTTGGATCTACATAAAGGAGAACATGAGAGGAGGAAGCGATGAAAATGAAAATTGACTTTTCTTCTTACTTGATCTACCACACAACTGTGGAAGGTGATTACAGCACCAGTACATCATAACAACAGGAGAGTGGACCCGGGCATACTGTTAGCGGGTACCTGCACTATATGGATCAAGTAGAATGGTCATATTTAAAGGAGCTGTAGATCCAGTGTCTATGTATATGTGGAACTCCAGGGCAAGCACTGAAACCACTTTAAATACACGTAATAATTGATATCCTGAGAACAGAGAATATAGAATCATATGAAATGCTCATCAAAAACTGGAGAAGTAGAAAAGAGGGAAGGATTACAAAAGGAAGCATCAGTGCAAAGAGTGCAAAACGGTTACAAACATAGTACCTATTAACCCAAATATATCGAATGGTCACCTGACATGTGTATAGTCAAAAAGTCTTTATTTTTATTTTTATTTTTATTTTTATTTTTTTTTAATGAAGGTGAAAGGAAAAGTTTGCCACCACCGATCCTCAATATAATACAAGACTAAAGGGTCTACTTAGGCTAAGGGTAAGGAATCCCATGTCTAAGAAGTAAAGAGGAACAGAGAGAATGGTAATATGTAAATATGTTTAAGCTGACATCTATTATATAAAGTAACAGCAGTAGCGTTTTGGAAGATCTAAAACCAGAACGCTAGAAGGATAGTTCAATAAGGAAGGTTCAAATTTCAATGACAATGGCTAAAGATAGGAAAGGTACGCAGAGTACCAAAGCACCGAGGTGGGGGGGTGGAGCCCTTACGGAAAACACTGTAAGGAAAAGGTGGGGGGGTGGAGCCCTTAAGGAAAACACTGTAAGGAAAAGCAACCCAAACACATGAAATGAAGGGAAGGGGGTAAACAAGCACACAGGAAGGGAAAAAAACAAATGGTGAACAAATAAATTTATCTGCAATTTCATTAAATAGAGAGGAGATAAAAGTTTCAACGTCAAAAGATACACAAAGAAATCCAAGACTGGATAAAAAAATAAAAAAAAAAAAAGCTCCTTCCATGATACTGAATGATTGACATTAAAGGCCCTCCAGTAACCCAGTGGCGGTGGACTTGTGCTGTAGAGCAGCATGTGGTAAATGTTCTCAGTGTTGCAAGCAAGACTGTCACAGCTGCTCAACTCTGCTCCTTGCAGCATGAACACAGTCATCACCTAAAGAAAGAACAGGCATGGTTATGTTCCAATAAAACTTTATTTACAAACACAGGCTGCTGGTGTGACCAGGCCACCAGTCGTGTTTTGCTGAGTGTTCTTTGAAACCAGAAGAAAGCTGTGGCAGCTTTCTTCAGTTATGATCAGCACAGATGTTAAAGAGCTGGGGTTTTTTTTTTCTCACTTTATTTAAAGTTACTCCTTACATAAAGCATTCTACTTACCAGAAAAGTAATTCTAAGTATGTCGCTTAAACGCATAGAGCAAAAATTAATGAAGCTCCAAAGATAATTAGGGGTAATTTGGGATAGATGGAATTCTTTTAAATATAAGCACTGATAGGACTTTGCCAATCATTATTTTTAGAGTTCAGGTAATAAGCAGGAAAAAAATACAGCTCAACAATCGATGAAAGTATTAAATTTTAGTATTTAAGAAATTAGCAATAATTAGGTTATCTGTAACATATTAATGTACTTTTAACATGGTAAGCTCTTAGCACTTCTGATGAAGTAGACTTCATTTTCACAGTTAATACTGACATCTTAGAAGTGCCAAGTGTTGCTTTATAGAATCTGAACGTTTTCATGTGTGTTCCTTGGTCTAACCCTATTCAAAATCCAGGGAGAGTGGTACACCACATTAACAAAATGAAAGGTAAAAGTCATACAATCATCTCAACAACAGGTGCAGAAAAAGCATCTAACAAAATTCAGTGTCTGTTCATGATGAAAACATTCAACAAAATGAGTACAGAGGGACATACCTCAGCATAATAGCCATATATGACAACCCACAGCTAACATCATACTTCATGGTGAAAAGCTGAAAGCTTTCTGTCTACAATCAGGAATAAAACAAGGCTATCCACTGTCATCACTTTTATTCACCACAGTATTAAGGTTCTAGCCAGAGCAATTAGACAAGAAATATAAAAGGCATTCAAATCTAAAAGTACTAAATAAAACTCTCTCGGCAGATGCCATGATATTATATATAGAAAAATTTAAAGACTCCACAAAGAGACCGTTAAAAACAAGTAAGTTCATAAGGATGCAGGATACAATATCGATATGCAAAAATCTGCGGCAGTTCGAGACACTAATAATAAGAACTATCAGAGAAACTAAAAAATATAACTCCATTTACATTTGCCTCAAAAATAATATCTAGGAATAAAATGTTTTTAAGGAGGTGAAAGACCCATGCACTGAAAACAGTAAGACACTAATGAGAGAAATTGAAGATGACAGAAATAAACGCAAAGATGTTCCATACTCATGGATTAGAAGAATATTCTTAAAATGTTGACATTTCCAAAAGCAACCCACAAATTAAGTGCAATCCCTGTTACAATTCCAGTGGCATTTTTCACAAAAGAAATCCTAAATTCTGTATAGAACTCTAAAAGACCCAGAATAGCCTAAGATACCGCAACATTACAGTACCACGTCTAACTATAAAGCTTTCTCACCGCAAAGAAAATGATCAGCAAAATGAAAAAGCAGCCTACAGCATGGGAGAAAATCCTTGCAAATCCTAATTGGCCAAAGGGCACATGAAAAGATGCTCATCATTACTAGTCATTAACAAGGAAATGCAAATCAAAACCACATGAGATCCCACCTGACCTCTATTAGAATGTCTGTTACCAAAAGACAAGGAATAAGTGCTGGCGAAGGTGTGGAGAAGAGGGAAGCTGTACTCACTGCAGGTGGGAATACAAATTGATGCAGCCACCGTGGAAACAATATGGGTGTTCCTCAACAAAGTGAAACAGGACTACTGCACGACCCTGCAGTTCCACTTCTGGGTATGTGTCCACAGAAAATGAAAATACTCGAAAAATATATGTAGCCTCATACTCATGGCATAATTACTGATAGTAGCTAAGATACGGAAGCAGCTGAAGAGTCCACCTATGCAAGAGTCCACCTATGGTTTGTTTAGTAAATATATCCAATAGACCATTATTCCACCATAGAAAGGAGTGGAATCTTGCCACTTGCAGCAGTTTGGATGGACCTTGAAGGCACTGCGCTAAGTGAAATAAGCCAGTCAGAGAAAACTGAGCACAAACGAATATATATAGGGACGCCTGGGTGGCTCAGTGGTTGAGCATCAGCCTTTGGCTTAGATTGTGATCCCGGGGTCCTGGGATCGAGTCTCACATCTGGCTCCCTGTGAGGAACCTGCTTCTCCCTCTGCCTCTCTCTCGGTGTCTCTCATGAATAAATAAAATCTTAAAAAAAAAAAAAATATATAATCTCACTTATACGTGGACTCTAAAAATAAATAGGGACACGGGCTCTTGTATGCAGAGAACAGACTGGCAGTCTCCAGCGGAGGGTGTTTTGGAGGGTGGGAGAAATGAGGGAAGGAGAGGGTTAAAAAGTGCAAACTTCCCGGTATAAAATAAGTCACATGGATGTCATGTGCAGCTTGGTGACTATAGTTATTAATAATATATATTATATATATGAAAGTTGCTCAGTAAATATTAAATGTCATCATGAGAAAAAAATGTATACTATCTGATGATGGATGTTAACTATAGATGTATTGTGATCGTTTTGCAATATATACAAATATTTGGTCATTCTGTTGTACAACCTGAAACTAATGTCAATTTTATCTAAATTTTTAGAACTTAAAACTCCATGAGAAAGATTAGGACATGCAGCTAAGGCAGGTTATACTCAAATCCACTGGACAAGTAAGAATTAAATCTTCCTGCTCCTAAAACCACTGCTTTTCCTTACCTTAATTCCAGCATTTTCTAAGATGTCATCAACAATGAACTTAAGTTTGGGGAAACATCATGTTCCCTTCCCTAATTCTGGCTCTGATAAATCCTGAAAACCAATAGTCTACCTAACTTTGTATTAACCTTTAATTTTGCTTACATTTTGACCAAATCCTTTTTTCCCTAACCATTAACACAGAACCAAAGTTCTGAGGAGTACACTTGGAGAAATTTGGCCATGTACAAAAATCAGTCAGTCTTTGCAGGATTCATGAACATGATTAACCTTCTGTTCACAGTCCTTCTTACTGGTATCAGTTTTTGAAGAGTAATAAATGATTCATTTTTATACCGATTTTACAATCTGGAATCCATAAGTTTTTTTCTAAGTGCGTAAGGGAAGGCTGATACATGCTCCCCAGCAAGGCAAGACTCCAGGTTAAATCCTCTGATTTTCTATTATCCCCTCATCTCTCTTGCCTGTACTTTCAGGATCCTGTGAGATGCTTGTATTTTCATGGAATGTATCTAGAGTGTATATACAATACATGTCATGAAGCATGCTATTGTTAATAAATGCCCTACAGGCACATAGGCAGAGTTACCTTAAGAAAATTCTTTCCTTGACCACATCTTAACCTTTTAGTTCCTAAGGAAGGTTTGAAGAGCCAAGAACTGTTTGATGAAATTAGAATGACCTACATCAAAGAGCTAGGAAAAGCCATTGTCAAGAGGGAAGGGAACTCCAGCCAGAACTGGCAACGCTTTTATCAACTGACAAAACTCTTGGACTCCATGCATGATGTAAGTGTCACACATGAATCCAGGTGTCCGCAGTGTTGTTTGGGACGTTTGATTTGTGTATATGATGATATACCAATAGTTTTGGCTTGGTTTGGTTTTCTTCCTTTTGATCGATTTTGGTGGTGGTTGAGGCTCAGGTTGTCAGCCTCGGTTTGGTACACATTTCTCCTAAGGCCAGTTATGAAATATCTAGTTACATGCTTAGAACATCATGGTGCCAGGACAAAATTTAATAGCACTATTAAAAACAAAAATGCCAAATTCCCTATTTTTATGTGACTAATTAAATTAGCATATGGCCTTCACATATTGTCGTACTATGTACTACAGTTCATCATGATACACTTAAGGCCGTATAATTCTCTACAATTCTACGGAATCCAAAATGTGCCTGGTACCTGAATGCCCACTTTAACTTCTTTTTTAGCTGGTGGATTCCAGCCAAGATTGGTATATTCTAGGTCAGATATATTTTTAAAAATTAAAGGCCAAAAAGCATGAGATGTTTCTACTAGTAAGTTTTCAACAATCGTTTGTATTATTTTCTCTTGCAGGTGGTTGAAAATCTCCTTAACTTTTGCTTCCAAACATTTTTGGATAAGACCATGAGTATTGAATTCCCAGAGATGTTAGCTGAAATCATCACCAATCAGATACCAAAATATTCAAGTGGAAATATCAAAAAACTTCTGTTTCATCAAAAGTGACTGCCTTAATAAGAAAGGTTGCCTTAAAGAAAGTTGAATTTATAGCTTTTATTGTACAAACTATCAATCTGTCCTGTAGCGGTTTTGCTGTTTTATTTTTTCCTTTTTGTTTTTGTCTGGTCTTTTTGTTTTGTTTTGTTTTAAATACGCACTACATGTGGTTTATAGAGGGCCAAGACTTGGCAACAGAAGCAGGTGAGCCATCACTTCTCTGTGGTGGGCAGAGTAGAGAGTGCTAGTTGGTGGAGCCCAGAAATTAGCAGCAGTCATGGGGGTGATCTCCACTGCCAGGGAAGGATGGCACCTAAGCCACCAGTGCCCAAACTCTGCGTGTAAACTTTCCGCTCATACTTTTCACAGTTGGCTGGACAAAATTTTCTAGACTTTATGTGGGTGTATTTTCCCCTGTATAGTTAGGATAGCATTTTTTGATTTTTTGCATGGAAACCCGAAAAAAAGTTTACAAGTGTATATCAGAAAAGGGAAGTTGTGCCTTTTATAGCTCTTACTGTCCGGTTTTAACAATTTCCTTTATATTCGGTGAACTACGCTTGCTCATTTTTTCTTACATAATTTTTGTATTCAAGTCATTGTACAGCTGTTTGAGATGGGCAGCTAGTTCATAGCTTTCCTAAATAAACTCTAAACATTAATCTTCTGTGTGAAAATGGGTTGGTGCTTCTAACCTGATGGCATTTAGCTATCAGAAGACCACAAAAATTGACTCCTATCTCCAGTATTCTCATCAAAAAAGCTCATATTTTGTATATATCTGCTTCAGTGGAGAATTCTCTAGGTTGTGCAAATTAACCGTCCTAACTGGTATAGAGCACCTAGTCCAGTGACCTGCTGGGTAAACTGTGGATGATGGTTGCAAACAACTAATTTAAAAACAAACATACAAAACACAAAAAAACTACCAAGAGGCCCTGTTTGTACTTAATGCCCTATTGTTGCTATGACTGGATGGCAAGAAAGTTGGTCAACCGTCTTTCAGGACCTTTTGTTGTAGTTTGTATAACTTCTTGAAAGTCAGGATTCCAGATAACCAGCTGAGACACAGCTGAGAGATTTGAATCAGACCAAGTATCTCCTCTCACTCAACTTCACCCCCCAAATCAATCTTCAATATGGCAAATGTAGCCAGACACCCATTTTCACATTCCCATCTGTCACCAATTGGTCTACCTTTCCTGGCGATGCAGGAAAGCTCAGCTACTGATTTTTGTGATTTAAAACTGTCAGACTTCCATGTTTGTAAGACTACACATGCCTCACATCCCTCCGTGTGCCATAGTTTAACAAAAGTCTTGTGAATTTTTCCTCCTCACTATTGAGAATGATCATTTTAAACAAAATAGAAGCTGTAGTAGCCCTTTCTGTGTGCACCTTACCAACTTTCTGTAAACTCGAAACTTGTATTTACTAAGCCACAAGAAATCTGATTTCTATTCAAGGTGGCCAAATTATTTGTGTAATAGAAAACTGAAAATCTAATATTAAAAATATGAAACTTCTAATATATTTTTATATTTAGTTATAGTTTTCAGATATATATCATATTGGTATTCACTAATCTAGGAAGGGAAGGGCTACTGCAGCTTTACATGCAATTTATTAAAATGATTGTAAAATAGCTTGTATAGTGTAAAATAAGAATGATTTTTAGACGAGATTGTTTTATCACGACATGTTATATATTTTTTGTAGGGGTCAAAGAAATGCCGATGGATAACCCATATGATTTATAGTGTGTGTAAGCATTCATACAGGCAGTGGTCTCAGAAATGCAACAGGTTTGCTCCAGGGGAAGAGGGAGACAGAGATTGGCCCCGTGTGCGATGAAGGCCGCGAGGCTCCGTCCCATTCAGATCACAGAGTGAGTCATCCCCTGTCACCCACAGTGACCGCCCCCCTCATTCCAGTGAGTCTGTCCCCGCAGGTCCGCTGGCCGCTGGCCAGGTCTCCCCCAGCGCTCGCATGTGCAAACGAACCGGGGGAGGGCAGAGAGGTGGCGCTCATAAGCACGCGCCTGCAAGCACACCTGCCGTCAGGGTCACTTTCACACGGAGCCCCCCCTGGCGGTGTGGCCCAACGCAGAGCCTGGAGGCGTTAGGCAGTAAGATGCACAGAGGTACCTGCAGCATGTAAATAGCGCAGAGTCCCACAGGTTGCCAGATAACACACTAACTCCTTTCTATCCTGCGAGAGTTCATTTCCAAACAAAACGAGTACATGTTTGTTTTCCTTAAGTGCTTTTTTTGAATGTTGTTTGTTATTTTTCAGTATCTGGAGAAATTAATAAAAAGTGTAATTTGCTTTTCGAATGCTCTCTAAAAAGGTAATGCGCCTTTTTTAATGGTTTAAATTGATCTCAAAAGTATTTTAGGATGGTTTGTAACCCAGCTGGATGTGAAACTTTTGGTGCCTCAGAAATACCGCTTGAATATTATCAATGACAGGGTTAAGTTTCAAAAAGAGCTTCTGGAAGGTAAATTATTGTTCATTTATGGAAAGTTACATGGTTAGAACCAGAAAGCACATCACATGTTAATCTTGTTTTAGTCCCAACCTCGGTTCTCAAGAAACAGAGCTCAGTGGGAAAAAAAAAAAAAAGATCCGTGCCATTTGTCAAAAGAAAATCAGCTGACATTCGTGAAACTAGGAAACTGTCCCCTAAATGGAAAAGAACCCATGCCCTTGTAAAATAAGCAGGAAGAAAGTTATCTTAATTACATTTGAGTAGAATTACAATTTCAGTGAGAAAAGATCCAGTGCTTTTTTCTACCTGTGTGGTGTCTTGCCATCCCAAACTAAGTTTGTAGCCACTTCAGGGAGAGTTGGCAACATGCCTCAGTAACTTACAGCAAATCCTGAAAAGTATTTTGAATTAGTGGTGGAGAAATGTGACCTTCTCAGTGTTTTTAGGCCTTGCTGGGGATTCTATAGAAGTGCTTGTCCAAACCTATAGCAGGGGAACCTGAAGGATCATCTACCTTCTCCTAGAGAGAGAGAAAAGACACCCCAAAAGGAAAGCCAACACACCTCACGTCTGAAGAGCTTGAAAGTTAGCGTAAGGGGAGCTCTGGATGTGCGTACAGAGGGAAGCCAATGTCACTTCAGGACTGGGGGGCGGGAGGGGAAGGGCACTTCTAGTTTCACTTACCTAGAGCACCTCTTATCCATCAGTCTTAGTTTTATGTTAAATACCCTAAAACTACATCACTGTGGAATGAACAATAGGATTATATGCTGATCTGTCCAAATTCAAGAACCCTGGCAGCCCTCAGTGAGATTTCCGTGTTGGCCCGTCACCCTCAAGACTGCAGCTGTAAATGAATGTGTTTTAACGTGCCTGGTTTGAGAGTTGGATGGGAGAACAGGAGTGTGAGGAGAGGACACTTGAACCACTTTGAATGGAAGTTGTCTCGTTTCCCAGACTGCTCAGTCAGCCTGGTCCACCAGGGATTAGTGACCAGGTTTTCAGGAAAGGATTAGCTTCTCTCTAGAAAATGCCTGAAAGAAGGATTTTATTTTGTGACGAAAGGCTGTATGAAAATACCCTCCTCAAATAACTTGCTTAACTACATATAGATTCAAGTGTGTCAATATTCTATTTTGTATATTAAACAAATGCTATATAATGGGGACAAATCTATATTATACTGTGTATGGCATTATTAAGAAGCTTTTTCATTATTTTTTATCACAGTAATTTTAAAAATGTGTAAAAATTAAAACCAGTGACTCCTGTTTAAAAATAAAAGTTGTAGTTTTTTATTCATGCTGAATAATAATCTGTAGTAAAAAAAAAAAATGTCTTTTTACCTACACAGTGAAATGTCAGACTGTAAAATCTTGTGTGGAAATGTTTAACTTTTATTTTTCATTTAAATTTGCTGTTCTGGTATTACCAAACCACACATTTGTATTGAATTGGCAGTAAATGTTAGTTAGCCATTTACAGCAATGCCAAATATGGAGAAACATCATAATAAAAAAATCTGCTTTTTCATTATGTGACTCCAACATGCCTTTGTCAAACTCACACAGTTCAAATTTTCCTACTTTTTTTCTCCTCCTTCTACTGAAGGCAGAATCATCACTTCAGGAGACCTTAAGACCCTGAAGTGGACACGGACACATCAGTGTGGCCGCATTGGCAGGTTCATAGGGCAGAAATCCAAAGTGGGCTTCACCCCAGTGCCAAAGACACAGACTGTCCCATCCATGCCTCCGAGGGGCCTATGCCAGGCACTACGCAGGGGACAAAGGGAAGAAGAACCCACTCCCGAGCAGTTGCCCACTCTATCCATCTTTTTATCATGAAAAGTGACGTTTTTTGTAAACAGATGTTAGATGTTAACTAGCCAAAATTGTTGCATTCTTTTAAAATCAATCCATTCTCTCAGAAAAGAACATACCTAGTGCATCTGGCAGCACTGTGCTCGGCACAGACAATAGAGACAGGAGGGGCGCACACGGCAAAGCAGTCCTATACGATCTCTTTGGTATTTCCCCAAAATATCTTGTGTTCAAGGTCAGATCCATGGCCTGGATGATGTCACAGACAAACTTTCCTATAAATACCATCTTCTCCACCACTGACTTCCTTTACTAAGAAAAAGGCATCATGATTTCACAACCGAGCTTGCCTTAGCCATCCTAAGCATCCCAAGCATTTGCTAAATACCTGCTTTACTAAGGGACAAATACTGCAGAAAGAGTCCGAGTGTGCAAATCCTATCCTGACTCTCCGTCGCTCAGAGTAGGGAACTGCAGTGTGTCTGGGAGCCCCCAGCTCTGCCGCACACACGTCACTGCCTCTGCAGGCCCCGCGAGCAGCACAGCTGCCGACACCTTCATCATGTCACACCACTGAGTCCTCGGCCAGTGGAAGCAAGGAAGGAGCACCAATGCGGAGGAAGATCCCAACTCCATTTATAAAAAAGGAAACAGGCTCAGAGTTCAGGCGAACTGGTCCGTAGCTGCCGACGCCTGTCCTATTGAGGTTTGAACGGCAAGTCTCTGGAATGAGGCCATTCATCCCGTGGCAGAGAACGTGCCTTCTGTCCACAAACCTCCCAGGAAACTGGTTTTGTTCTCTGTTCTTAATGTCTCACATTTACTGAGCCCTTAACCCAGTGCCAGGCCTCATGTTTCGATACATTATCTCACTTAAGTTTGCAGGCCTATTTGTAGCGCTCTGAAATGCTGCTGGCAAGTCCTGCCAACTACTACAATGGCCTTCCATGCATTTATACGAGGACACGGGGGCTCACAAACACTGCGTTACTTGCCTAGAGTCACAAAGCTTTGAAGTGGTTAAATAGAACCTTTAATTAAAAAAAAAACACACACACACACTGGGCATCTGGCTCCAGAGTTCATGCTCTTAAGCACTACTCAGAAATTATGAGTATGAAGCTCCTAACTAGATTAGAAGGACCCATACTGAGCATTCTGTGTCAGGCCTTGTGACATGATCTCGTTTTAATTTAATCCCTTCTGCTACCCTATCAATTCTGCCTTAGACACTGAACAATGATATTTTCCTTCTAAACGCCCGTGTCTTAGCCTCTGGGGATGGTGCTGGTCAAAAACACTAACTGCCCAGAGACGACAACATGCTTGACTTTGTCAAATATCCAACAAGGAACCTGTCTCATCAACAGCCACAGGAAAATCAACCAACATTGCTTCAAGGGTCGTGGGGCATACTGGCTACACTGACACTGAAGACCAAAGTTGTTTATTAAGAAAACCGATGCAGGTCAACAGAGGAATCAGGTGTATACACTCTAAATTAGCCATAGGCTTTTCTGGGATCCTTCATGGGTCACTGTCTTCTAGACACTTGTCTCAGTACACGTGCAGCTGTGCTGGAAAAAAGAATCGAGGCCATCTGAGACTGTGAGGATTGTCTGCTAGAATTGCAAGGAACTGAGATGATAATAAAACTCCCCAAAATGGAGAGATGAGGAGAGTGTGCAAAAAAAGCCAAACAAAGGTTCATACAAGATTAAGCTGGGCCATAATTCTCTCCTGATGAGTTTCATGGCCCACAGTGTGGCCGGCATGCTAGACGAGCTAACTTAAAGTCCACAAAAGCAACAGTAAAATTCCAAGGTAATAAGGCCTCTTCCCCCAAGGAATCGAAGATGACAGCCACATGGCTCATCAATCCCACTCCTCCGTATCTATTCAAAGGGAATGAAAATGTGCACATGCAAATGTTCATAGCAGCAGCATTCATAATAGCCAAGAAGTGCAAAGACCCCAGTGTCCATCAACTGATGAATAAACAAAATGTGACAAACCCACAGCACACATTATCCAGCAGTAGGAAAGTGACATAATGCTTGTTCTAATATGGATGATCTTCAAAACCAGTATGCAGAGTACAAGAAGTCAGACCCAAAAGACCACATATGACTTGACATCACTTACGTGAGATGTCCAGAAGAGATGTAGCTACAGATACCAAAGCAGATCAAAGGTTGCCTGTGGCTGGGGATGGCAACAGGGCCAATTTAATGGGTGTCACCAATTAAAATGGGTGACAGTAGGCATGAGGGAACTTTATGGGGAGATAAAAATTTTAAAACTGGATTATACGGATGATTGCACAACTTAGTAAATTTAATAAAAATTATTCAATTGTACACTCACGGTGAGTAAACTTTGTGGTATGTATGTTATCTCTGTATATATTGTTAAAGAAATGTATTTTTTTAAATATATAAGAGGCAGATGAGCAAATGCGTAGCTGCCATTTGCCTGCATCAGAAGCCAGGACAAAGTACTTTGAATACATGAAAACAGATGCAGCTGTTTTTCCAAAAAGCCTATGGAAGAGAGAACGTTCTCACTGTGCTGGATGTTAAAGGATCAATTACAGTTAGCAGCACAAACACGGGCTTACTCCGTAGTAACAGATTTTACCCTAATTTTTTTTTCCCACAGTATGTCATTTTATTTATGGTCAAGTATAGATTCCCCCCCCAACCCGCCCTGGTATTTAATTTATCATGTGCCATAGCCGTGCTCACCCTGAGACAGCCACCATGTGCAAAGAGACCGCAAACGTGACAAGTAAAAGCCAAACTCGCACACACAGGCCCATTTTAAATACAAAGGGATGTGTGTAACTAAGACCTTAGTAGCTACAACTTCATAATGAGGCAAATCTGGGATCAAGTCTTGCTTCTGCCTTTTAACTAAATCTGTGACCTTGGGAAAGTTCTATAGCCACTCCAGTTCCACATGAAAAATGGAATAACATCATCTTAAAGGAATGAGAGAAGTAAATGAGATACAGGATTTAATCTGCTCAGCTCAGTGCCTACCACCCAAGAAGCGCTCAAGACATGTGAACTGTTCTTTAAATCCTCAAGGAAATCTAAAAGGGGGATTTTTTTAATGCTTTCCCCAAAATTCACAGGAAAAATGTGAATGATCACGAACACTGTGAACACCAGGAAGGCATACAAACTTTCAATCTCACATATCCTAATAAAGACAGGTCACACACAGGGTTAGGGGAGACTGTTAGGATACTGGCCTGCACTCTCATCACATCATACGTTCCCAACTATCACACCTTGGCAGGGGTTACCCAGAAGTGACTACTCTTTCAGAAGGGTCTTCCATTTCCAACAAGTATTTCACAGTGCGAATAGAGCAGTGGCAAGGCCATTAAGATCAAAGGAGAAGTGGTAAAGTTACAGAATTGACTGAGTTCTTTATACTGAATTCATCCTGGTTAATAAGGAGACTGACTGAAAAAGCAACCACCCTGTTACTCTTTTATCCCACATGGACAGTTCCCCCGGGCTATCCCTGTAACTGATGCATAGAAATACGAACTAAATTGCATTAATTGGCATTAATGAGAGGGAGAACAATCTGAACTAAAAATCACTATTATAAATTTTTTTAAATACACCCAACAGAATTGAAAACATGTCCACATAAAAACGTATCCACAAATATTTAGAACAGCATTACTTACGAAAAACGAAAAAGTGGACACCATCTAAATGTGCATCAACTAATAAATGCATAAATAAAATGTGGTACATCCATACAATGAAATATTATTTGGCAATAGAAAGGAATGAAGTATGGGTGCATACATACAACACAGATGAACTTCGACAACGTTATGCTAAGTGAAAGAAGCCAATCACAAAAGACCACATATTTTCCATTTATAGTAAATGTCTGAAGTAGGCAAGTCTATAGAGACAGAAGGTAGATATGTGGCTTCGGGGGCAGGGGAAAAGGAGGGGATAGTGATGAGTGACTGCTTAATGGGGACTGGGCTTCTTTTGGGGATTAATGAAAATACTCAAAAATTGTACTGATGATTGCACAACTCTGAGGAAGCCTTTGAATTGTACATTTCAAATGCGTAAATTTTATGGTATCTGGATTATAGCCCAAAATAGATGTTCAAAAGAAGAAATATATAACCCAAACAGCTCTATATCCATTAGTTAAACTGAATTTGTACTTGAAAACCTCTCCATCAAGAAAATCCAAGGCTCACATGGTTTCACTGGTCAATTCTACTCAACATTTAAGGAAGAAACAATAGCAATTCTACAGGAACTCTTTTTTTTTTTTTTTTTTTTTATTAATTTATGATATTCACACAGAGAGAGAGAGAGAGAGAGGCAGAGACACAGGCAGAGGGAGAAGCAGGCTCCATGCACCGGGAGCCCGACATGGGATTCGATCCCGGGTCTCCAGGATCGCGCCCTAGGCCAAAGGCAGGTGCCAAACTGCTGCGCCACCCAGGGATCCCTATAGGAACTCTTTCAAAACAAAACCAAAACAGAAGAGGAGTGAATAATTCTCAATCCATCCTATAAGGCCAGCACTACCCTGATACCAAAATTAGCCAGTAATTACAAGAAAACTACAGACTAGTGCAGCCCAGGTGGCTTAGCAGTTTAGTGACACCTTTGGCCCAGAGCGTGATCCTGGAGACCCAGGATCGAGTCCTGTGTCGGGCTCCCTGCATGGAGCCTGCTTCTCCCTCTGCCTGTGTCTCTGCCTCTCTCTGTCTCTCTCTGTGTCTCTCATGAATAAATAAAATCTTAAAAAAAAAAAAAACTACAGACTATATCCCACATGAACATAGATACAAAAATTCTAAACAAAACTTTAGCAAATAGAATCTAACTATATTAAAAGGTCACACCATGACCGAGGGGTTACCCCAGGAATACAGATTGGATTCGTGTTTCAAGATCAACTAATATAACTGTCAATAGTGAAAAACTAAAAAAGAAAAATCCATGATTATCCAACAGATGCAGACAAAGCAGGTGATAAAACCCAAGAGACCCTCCTAATTAAAAGCTAACAAACTCTCAGCAAAGTAGGAATAAAAGGGAACTTCCGTAATCAACATAATAAAGGGCATCTAGAAAACACCTTCCAATAGCACCATACTGAATGTGAAAAGACTATTTCCCTTCTCATTTCAGTAACAAGACAAGGATGTCCATGCTTATTATTTCCATTTAACACTGCACTGGAAGCTCAACCCAAAACCGTCACACAAGAAAGAAACAAAAAAAGCATTTAGATTAGAAAGAAATAAAACCAACAATCTTTATTCATAGACCAAATGATCATCTATGCAAAAATTCTGTGGAATCTACAAAAATTTCACCTAGACTTCAAAAAAGTTCAACACAGTATTATCATGGGACCCTGAAATTCCACTCCTAGATATATACAGAAAGCAACTGAAAACAAGTCCTCAAGCAATTCACGCATGTTCCTAATAGAATTATCCAGCAACAGACAAAAGGTGGAAACAGCCCACGTGTGTTCATCAATGGATGATGAATGGATAAGCAAATGTTGATACACATAAGCACTGAAACCTAATTCAGCCATAAAAAGGTTAATGAAGTACTAATTCACACTACAACTTGGATGAACCTCGAAAACATTATGCTAAGTGAAAAAAAAAAGAGACACAAAATGTCACATGCTGTAGGATTCTATTTATATGAAACACCTATACACCTATCATAAATAAATCTATACATACGGAAAGTAAACCGATGGTTTCCAGGGGCTGAGGAAAAGGGATAATAAAGATAAATTACTTTATGGATAAGAGTTTCGCTTTGTTGTTGTAGAAGTGTTTTGGAACTGGTGGTTGCACATTATAACTAATACTCGATGCCACTGAATTATTTACTTTTAAATGGTTAATTTTATGTTATATTAATTTCATCTCAAGAAATTAGTTTTTAAAATGCTACTCAAGGAGAGTGTCCACGGTGGTGACATAGAAAGGCCCCAAACCCACCTCCTCCACAAACACACCAAATCTACATCTATTTATAGAACAATTCTTCCTGAAAAACTGAGGGTTGACTAGCTTCTATACCTAAAAGACAGGGAGACTACAGAGAGAGAGGCGAGAGGCACACAGTGACGGAGACACAATCATGAAGGGAACCCCACCCACTGTGGCTCTATGAACTGCAGTGGGGAGGAATAGTACAGAGGGACCAGGAGTATATTCGTACACCCCGGGGCACAGACAAAAAGCCATGGCTTAGAAGAGCAACTAGAATATAAAAGATCCAGCCTTGGAACCCTACAAAATGTCAGGGGAGTTGCATGAACTCTCTCTGAGTGGGAGGGGCTTGTAAACACCATGGTTTATGCTCCCCCTGCACCTCACCAGTGCAGATCAGACCACAGACCTGACACCACAGCTGACCAGTCACCTCAGTGAGACCCAGGTCACTAGCCTACACCAGCCTATGCTATCCCAAGGCAGCCCCAGCATGATGTATACCAGGACCCTTCTGGTCAGCACTCATTATAGATTTAGCTATCTCACTAAGGTGATACAGGCACAGAGCACCTGGAACACTCCAGGCCTACAACACTTCAGCTCCAGATCACTTACTAAAGATCCCAGAACCTCCCAGCTCATGCCAGCCTCAGCTCTGCATAACTCACCAGAAGTACCCCTGCATGGAACATGTCTTGCACAGAGTACCTCCTACATAGAGCACCCCAGCCTGCACCTGCCTGGGCTCCAACCACCAGGATGCCACCTACAGAAAGAACTGCAGGACCTCTGCTTGCATCCACTTCAGCTTCAACTGCCCTGCCAGGGTGCCTCCTGCATGGAGAACGCTGGAACCACATCAACCCATACCACGTCAGCCATCCCAACCATTTGTCCCCATGCAGAGTACCCCAGAAAGCCCAGCCCATGCCAGCCAAGCTCCAGTCAGCCAAAGTCACCAGACACACAGTCTACACAGGGGATAAACATACATGAGACCATTCCTCCAACTTTAGGAGAACTAGTTTTTCCACCTAATTCACTGAAACCAACAGAAAGAGTCAAGCAAAATAAGGAGACAGAGGAACAGGCTCCAAATGAAAGAACAAGACAAAACCTCAGAAAAAGAACTAAGTGAAATGAAACAGAGATAACTAACCTACCTGATAAAGGTTCAAAGTAATAGTCAGAAAGATGCTCAATGGATTGGAGAGAAGAGCAGACAACCTCGGAATTTTGACAAAGAGGTAGAAAATATAAAAAAGAACCAATCTGAGTTGAAGAACACTATAACCGAAATGAAAAGTATACCAGAGAGAATCAACAGTAAATTAGAGAATGCAGAAAAACAAATCAGCAATCTGGAAGACAGGGTTAATGGAAAGCATCCAAGCTGAAAGGCAAAAAGTAAAAAGATTTTAAAAAGTAAGAATAGGTTAAGGGATCTCTTGGACAACATCAAGCAAAGAAACAATTACATTATAGGGGTCCCAGAAGGAGAAGACAGAAAAAAAGGAGAAGAAAACTTACTTGAAGAAACAATTGCTGAAAACTTCTCTAACCTGGGAAAGCAAACAGATACTCAAGTTAAGGAAGTAGAGAGAGTTCCAAACAAGGGGACCCCAAGGAGATCCACACCGCAACATATAAAGATTAAAATGTTAAAGACTAAAGATCGGGCTTTCCTTGTGTGTTACTATTGCTGCTTTTAAAATTATCCATCTGCTCTATCCACTGACTTTTCAGCAGATACGGATTTTTATCAGTACTAGAAGCCAGTAACTCTCTACCAGGCAAGGTTATCATTCAGAATTAAAAGGAGATAAAGAATTCTCCAGACAAACATCGGCTAACCAAACAAGATTTCACAGCATGTTAAAGAGACTTCTTTAAGTGAAAAGAAAAGGCCATCATTAAAAGAAATGATGAAAATTAAAAATTTTATAAGTAAAGGCAAACTTCCAATAGAGGTAGTAGAGAAATCACTTATAAAGCTAATATGAAGGTTAAAAGACAAAAGTAGCCAAATAATTACATCTAAAACATAGTAAAGGGGACTCACAAAAAGATGTAAAACGGGATAAGATATATGTAAAACATGGAGAAGGAAGTAAAAATAGACTTTCAGAATGTGTTCAAACTTAGGTGACCATCAACTTAATACAGAGGTGCCAACCAAATATTAGGATCGTGTTATATATGAACCCCACAGTATCCACAAATCACAAACCTCTAATACATACACAATAAATTTTAAAAATGTCAAGCATAACATTAAAAAAAGTCAGAAAACAGAAATAAAGTGCAAAAAAAAAAAAGAAAAACTACAAAAACAATAAAAAACAATTTTTTAGTGGCAGCAAGTAACTACCTATCAATAATAACTCTAAATGTGGGCAGTCCCAGTGGCCCAGAGGTTTAGTGTTGCCTTCGGTCCAGGGCGTAATCCTGGAGACCCAGGATTAAGTCCCACATGGGGCTCCCCGCATGGAGTCTGCTTCTCCCTCTGCCTGTGTCTCTGACTCTCTCTCTCTCTCTGTGTCTCTCATGAATAAATAAATAAAATCTTTTAAAAAATTACTCTAAATGTAAAGGGTCTAAGTGCTCCAATCAAAAGACAGTAGGTTTCATTTATTTTGATGCCTGAAAAATATTCCATTGTGTGTGTATATATATATACCATTTCTTTATCCATTCATCAGTCGATGGACATTTGGGCTCTGTTCATAGTTTGGCTATGGTTAATAACGCTGCTATAAATATCGGGGTGCATGTACCCCTCTGAATCTGTATTTCTGTATCCTATGGGTAAATACCTAGTAGTGCAATTGCTGAATTATAGGACAGTTCTATTTTTAACTTTTTGAGGAAACTCATGGGTGATGAGTATTAAAGAGGGCACTTGCTGTGATGAGCACTGGGTGTTGTATGTAAGTGATGAATCACTGAATTCTACTCCAGAAACCAATATTGCACTATATGATAACTAATGAAATTTAAATTAAAAAAAAAAAAAAAAGACCTAAAGGGGCACCTGGGTGGCTTAGTTGGTTAAGCATCTGCCTTTAGTTCAGGTCATGATCCCCGGGTGCTGGGATGGAGCCCCTGTTCATCCCCTGATGAACTGCTTCTCCCTCTCCCTCTGCCTCTCCCCCTGCCTATACTCTCTGTCAAATAAATAAATAATATCTAAAAAAAAAAAATCTGAAAAAAACTAAAAAACACAAACAACATGGAGGCTAAACAACATGCTACTAAGCAACCAATGGGTCAGTGTAGAAATAAAAGAGGAAATAAAAAAAATACACGAATACACAAAAAAAATCATAATGATCCAAAATATTTGAGATGCAGCAAAAGCAGTTCTAAGAAGGAAATTTATAGTAATATAGGCCTACCTCAAGAAACAAACAAAACTCTCAAACATTGTACCCTTATACCGGAAGGAAATAGAAAAATAAGAACGAAGCCCAAAGTTGGTAGAAGGCAGGAAATAATAAAGGTCAGAGTGGAAATAAATGAAATAGAGCCTACAAAAAATAAAAGTAAAAAGATCAATAAAACCAGGAGAACTCATACTTTGAAAAGACCAACAAAATTTATAAACCTTAAGCCAGATTTGTCAAGAAAAAAAGAGGACCCAAATCAAAAAAATCAGAAATAAAAGAGAAGTAACAACCAACAACACAGAAAAAAAAAATGGCTTACAAAAGATTACTATGGGGCAGCCCAGGTGGCTCAGCGGTTTAGTGCCTCCTTCAGCCCAGGGTGTGATCCTGGAAACCTGGGATCGAGTCCCATGTCGGGCTCCCTGCGTGGAGCCTGCTCCTCCTCCCTCTGCCTGTGTCTCTGCCTCTCTCTCTCTCTATTTCTCATTAATAAATTAGTTTTTTTAAAAAAAAGACTACTATGAAAAATTATATGCCAACAAATTGGGCAACCCAGAAGAAATCAATAAATTCCTAGAAACATACAATCTTCCAAAAGTAAATAAGGAGAAACAGCAAATTTGGACAGGCTCATTACCAGTAACAAAATTGAATCAGTAATCCAAAATCTCCCAACAAACAAAAGTCCAAGACCAGATGGATCTACAGGGTAATTCTACCGAACATTTAAGGAAAAGTTATTATCTATTCTCCTCAAACTATTCCTATAGTGGGTCACTATCCACACATCATTCACATGAAACACCACATTAACAAAATGAAGGATAAAAGTCATATGATCGTTTCAACAGCTGCAGAAAAAGCATTTGACAAAATTCATATCCATTCATAAAAAAAATAAAAAACTAAACAAAGTGGGGTGGGAGGGAGCATACCTCAACATAATAAAGTCCATATATGACAAACCCACAGCTAACATCCTAAACAGTGGTGAAAAACAGAGCTTTCCTTCTCAGATGAGGAAGAAATGGATATCCAGTCCTGCTGCTTATACTCAACACTGTACTGAAAGTCCAAGCCACAGCCATCAGACAAGAAACAGAAATGAAAGGTAACCAAATTGGTAAGGAAGAAGAACAACTGTCACTATTTGCATGATTGGTATTATGCACAGAAAATCCTAAAGACTCTACAGAAATACTATGAAAAGTAATAAATGAATTTAGTAAAAATTTCAGGATACAAAATGAATACACAGAAATCTGTTGAATTTCTATGCATTAATAACAAAGTAGCAGAAATAAAAAAAATTCCATTTACAATTCTAATCCAAAAATAAAATACTTAGGAATAAACTTAATGAAGTAGGTGAAAGACCTTTACTCTGAAAACTATAAAACACTGATGAAAAAAATTTAAGATGACACAAATGGAAAGATATCCCATGCACATGGACCAGAAGAATATTTTTTAAATGTCTATCCTATACAAAGAAATCTACAGATTCAATTCAATCCTTATCAAAATATAAATAATATATTTTACAGAACTAGAACAATCCTAAAATTTGTATGGAACCACAAAAAGACCCTGAATAGCCAAAGCACTTGAGAAAGAAGCACAAAGCTCAAATTATCACAATCCCAGAATTCAAGATATACTACAAAGATACAGTAATCAAAACAGTATGTATGGTACTGGCACAAAAAAAACAGACACAGAGATAAGTGGAACAGAATAAAGCCCAATTGTAATCCCAAGTTTATATGATCAATTAATTTACAACAAAGGAGGCAAGAATCTAAAATAGGGAAAAGACAGTCTCTTCAGTAAATGGTGCTGGGAAAACTGGACTTACACACAAATTAGACCACTTTCTTGCACCATACACAAAAATAAACTCAATATGGATTAAACTCCTACATGTGAGACTTGAAACCATAAAACTCCTAGAAGAAAACATAGGTGGTAATGTCTTTGATAATGGTATTAGCAACATTTGCTGTGTATGCATGCTTCTGCAGGCAAGGGAAACAAGCAAAATAAACTACTAGGACTGTGTAAAAATAGAAAGTTTTTGCATAGTGAAGGGAAACCATCAACTAAACAAAAGGCCAATCTGCTGAATAGGAGGACGTATTTGCAAATCATATATGCAAAAAGAGGTTCATATCCAAAGTATATAAAGAACTTATACAACTCAACACCCAAAGAAATCTAATTAAAAATGTGCAGATCTAAAAAGAATTTTTATTTTATTTTATTTTATTTATTCATGATAGACAGAGAGAGAGAGAGAGGGGCAGAGACACAGGCAGAGGGAGAAGCAGGCTCCATGCAGAGAGCCCGACATGGGACTCGACCCTGGGTCTCCAGGACCAGGCCCTCGGCTGAAGGCGGCGCTAAACCACTGAGTCACCAGAACTGCCCCTTAAAAGAAATTTTTTCCAGAGAAGACATATAGATGGCCACACACATGAAAAGATGCTCAACATCACTTATCAAGAAAATGCAAATCTAAACTACAATAAGATTCCACCCTAAATCTGTCACAATGTCTATTATCAAAAAGACGAGAAGTGCTGGCTTGGATGTGGAGAAAAAGAAACTCTCCTTCACTGTTGGTGAAAATGTAAGTTGGTGCAGCCAACTTTTTTTTGGAGGCTCCTCAAAAACTTAAAACTAGAAATACCATATGATCCAGTAATTCCACTACTGGCTACCCAAAGAAAAACAAAACACTAATCCAATGTGATATATGCACCCTTATGAGGACTATTGCAGAATTCTCTACAAAAGCCAAGATCTAGAAGCAGCCTATTTGTCCTTCGATAGATGAATGGATAAAGGGGTGGTACACATATACAGTGAAATACTACTCAGCCATAAAAAAGAATGAAACGTTGCCATTTGCAATGACATTCATGAGTCTAGAGGATATAATGCTAAGTGAAATAAGACAAAGACAAACACTATATAATTTCACTCATATGTGGAATTTTAAAAAGAAAACAAACAAAAAGAAACACCCTCCCCCTCTCCCTTCTCGTGCGCTCTCTCTCTCTTGCTCACTCTCTCTCACACAAATAAATCTTTTTTTTAAAAAAGGTAGAGGGACGTCTGGGTGGTTCAGCAGTTGAGCATCTGCCTTTGGCTCAGGGCGTGATCCCAGGGTCCTGGGATCAAGTCCTGCATTGGGCTCCCTGCATGGAGCCTGCTTCTTCCTCTGCCTCTGCCTCTGCCTCTGTCTCTGTCTGTCTCTCTCTCTCTCTCTCTCTGTCTCTCATGAATAAATTTTTTAAAAAAATCTTTTAAAAATTTAAATAAAAATTGAAAAGTTAGAAATAAACCCATAAATATAGAGAATAAACTAGTGGTTGCCAGAGGGAAAGACAGTGGGAGGATACACAAAATGAGTTAAGGGGGGAATAGGAAGTACAGGCTTCCAGCTGGGGGAACGTATATCTCACAGGGATGAAAGGCACAGCATAGCAAATAACAGTCAATGGTACTGTAGTATTGTTGTATGGAGACAGATAGGAGCTAATAAGCTTGTAGTGAAAACAGCATAACACGTAAACTGGGGAATCACTATGTCATAGACCTCTAACTAATATAACATTGACCATCAACTATACTTCAATTAAAAAATAAACATAAAAGTAAAAATAAGCAAAAAGTCCTAAGAACTAATAACTAAACTTAGCAAGGTTGCAGAATGTGATGGGGGCCAGCAAATCATGACCTACAGCCAAACCCAGCCACTGCCTGTCCTTGTAAATATTTTTGAAATACATGCACTTCCTTATTCATTTTATATGTCATCTATGTTACTTTCATACTGCAATGGCAGACTTAAGTACTTGCAACAGAGACACATAGCCTGCAAAGCCTAAAATATTTACTACCTGGTCCTCTTCAGAAAAAGTTTTCTGATGCCTGAGTTAATAGATCAACATGCAAAAATTAATTTTATTTCAATGTACTATCAACAATTAGAAACTGATGTTTCTCAAGATACTATTTTCAGTAGATTCCAAAAATTAAATACTTCAAATTTAGAGGTCTAAGCGTACCTAATTCCAAAAATTACAGACTAGAGAGTCCAATAAACCCAGATTTATATGGAGACCAATTCTTCACAAAGGTACAGAGCCATGCAAGTGACTAGAAAAACTGGCAGCTTTTCAAGTTCTAAAAATGCACTTGGATCCATACTTCGCACCACAAAAAAAAAAAAATTAACTCAAAATGAAACACAGACATAAATGTAAAACCTAATGCTATAAAATAAGCAGAATTAAACAGAAGAGAAAAATCTTTGTGACGTTCAGTGAGTGAAGATTTCTTAGACATGCACCAGAAGCACAATCCTTAACAAATTGATAAATTAGATTTCATCAAAATTTTTAAAATATGCTTTTCAAAAGACACTTAAGAAAAAAGACATCAGAAATTGGGAGAAAAATCTTATTAACATATAAATCCCTACAAAGAATTTGTGCCCAGAATATGTAAAGAGCTCTTCAAAGCTCAACAGTAAGCATTAAAAAAAAAAGAAAAATATTTGAATAAATACTTCACCAAAAATGAAATAGGTGAGAAAGAGGCATGTAAAAAAATGATCAATACATATTATTTTATATTTATAAAATAAGCCACAATGGAGTAACACTACACACCTATTAGAATAAAACATTAAAAATGCTACAGAAAGTATGGTAGTTTCTTAAAAAGCTAAATATATACCTACCCTATGATCTATGCATTCAACTTCTAGTTATTTACTCCAAAGAAAAAGAAGAGCATGTCTAAAGGTTTGTTCATTTGTCTGTTAACATTTGGCTTTCATTGTGAAGTCAGAAACCAGACACAATAGAAAAGGTCCATCAATAAATGAAAAATTTTAAAATCATGGTAAGTCATACAATGGAATACTACTCAGCACTAAAATATAAAAACGAGTGATACATTCACCAGCCTGAATGACTCTCAGAAGCAGTGGGCTAAGTGAAAGAAGCCAAATACAAAAAACTGTATGATTCCAGTTATAGGACATTCTGTGAAGGCCAACCTACAGCAACAGAAATCAGATCAGTGCTTTCCAGGGGCTGGGGAGAGCAGGGAAGTTTCCACAAAGCAAAGGACAGAACTTTACAAAGTGATGCCTTGATTGCTGTGGTGCTTACATACATTTCCACAATGGTGTGAGTCTGTCAAAACTCTCAACTGTACACCACACAGAGTGAACTTTACTGGTAAATTATCCCTCAACAAACATGAAGTTTAAAAACAAACAGGGCAGCCTGCATAGCTCAGTGGTTTAGCGCCGCCTTCAGCCCAGGACGTGATCCTGGAGACCCAGGATCAAGTCCCGCATCAGGCTCCCCACAGGTAGCCTGCTTCTCCCTCTGCCTGTGTCTCTGCCTCTCATTAACAAATAAATGAAATCTTTAAAAAAAAAAATTTCAGCTTATAGAATCAGATATAATTGCTCTTAGAAATAAGACACAGACTTAAATTATTTCTTAAAGAACATGAGGCACTACAGAAGAGTTCATATAAGGGTTTTCAGATTACAAATCGTGACCATCCAATGTCTTTCAACAGATGAATGGATAAAGAAGATGTGGTCTATATATATAATGGAATATTACTCAGCCATTAAAAAGGATGGATACCCACATTTGCTTTGACATAGATGGAACTGGAGGGTATTATGCTGAGTGAAGTAAGTCAATCAGAGAAGGACAATCATCATATGTTTTCACTCATATGTGGAATATAAGAAATAGTGAAAGGGATTATAAGGGAAAGTAGGGGAACTGAGTGGGAAAAATTAGAGAGAGAGACAAACCATGAGAGACTCCTAACTCTGGGAAACAAACAAAGGGTTGCAGAAGGGAAGGTGGGGGGGGTGGGGGTGACTGGGTGACAGGCACTGAGGGGGGCACTTGATGAGATGAGCCCTGGGTGTTAGAATATATGTTAGCAAATTGACATTAAATTAAAAAATTCAAAAAAAAATTGTGACCATCACTAACATATGTAAATTCTATTGTCTAATGAACACAACTGGTTTGAAATCTTGTTTTGAAGTCCCACTGGCGGTTGGGGGCGGGCAAGAAGGCGGAGGAGCAGGGTCCCCAGGTCACCGGGCCCCCAACCCACCTCGGTAACTTTCAAATCATCCAGAAAACCTACGAATTCGGCCCGAGATTTAAAGAGAACACAGCTGGAACGCTACACAGAGAAGGGTTTGCGCTTCTAACAAGGCAGGACGGTGGGAAAAAAATAAAGAAGAGTCCAGTGGGGGAGGGGCCGCGAGGCGCGGGGCTGGGGGGAGCCTCCCGGCCAGGAGGGAAAGGCGCTCAGCAGGGACGCGGCAGAAGCGCGGGGGGCAGTGGGGCCTCCAGGTCCCCGGGGGTGCAGGACACGGCCGGGATCCTGCGCCCCCGGGACAGGCGGAGGCGGGCGGGCCCAGCGCCCCCCACCCCGGGGCATCCAGGCCCCTGCGGACTGGGAGCTGCCTCCAGGGCTGGGGACCTGGCCGCCGCCCGTGGGGTTGTCCCTCCTGGTGTCACCCTGTGCCCGGGGGCCTCGCCGGGTCAACAGCTCCCGCTGAGCCGGGCACCTGGCGGGGGGCGGGGCAGCTCCCCAGGTGCACACACCTGAGAGTCAGCACAGCGGCCCTCCCCCAGACCCGCTGGAAGGGCGGGGGGAGAGCAGGTTCTTGACGAGCGGGCTGGGAAGCTCCAGGGGAAGGCGAGGGATTTACAGTACATAGAACCAGAGGATACGCCTCCTTGGGTTTTGTTTTGGGTTTGTCGTCCACCCCCCCTTTTTTTCTTCCCTTTTTTCTTCCTTTATCCAGTGCAACTTGTTTTTAGCCACTCTGCACTGAGCAAAATGACTAGAGGGAAGAACTCACCACAAAAGAAAATCAGAAACAGTACTCTGTCCCACAGAGTTACAAAATTTGGATTACAATTCGATGTCAGACAATTCAGAAGCACAATTATAAAGCTACTGGTGGATCTAGAAAAAAGCATAAAGTATTCAAGAGACTTCATGACTGCAGAATTTAGATCTAATCAGGCCGAAATTAAAAATCAATTAAATGAGATCCAATCCAAACTGGAGGTCCTAACAACAAGGGTCAATGAGGTAGAAGAGTGAGTGACATAGAAGACAAGTTGATGGCAAGGAAGAAAGCTGAGGAAAAAAGAAAAACTAAAGATCATGAGGAACGGTTAAAGGAAATAAAAGACAGCCTCAGAAGAAAAAATCTGCATCTAATTGGAGTTCCAGAGGGCGCCAAAAGGGACAGAGGACCAGAACGTGTATTTGAACAAATCATAGCTGAGAACTTCCCTAACTTGCAGAGGGAAACAGGCATTCAGATCCAGGAGATAGAGAGACACCCCCTGCCCCAAAATCAATAAAAACCATTCAACACCTCACATTTAATAGTGAAACTTGCAAATTCCAAAGATAAAGAGAAAATCCTTAAAGCAGCAAGAGACAAGAGATCCCTACCTTATATGGGGAGAAATATTAGATTAACAGCAGACCTCTCCACAGAGACCTGGCAGGCCAGAAAGGGCTGGCAGGATATATTCAGGGTCCTAAATGAGAAGAACTTGCAGCCAAGAATATTCTATCTAGCAAGGCTCTCATTCAGAATAGAAGGAGAGATAAAGAGCTTCCAAGATAGGCAGAAACTGAAAGAATATGTGACCACCAAACCAGCTCTGCAAGAAATATTAAGGGGAACTCTGTAAAAGAAAGAGGAAGTGCAAGGAAATAAGCCACAAAAACAGGGATTTTTATATTATTATAAATCTTACTATTTGCTAGAACTCATACAGCAACTCGGCAGTGTGGCAGGATACAAAATCAATGCCCAGAAGTCAGTGGCATTTCTATACAATGAGACTGAAGAAAGAGAAATTAAGGAGTCAATCCCATTTACAATTGTACCCCAAAGCATAAGATACCTAGGAATAAACCTAACCAAAGAGGTAAAGGATCTATACCCTAAAAACTACAGAACACTCCTGAAAGAAATTGAGGAAGACACAAAGGGATGGAAAAATATTCCATGCTCAAATATTCATCCTCATTAGATTGGAAGAACTAATATCGTGAAAATGTCAATGCTACCCAGGGCAATTTACACATTTAACGCAATCCCTATCAAAATACCATGGACTTTCTTCCGAGAGTTGGAATAAATCATCTTAAGATTTGTGTGGAATCAGAAAAGACCCTGAATACCCAGGGGAATATTGAAAAAGAAAACCAGAACCAGGGGCATCACAATGCTGGATTTCAGGTTGTACTATAAAGCTGTGATTATCAAGACAGTGTGGTACTGGCACAAAAACAGACACATAGATCAATGGAACAGAATAGGGAATCTAGACATGAGCCCTCAACTCTATGGTCAACTAATATTTGACAAAGCAGGAAAGAATATCCACTGGAAAAAAGACAGTCTCTTCAATAAATGGTGCTGGGAAAATTGGACAGCCACGTGCAGAAGAATGAAACTAGACCACTCTCTTGCACCATACACAAAGATAAACTCAAAATGGATGAAAGATCTAAATGTGAGACAAGAATCCATCAAAATCCTGGAGGAGAACACAGGCAACACCCTTTTTGAACTTGGCCACAGCAACTTCTTGCAAGATACATCCATGAAGGCAAGGGAAACAAAAGCAAAAATGATTTATTGGGACTTAATCAAGATAAAAAGCTTTTGCACAGCAAAAGAAACAGTCAACAAAACCAAAAGCCAACCTACAGAATGGGAAAAGATATTTGCAAATGACTTATCAGATAAAGGGCCAGTATCCAAGATCTATAAAGAATTTATTAAACTCAACACCAAAGAAACAAACAATCCAATCATGAAATGGGCAAAAGACACGAAGAGAAATCTCACAGAGGAAGACATAGACATGGCCAACATGCATATGAGAAAATGCTCCACATCACTTGCCATCAGGGAATTACAAATCAAAACCACAATGAGATACCACCTCACACCAGTGAGAATGGGGAAAATTAACAAGACAGGAAACAACAAATGTTGGAGAGGATGTGGAGAAAGGGGAACCCTCTTGCACTGTTGGTGGGAATGTGAACTGGTGCAGCCACTCTGGAAAACTGTGTGGAGGTTCCTCAAAGAGTTAAAAATAGACCTGCCCTACGACCCAGCAATTGCACTGTTGGGGATTTACCCCAAAGATCCAGATGCAGTGAAAAGCCAAGACATCTGCACCCCAATGTTTATAGCAGCAATGTCCACAATAGCCAAACTGTGGAAGGAGCCTCAGTGTCCATCGAAAGATGAGTGGATAAAGAAGCTGTGGTTTATGTATACAATGGAATATTACTCAGCCATTAAAAATGACAAATACCCACCATTTGCTTCAATGTGGATGGAACTGGAGGGTATTATGCTAAGTGAAATAAGTCAATCAGAGAAGGGCAAACATTATATGGTCTCATTTATTTGGGGAATATAAAAAATAATGAAAGGGAATAAAGGGGAAAGGAGAAAAAATGATTGGGAAATACCAGTGAGGTTGACAGCACATGAGAGACTCCTAACTCTGGGAAATGAACAAGGGGTGGTGGAAAGGGAGGAGGGGGTGGGGAACGGGGTGACTGGGTGATGGGCACTGAGGAAGGCACTTGACAGGATGAGCACTGGGTGTTATGCTATATGTTGGCAAATTGAACTCCAATAAAAAAATATACAAAAAAAAATTAAAATTAAAAAAAAAAGTCCCACTGGCACTGCTCAACAAGCCCTTATTATGCCTCATCAGAATGACAGCAAAAATCTTCTAATAGATCCTCCTGTCTCACTGCACTATAAGCATGCCTCCACTCTGCTCTCCACATTCTTCCTAAACCAAATCTGGTCACACAGGCCTTCCATTCAAAAGCTTCTGATGCTTCCCGATAGAATACATTTTAAACTCGTTTTGATGAGTTGTATGGAAGTGATTAATCACTACATTCTCATCTGTAACTAATATTTCACTGTATGTTAACTAAATGCAATTTAAATACAAATGTAAAAAAACAAAAAATACCCTTAAGTCAGACAAAGCCCTTCTCAGATTAGTCTTAGTTTACTACTTTAGGCCCCAGGCTCCTTCTGTTCTCCCCAACACCAACTTCTAACTCAATATTTGCAAAATACACTTTAATATCCCATCGTCCAGACGACTTGAAATTTCTACTTGCTATCTCCTCTGGGCCTCTATACCATCGGGCTCAGAGAATTGCCTCTGCCTGAACTGCCCTCTCTTGAGGTTCTTCTATAAAATGTCATCTTGGAGTAGACTTTTCTTGGCTTGTCCCTTCAACACATGCCTTCTTACAGCATTCAGTACATTCTGTTATAATCTGTTCATTTGTTCACACTCCCGAAAATGAGATCTTCTCAAGGACAGGTACCATGTCTTCATTGAGCTCTGCTTCTCCAGGGCCTCACCTCATTCTAAGTGAATGGGTCCTTTGGTGGGCCTGAGACTTGTCAATGTAGTTGTTGTTGAGAACTTCTCATTCAATAAAATGTGTTTTTTTTTTCTTACCACTAAAGCAGTGAAAAAACTACCTGCTGAGAGCTTAAATATCATTTTTTGTTTATTAAAACACCATTCTACATTTTGAAGATGGTGCTGAATCAACAATCAAAAACCTCCTGACAAAGAAAAGCCTAGGACTAGATGACTTAAAAGATAAAGTCGATCAAACACTTAAGAATTTTAAAAGAATTATTAAAAACATTAATAACAAAATCAGTCCTTCTCAAACTCTTTCAAAAAGAGGAAAAAGAAGAGGAAGAGGAAGAGGAAGAGGAAGAAGAAGAAGAAGAAGAAGAAGAAGAAGAAGAAGAAGAACAAGAAGAAGAAGGAGGAGGAGGAGAAGGAGAAGGAGAAGTAGAAGTAGAAGTAGTAGTAATAGAGGGGAACAATTCCAAACTTATTTTATAAGGCCAACATTACTCTGATACCAAAGCCACAGACACTATAAAGTAAAAGGAAACAAAACAACACAAAAATGACAGGCCAGGGCAGCCCAGGTGGCTCAGCAGTTTAGCACCACCTTTGGGCCAGGGTGTGATCCTGGAGACCCAGGATCAAGTCCCATGTCGTGCTCCCTGCATGGAGCCTGCTTCTCCTTCTGCCTCTCTCTCTCTCTCTCTCTCTCTCCTCTGTCTCTAATAAATAAATAAAATCTTTGAAAAAAAAAGTTTAAAAAATGACAGGCCAATATCTTTGATGAATATAGATGCAAAAATTCTCAACAGAATACTAGCAAACCAAATTCAGTAGGTCACTAAAAGGATCATACAGTATGACCAAGTAGATTTATCCCTGGGATGCAAGGATGGTTCAACCATATGAAAACCAATGTGACACACCACATGAACAGAATAAAAAATAAAAATCATGCAATCATATCAACAGATACAGAGAAAGCACCTGACAAAATTCAACTCTTTCATGATAAAAAAAACACTCAACAAACTAGGAATAGAATGACGTAACTTCAACATAATAAAGGCCATAAATAAGAACCTCACAACTAACACAAGACTCGATGAAATATTTTTTCCTCTAAAATCAGGAATAAGTCAAAAACACTCACTTTAGCCACTTTTAATCTTACTATTGGACTATAGTATTGGAAGTCTGCCAGAGCAATAAGGCAAGAAAAATAGGTAAAAACCATCCAAATCAAAAAGAAACAAGTAAAACTACCACTGTTTACAGAGGACATGATCTCTTCTATAGAAAACCCTATAGATTCCCCAAAAAAACACTCTTATTAAGCAAATTCAGTAAAGCTGCAGGACACAAAATCAACATACAAAAATCAACTGCCTTACTACACACTAACAACATACTATCTGAAAAGGAAATTAGGCTAACAAATCCATCTACAATAGTACAAAAAATAATACCTAGGAATCAACTACAGACATGAAAAATTTGTACACTGAAAACTACAAGACACTTAACAAAGAAATTGAAGAAAATAAAATACAAATGAAAAGATGTCCCCTGTTCATGGAGTAAATACTAAATATTGTTAGAATGCTTACACCAGGGATCCCTGGGTGGCACAGCGGTTTGGCGCCTGCCTTTGGTCCAGGGCGCGATCCTGGAGACCCTGGATCGAATCCCACATCGGGCTCCCGGTGCATGGAGCCTGCTTCTCCCTCTGCCTGTGTCTCTGCCTCTCTCTCTCTCTGTGACTATCATAAATAAAAAAATAAAAAAAAATTAAAAAAAAAAAAAAGAATGCTTACACCACCCAAAGTGATCTACAGATCAGTGCAATCCCTATCAAAATTCCAATGGCATTTTTCTACAGAATTAGAGAAAGCAATTTTAAAATTCACAAGGAAACATAAATGACCCCAAAGAGGTGAAACAACCTTAACAAAGAACAAAATATAGTGCCATATCTTAAAGATATTGTAGATTCAAAAACAAAAAACTGTGGATTCAGTTCCAGACCATTGCAATAAAGTTAAGTTGGTGTATATTAAAGTTATTTTTATACTGTAGTCTATTAAATGTGCAATAGCATGATGGCAAAAAAAAACATAATGTACACACCTTAATTTTAATATACTTTATTGCTAAAAATTCTACCCATTACCTGAGCAAAAGGGGGTCATCAACTTTTTGCTGGTTGTGGGTCTTATCTCCACATCGACGGTTGCTGACTGACCAGGGTGGGGCTGCTGAAGACTGGAGTGGCTGGGGCAGTGCCTTACCACAGGCCAAAAGTGAAGTTAGCCACATGGATGGACTATTTCTTTCATAAAGGATTTCTCTATAGCACACAATACTGTTCAATAGCATTTTACCTGCTTTCACAACTGGGAATCCATCCTCTCAAACCCTGTCACTGCTTTATCAACTAAGTTTATGGACTACTTTACGTCCTTTGTTGTCATTTCAATAATCTTCCGGCATCTTCACTGGGAGTAGAGTCCATATCAAGAAGCACTCTCTGGGGATCTCTGGGTGGCTCAGCAGTTTAGCGCCTGCCTTCAGCCCAGGGCGTGATCCTAGAGTCCCAGGATCGAGTCTCGCATCAGACTCCCTGCATGGAGCCTGCTTCTCCCTCTGCCTGTGTCTCTGCCTCTCTCTCTCTGTCTCTGTCTCTCTCTCTGTGTGTCTCTCATGAATAAATAAATAAAATCTTAAAAAAAAAAAGAAGCACTCTCTGTTCATCTGTAAGAAGCCAGTTCTTATCTGTTAAAGTTCGATCATGAGTTTGCAGTAAATCAGTCACATCCCCAGGCTCTGCTTCTACTTCCACTTCTCTTGCTGTTTCCACCACATCTGCAGTGCCTCCTCCACTGAAGTCTGGAGCCCCTCCAAGTCATCTCTGAGGGTCAGAGTCAACTTATTCCAAACTGGGAATGTTGATATTTTGACCTCTTCCCATGCATCACAGAGGTTCTAAATGGTGTCTATAATGCTGCATCCTTTCCAGAAGGTTTTCAATGTACTTTGCCTAGATCCACTCAAGAAATCATTACCTAAGGCATCTGCAGTCTTACAAAATATATTTCTTCAATAATAGGACTTAAAAGTTAAAATGATTCCTTGATGCATGGGCTGCAGAACAGATGTTGTATTAGGAGGAATGAAGACATGAATTTCACTGTCCATCTCCATAAGAGTCCTTGGGTGACCAGGTGCATTGTCAGTGAGCAATAATATTTTGAAAGGAATCTTTTTTTCTGAGCAGATTTCAACAGGAGGCTTAAAATATTCAGGATACTGTGATGTAACCAGATGTGCTGCCATCCAGGCTTTGTTGTTCTACTTAGAGAGCACAGACACAGTAGATTTCTTATGAAATCTCAAGATCCCTAGGATTTTCAGAATGGCAAATGTACACCGGTTTCAACATCTGCATTGGCTCCTGCCACAAAAGTCAGCCTGTCCTATGAAGCTCTGCAGCCAGGTGTTGACTTCTCCTCTTTAGCTATCAAAGTCCGAGATAGCATCTTCTTTCAACAGAATCTGTTGTTTGGTGCACCCACCTTCATGTATTACCTGAGCTAGAACCTCTGGTAACTTGCTACAGGTTCTTCACTAGCACTTGGCTGCTTCATCTTGCACTTTTATGTCATGGAGACAGTTCCTTCCGTAAACCTCAACAAACCAACCTCTGCTAGCTTCCAAGTTTTCTTCTGCAGCTCTCTTACCTCTCTCTCAGTCTCCACAGAATTGAAGAGAGTGAGAGGGCCTTACTTTGGGTTAGGCTTTGGCTTAAGGGAATGCTGGGGCTGGTTAGATCTTCTTCTACCCAAACCACTTTATCTCTCTCTGTACCAACAATAAACCTGATTCAATTCTTTATCCTTCTTGTGTTCACTGTAGTAGCTCTTTAAGTTCCTTCAATACTTTTCCTTTGCAATCCCTGTTTAGCACAAGAAGCCTAGCTTTCAGCCTATCTCAGCTTTGATGTGCCTTTCTGAGCGTAATCATTTCTAACTTGTGATGTAAAGTGAGAGATGTGTAACTTTTCCTTTTACTTGAATACTTAGAGAACACTGTAGGTTTATTAATTGGCCTAATTTCAACATTGTTGCATATTAGGAATAGGGAGGTGAGAGAGAGAGAAAGAGAGAGAGAGAGATAATGACTGTTAGGTGGAATAGTCAGAACACATACATCACTTATCGATTAAGCCTGCCATCTTATAAGGGCATCTTATTTGGCTGACGGTGCTCCGAAACAATTACAACATCAAAGGTCACAGACCATCATAAGAAATAAAATGAAAATGTTTCAAAGACTATGAGAATTACCAACATGTGACAGAGAGACATGAAGTGAGCAAATGCTGTTGGAAAATGGTGTCAATAGACTTGCTCAACACAGAACTGCCCCAAACCTTCAACTTGTAAAAAAAAAAAAAAATCCTTTCTGAAAAGGACAACAAAATGAGGTATTCTTGTATTACAGAGATACAGTAATTAAAACAGTACCCTACTGGCATAAGAATAGACATACAGACCAATGGAACAGAATAAAGAGCCCAGAAATAAACCCATGCATACATGGTCAACTGATCTTCAACAAGGGGGCCAAGAAAATGCAACATGTAAAAGAACATTTTTCTTTGAGAAATGATACTAGAAAAACTGGATATCCTCATGTAAAAGAAATTGTATATTTATCTCATATCTTATACAAAGATCAAATAGATACAAAATGAACTAAATATTTTTAAAAGGCCTAAAACTATAACACTCCTAGAAAAAAAAATTGGATAAATCTTAATGATAATGGTCTTGGCAACTATTTCATGGATAGGACACCACAAGCACAGGTAGTAAAAGCAAAAAATATCCAAGTGAACTACATCAATAAAAATCTTTCTGCACAGAAAAAACAAACAACCAAATGAAGAGGCAGCCTACAAAATAGCAGAAAATATTTGCAAACCATGTATCTGACAAGGGGTTAATTTCTGAAATGTATAAGAAACTTCTACAATTCAATAGCAAGCAAACAAAGAAAAAACCTGAAAAAATGGGCTAAAGATTTGTATTTCTCCAAAGAAGATTAATAAATGGCCAACAAGAATACGAAAATGGAGTACCTGGGTGGCTCAGTTACTTAAGCATCTAACTTTCAATTTCAGCTCAGGTCATTACCTCAGGGTTCTGGGACTGAGCCCCATGGTGGCCTCCACATTCAACGCAGAGTCTGCTTGAAGATTTTCTTCCTCTCCCAGTGCCCATCCTCTTCCTCCCTCTCTCTCTCAAATGAATAATTTTTTTAAAAGCATATGAACAGATGCTTAGTAATCAGGGAAACACCAATCAAAACCATGATGAGATATTATACCTACTAGGATGGTTATCATCAAAAAGTCAAAAGACAGCAAATGTTGAGGAGAAACTGGAAAACATGCATGCTGTTGGCAGAAATGCAAAATGGTGCACATAGCAGGAGCTACGGCAAACAGTACAGAGGTTCTTCAAAAAATTAAAAATAGATATAGCCTATGAACCAGTAACCTCATTTCTGGATATATATCTGAAAGAACTGAAATCAGAATCTTGAAGGGGTATCGTATCTTCACTCCTATGTTCAGAGGAGCACAATTCACAATAGCTAGCGTGGAAACAAGCAGTATGTCCATCAGGACATAAATGGGTAAAGAAAATGTGACACATACATACAATGGAATATTAGTCAGGCTTTAAAAAAGAAGGAAACTCTGCCATATGCAACAATATAGATGAACCTGAAGAATATTATGCTAAGGGAAGTAAGCCAATCATTGAAGGACAAATACTGCATCATTCCACTTCTGTATCAAAAGTAGTCAGAGAGTAGAATGGTGGATTACCAGGGGTTGGAGGGAGGGGGAAATGGAGAGTTGTTAGTCAACTGTTCTAAGTTTTCAACTATGCAAGATCAGTATTTTCTAGACATCTGCTCAACAACACTGTACCTAGTTAACAATACTATGTGAACACTTAAAAATTTAAGATGGTACCAAAAAATTACTATTTTTCTGGCTCACAGAGCCCTCTCTGAATAGAGTTTAATATTAATAAATAATTTGGAATTACCTTAAAAGTCAGAAGCCAGGGTTACTTATACAGCAAAGAAAAGAGGGGAATTCCTGGGTGGCTCAGCAGCTTAACGGTGCCTTCAGTCCAGGGTGTGGTCCTGGAGTCCCGGGATCGAGCCCCACATAGGGCTCCCTGCATGGAGCCTGCTTCTCCCTCTGCCCATGTCTCTCACAAATAAATAAATAAAATCTTAAAAAAAAATCTGTGTTTAGCAGGTGTTTCAGTAATATTATTTAACAATCTAGGGCTTTAAAAATTATCTCAGGCAGGGGAATATAGCCAAGGAATTAAAGATAATTTTAAAATTTTATCTAAATAATGAGCTTTTACAGATAAAGCTGGAACTCTCAAAATCCACCTGAGAGCTGGCAAAAGCTCAAGCCATAATTGAAAATTTTCAAAGATTAGCCTATAAACATAAAAGTGGATTATCCTAATTGTAGCCTTCAAGAAGGTCAAAGATAACACAAAAATTTAGATTAAAATGCTCAACTTAACAAAGATTTAGATAAAATGCTCAATTTGTGTTGAATCGGCATCTAATCCTGAAAGCATGAAAATATGGTAGCTGTACTTTTCCACCGGCAAAATACAGTGTGTCAACATCTACTAGGATCGTTATAATTAAAAAGACAGACAATAAAGAGTGTTGGCAAGGATGTAGCGAACCTGGTATCCCCAACTATTGCTGTCGGGCATGTATAATGGAGTAATCACTGTGTAAAATAGTTTGGCAGTTTCTCAAAAAGTTAAATATAGAATTACCATATGTCCCAGCAGTTTCACTCCTGGGTATATATCCAAGAGAAAAAATATGGTTACATAAAACCTCATAGGTGAATGTTCATAGCAGCAGTATTCATGATAACCAAAGGCAGACACAACCCAAATGTCTATCAACTGATGACTGGATAAATAAAATGTGGTATATCCATACAATGAATATTATTCACCTATAAAAAGAAATGGAGGGGACCCCTGGGTGGCTTAGCGGTTTGGCACCCACCTTTGGTCCAGGGCGCAATCCTGGAGTCCCAGGATCGAGTCCCGCGTCAGGCTCCCAGCCTGCTTCTCCCTCTCCCTCTGCCTGTGTCTCTGCCTCTGTCTCTCTCTCTATCTCTCTCTTTCTCTCTCTCTCTATCATGAATGAATAAAGTATTTAAAAAAATAAAAAGAAAAAAATAAAAAGAAATGGAGTACATGCTGCAATACGCGTGAATCTTGAAAACATGATGCTAAGTGAAAGAAACCAGTCACGAAGGACCACATGTTGTATGACTGCATTTCTAAGAGATATCTAAAATAGGCAAATCCCCAGAGGCAGAAAGTAGATTAGCGGCTGCCAAGGGCTGAGGGAAGCAAGGGTGGAGGACTGACTATTAATGGGTCCAAGTCTCTTTTTTCAGGTGATGAAAATATTCTGGAATTAGATAGTGGTACTGGTTGCACAACTGAGTGAATAGACTACAAACCAGTAAATTACACATTTTGAAAGATCAAGTTATATCTCAATTCTTAAAAACACACTGCCTCTGGGGCAGTGCCCCTAGGGCAATGCATCTGATTGACCAAGGCAGAGTCTCTGAGAACTGAAGGCCATGAACAATTTAGCTCTTTCCTGCTTAAATATGTTAACACCACAAATTACACACCTTCTTGTGGCCAAGAAGGCAGGCAAAGACAGGCACTGTCAAATCACAACACCACCTCATAAACAAGCTGCCAGGACTCAGCTGATAAACTGGATCTGTTGAAACCTCCTTTATGGTTGATATGTCCCAAGAATTCATCAAAAAAATATACATTTAGGTAAAGAGCTGAGAAGACAATTTTCTCAAGCACTCCTTGCTGCAGCCAGATCCATCTCTCTGCCTTCAGTACCACCAGGAGAGAATCTCAACATTATTTTTACCTTGAATATAAATACTTCAGAATATAGTAAATTTCCTAACGGAGTGAGGTGTCTTACAAGAGATGTTGTTCTGTGTCTACAACGTGGGAAAAGGCACTGCAACAAATATGATCATGAAGACTCTTTGCTTCTCCAGCCAGTTATGGGTAGTTGGGAGTAACACTCTAACCATCTGGAAAAGAACTACTGACTTCAGCAGAGAAGTAAAACTCTCAATTACGATGGGCGCTAACAAAGGGCCAACTAGCCAGAGCAGTAAAATTCACTGAAAAGGGTTTCCAGAACCCCTTCTGTAAGTAAAAAGGATTATTTCTTTACTACTTATACCCCAAATTCAAAATTCTAGGATGTTAGCAGGGGCTTTTTTTTTTTTTTTTTTTTTATTAACCCACTTGAGAGAGAGAGAGAACAAGTGAAGGGGAGGAGTGCAGGTAGAGGGAGGGAAAGAATCTTAAGCAGACCTTTACCCTGCTGAGTGCAGGGCCCCATGCAAGCTGGATCTCATCACCTAAGATCACAACCTGAGCCAAAATCTAGAGTCAGAAACCCAACCAACTCAGCCACCCAGGTGCCCCAGCAAGGGCTCTTATGGACCACACACACACACCAACCTTGTAGTGCCACTGATTAGTACTACCTGTGCATTGGTCATTCCCAGGGCTCAGCACTGGTATTAGCATTTTACCAACAGTATTTTTTAAATTAATATTTGATGGAAAACCACAATTTGAGATAATGACCCTAAGCCACCATAAACCAGGAATTTAAGAAAATGTTACCCATCTTTATGGCTACCTACAAAAGTAGCAGAGGATGAGAACTTTGACACACATTTCACAAATTCCATTCTTAAGCATTCCCGGGTGACAGTCACTCTTCCAAGAGAAAATTAAGCAAGCACCAAGAAATATGATGGGATCTATCACCGTTTTTGCATCTTGGGCAAAGGATGAGCTGGGATAAATTAAATGCTCTATTTGCTACTGCCCACAGGAAGGGGCTGATTATGCTGTTGTTCCCATGATAGAGGGCCGTGGTGTCCTCAAGTTCAGAGGACAAGCTGGCCACAGGTGTTTGCAATATAACTCATGAGAACAGACACACCACCAACACAAGACAGGAGAGCAGAAGACAAATGCTAATTGTTTAGGTAACAGATTGTATGTCTAGTGGAGTGGGATTCCTGCAGTTTGGGGCCACCACTCACTTTTGATAATGAAGGCACCATATAATATGTAACACTCTGGCACCCTGTTGTGATTGTGCAGCGTGCACAGACAGAGAGGGGGCTCCGACTCTACCCCTTACAAGTTGTGTGACCTTCAACCACTAGTCTAGGGGGCGGACTGTGTGTAAAGATGGACTCGTCACTGCAGCTGGCTCTTGGGACTGTTGCAAGGATGAAAGTAACTTACACATTTGCAAAACACCTGGCCCAGAGAGCGGATAACCGAAAGCGTAAACGTCCGTCCTCGGAAGTACACACACAAAACATTTCATAAAAGTGTCCTGAGTTCATCCCCAGCTGTTTTCCAGCCCGTGCATCCTGCTCGGCTGGCCTGCTGAGCCCAACATCCACGAGGGGGTATCCTGACAACGGGGAGCCTGAAGTCCGGCAGGGGAGTGGGAGCTGTGCGTGCGGGGAAGGGCTGTTCGCACGCAGACCCAGCTGCTGCTCCACACCTGCCCCGCCAGGGTGGGACAGGCGCCTGACGCACCGGGGCAGGTCCTCAAACATTGGGGTACGGGTGCCAGAAACTCGACTCCAGCCAGCTTAAGCGACATATGAAAGAAAAGCTGTACCTTAAGAAACGTGGAAGCTCCACGTGACGTCCCCGCGGCCTCGCCCCCGCCCCCCGGGCGCACGCGGCAGCCGCCCGCCCGGCCACCTGCGGGCAGCCGCGGACACTGGGGCTGCCTCCTGGAAGGCCTCCAGAGACCCGGGCTCACTTCCTATTGGCCCACACTGACTTGGGCCCGCCCCCCGCTCAGCCAGTCAGCGGCCGGGGAGAGCCCACGTGCAGGCTCCCGCGAAGCGCGCTCTGCAGGGCGGGGGCGGGGGGGGGGGGGGACGCTGGGCGGCCAACCCGGGCCTGCAGCAAAGAGCTCAGGAAATAGTCGTGAAGCAGCGGGCGGGTAATGCGCGGCTGAATGTACAGTACAGTGGAATATGTGCGCTTTTTAAAGGACTTCTTTTTTCCCTTTGGCGTGAGCGGCTGCCCTTGATTTGAGTTCCACGGGATTGCATAGAGATAGTGGCCTAAGTGCACCTAACATGACTTCATTGGGAACTTATCAGCAATTAAGTACCGGCCGCCGTGACGATTATTACCAAGTACTGTGAGTCCGGCACTCTGTGGAGTCTCACGTGGGCTTAGGAGCTCAGGGTTTGAAGTGGGTTCAAAATCTGGCAATACTACTTACTAGCGTGTCATTTCCGATGAGTTGCTTGACCTCTCTCCGGGCTGCAGTTTTCTCCTCTGCCTGATGAAGAAATGACAGTTCCCACCTGACAGTGTTGTGAGGATTCAATAATAAAACGCGTGTGAAATAGCAAGCACAGGGAATGTTTAATGAGCGCTAGGCATTACCACCATTAATAAAATCCATCCTGAGTCAGCTTTAGCTTCCTGTAAACTGTAGTGGGAGTTGGAGAGGAAAGGCACCTGTTCGCTGACTAATGTATGGTTCAATCGATGGGAAGACAACCGTTAAAATCGTCCTCTATTAGCTGACAGAATGGAGGGTGGGCAGGCTGATCCCATCTAAGGTAGGGGCTGCCCACTTTGGGATTTTTATTTGTTTGTTTGGGTTTTAGATTTTATTTATTTGAGAGAGTGAGAGAGTGAGAGGGAGCGGGGGTGAGGGGTGAGGGTGGATGGAGAGGGAGAAGCAGACTTCCCGGCAGAGCAGGGAGCCAGATGCTCAGGTCAATCCCAACACCTGGAATCATGCATGACCTGAGCTGAAGACAGATAGATGCTTGACCCACAGCCACCCAAATGCCCAGGGGCTGTCCACTTGGGACCCCTGCCGCTTTTAGTGACAATACCTTCCTGGAAGGCTTTCTGGAAGCCCTGAAGTGCCCTCTCTGCGGCCCCCCCAAAAAGCAAATTATTACTAGGTCTCTTGGTTCAAAATCTATGTATTTACCCCAAAAGAAATGAAAACATAGGCCCTTGCAAAGTCTTGTACATAATTGTTCATAGTAGCTTTATTCACAGTAGTCAAAAAGTAGAAACAACTCAATGTTCATCAACAGTGACTGGATAAGCAAGTTATGATATATTCATAAAATGAAATACTATTCAGTGATAAAAAGAACGAACTCTGATACAAGCAACAACATGGACGGATCTCAAAAACATGTTGAGTGAAAGAAGCCAGGCACAAAAAGCACACATTATATAATTCCATTTATTTGAAATCTTATAAAAGGCAAACTAATTTATACTAACAGAAAGCAGATGAGTGGTTTCCGAGGGCCAAGAGTTACAACTGGGGTGGAAACTGACTGGTGTGAGGCAAGAGGGAACTTTCAGGGGTGATGGAAATGCTCTATATCTTGACTAGGGTGATGGTAGTGGTTACAGAAGTATATATAGTTTTCAAAACTCATCATGCTGGTCACTTAAAATGGGTGCATTGTATCACATGTAAATCATATCTCAGTAAAGTTGATTTTTAAAAAAGCAATCAAAAGGGGCGCCTAGGTAGCTCAGTCGGTTAAGTGTGCCTTCGATACAGGTCATGATCTCAGGGTCTTAGGATGGAGCCCCATTTCAGGCTCCCTGCTCAGTGGAGAGTCTGCTTCTCCCTCTACCTCTCCCCCACCCCTGTTCACATTCACTCTCTCTCTCTCTCTAATTAACAAAATCTTTTAAAAAAAGAATATTCATCTTTTTTAAAAAAAAGCAATGAAAAAATCTAATCTATAGATGACCTTCGTGTATATATATGTTTATATCACTTATATAAACATTAATGTATGTATTTTCTGCTTAATTTTAGTATAATTGACAAGTAAAAACTGTATATATTTAAGATGTACAACATAATGTTTTTCCATACATATACATTGTGAAATGATTACCATAATCAAGCTAATTAACATATCCATCACCTCACATAGGTATCTCTTTTCTTTTCCTTTAACTTTTTTTTTTTTCTTGGTGAGACGATTTAAGATCTACTTATTCTTTTAATAAACTTCATGTAAACTTAGTAAACTTCAAACTGCAATGCAGTGTTGCCAATAATCACCATATCATTTAGATCTCCAGAATTTATTCATCCTGCATCTCTGAAACTTTTTATCCTTTGACCAACCTCTCCCCATTTCCCCAACCCCCAAAATCCCCATTTTCCTTTCTGCCTCTAAGAGTTGACTTTTCTAGATCGCACATTTAAATGAGATCATGCAGTATTTGTCTTCCTGTGTCTGGCTTATTTCTTATACCATAATGTACTCCAAGTTCATCCATGTTATCACAAATGACAAAATTTCCTCCTTTTTTTAAGACTGAATAACATTCCATTGTCTATGTACAGTATATATTTTCTTTATACATTCATCCAACTTAGGATGTTTCCTCAATTTAACTGGCGTGAAAAATGCTGCAAGAACCTGGGAGTGCAAATTATATCTTGAAGATACTATTTTCATTTCCTTTGAATATATACCCAGAAGTTGGATTGCTGGATCATATATATGGTAGTTCTATTTTTAAGGCTTGGAGGAACCTCCATACTGTTTTCCATATTGACTATTAATTTGCATTCCACCAAGAGTGCATGAGGGTTCCCTTTCCTCACATTCTTACCAACTTGCTATCTTTGGATTTTTTTTAAAGGTCTTATAAAGGTCATATAAATGCTTTATTATTTATTTATTTATTTATTTATTTATTTATTTATTTATTTATTTATTTAAGAGAGAGAGAGAGATAGCAAGAGAGCACAAGCAGGGGGTGGGAAAGAGGGAGAAGTAGGCTCCACTCTAGCATTGTGTTGTATTGTCTGCACAGACACACATGAGTACATACATAACATATATAAGGAAACATACCACACAGTGCTAATGGTGTTTACCTCTAAGTGGTAGAGGTTTTAGTTTTTTAAAATTTCCTCATAACAGGGATCCCTGGGTGGCGCAGCGGTTTGGCGCCTGCCTTTGGCCCAGGGTGCGATCCTGGAGACCCGGGATCGAATCCCACATCGGGCTCCCGGTGCATGGAGCCTGCTTCTCCCTCTGCCTGTGTCTCTGCCTCTCTCTCTCTGTGACTATCATAAATAAATAAAAAAAAAAATTTAAAATTTCCTCATAACAATTGGGCATTACTTCTGCAGTTTAAAAATGGTAATATAGGGATCCCTGGGTGGCGCAGCGGTTTGGCGCCTGCCTTTGGCCCAGGGCATGATCCTGGAGACCTGGGATCGAATCCCACGTCGGGCTCCCGGTGCATGGAGCCTGCTTCTCCCTCTGCCTGTGTCTCTGCCTCTCTCTCTCTCTGTGACGATCATAAATAATAAATAAAAATTTATTTTAAAAAAAAATGGTAATATAGTTGTTCACCTGAAACTAATGTAACATTGTGAATTAAATATACTCAAATTTAAATTTTTTAAGTAAATAAAAAATAAAAACTTTAAAAATAAAACTAATAATGAAATAATTCATACTGCCTACTTACTAAAGTAATAGGACTTTTTATGATTATTTATTTATTTTGGAGAGAGAGCAAAGGGGAAAGGGCAGAGGGACAGGGAGAGAGAATCTCCAGCAGACTCTGTGCTGAGCATAGAACCCAAAACGGGGCTCAATCCCATGACCCTGAGATCAAGACCTGAGCCCAAACCAAGAGCTAGATACTTAACTGACTGAGCCATCCAGGGACCAAGTGATAGTTTTAATAGTATAGAAAATATCTAATGTTTTTCAGTAGCAGATCTTTTTTTGAAAGTCTTATAAAGTCTTAAGTATAATATACATACATAAAAAATAGAAAATTAAAACAACTTGGGTAGCATTTTATTAGCATACATTCAGTTCAAATTTGTATCTGATTCACAAGCCTAAAAATCTTCAGTTGTAAGTTAGGGGTGATAACTTCTGTTCCAATATCAACTTCAAGTTCCAATTTATCAAAAATAATCCTAACACACAAATAAATGCTTGCAAGTAACAGTAGTTTTTCTTCAACAGTTTGCTGTACAATCTCAAGCTACTCTTCTATTATACTGGCTAAGAAACCTAAACAAGGGATAACAAAATAATTTAAAGCATAATCTTAAGTAAATTAAGAAATAAAGATTGAGTCATAAACATACCTATAATTTAGAAAATTAAATATCCTACTGTTTCCATTTCTTGAGGCAAATATAAAAAGCAGAGAAAGCATTTCAATTGTAAACTGAGACTATAATAATACCATTGCTGCCACTGTAAAAAATTCACTAGGTTTGGGGCACCTGGGTGACTCAGGTGGTTAAGTGTCTGACTCTTGGTTTTGGCTCAAGTCATGATCTCAGGGTCGTAAGATTGAGCCTGAGTTGGGCCCCCCACTCAGCATAGAGTCTGCTGGAGATTCTCTCTTCCTCTGCCCCTCCCCCTGCTCTCTCCCTCTCTTTCTTTAAAATAAATAAATCTAAAAAATAATAAAATAAAATAAATCTTTTAAAAAATTCATTAGTTTTAATCACTTCACTGAATATCAATCCAAGATATGATATTAAGAGAGCAAGCTCTGAGCAATAGCATTAAACCTCTCTAGAATTTAACTAATATTAAGGTATATATCAGTCACAGTAGCATACTTGCTTATATAATTTTACATATCCGGATATGCCCAGACCTCAATTTTTTAAAAGACCAGGGAAAAAATGTCTAATACATGCATAATAATGATAATAGAAGTTTTAATCCAAGGATCACATGAAAAAGAGTCTGGCAGCTAAGTTACCATTGTATCAAAATTCAATATGTAATACTTGAAATATGCATATCATTCTTCAAAAGTTTGTACATTGTACACTTGAACTTTAACAATGTGGGGCTAGAAGCACTATTCTCCCTCCCACCCCACAGTTAAAAATTCATGTATAACATTGGACTCTCCTCAAACTTAACTACTAACAATCTACTGTTGACTGGAAGCCTCAAGGATAGATAATACAAACAGTCAACTCATACATACATTGTATGCTACCTATATTATATACTGTATTCTTATAGTAAAGTAATCTAGAGGGGGAAAATGTGATTAAGAAATCATAAGGGGATGCCTGGGTAGCTCAGTTGGTTAAGAGTCCAACCCTTGATTTTAGCTCAGGTCTTGATCTCAGGGTCATGAGTTCAGGCCCCACGTTGAGCTCCACACTGAGCATGGAACCTACCAAATACATACATACATACAAAAAGAAAATCATAAGGAAAAGAAAATACATTTACAGTACTATACTGCATCTATGAGGGAAAAAATCCAGTAACTTGCTCTGCCAGATGTTTAGGCTTATTATAAATGCAAAATACTGGCGGAAGGATTGAGGAACAGGCCAAATGAGATTCCAGAAACACATGCAGACAATAAGGTACATATCAGTGACTGTATTTGATTAATGGTAAAGGTGGCCCCTGAGGAGGAGTGGGCAAGGATGGCCCTTTGAGTAAACTAAACGACCTACTGGAACAATAGTGTGTTCTTCTCATGGTCACTTTTATATGTCAACCTAGCTAGGCTGTAGTCCCACTATTCAGTCAAATAGTCCTTCAGGTATTGCTGTGAAGGCATTTTGTAGATGTGATTAAGATCTACAACCAGTTCCTTTAAGTGAAGGAAATTATCCTGCTAGTTGGCAGGTGGAGGTGGGGGGCGTTGATTGAATCATGTCAAAGGCCTGGAGACCAAAACAGAAGTTTCCTTGAACATATTCAAACTCGTGGACTGTCACTTCAGTTCCTGCCTGGGAGTCCCAGCCTGCCTTCCTTGTGGCCTGCTCTGTAGGTTCCAGATCTGCCTCGATGGCAGGAAAACCTTGGTCCAGAAAAACGTTAATTTCTAGCAGGAGGGGGATGGTTAAATAAACCACAGTACCTCCCTGATTTGGGATTATGCGGCATCAAAAGTATATTTACAAAGTGCTTCACAAAATACTAATGCTTATGCTATCACTTGAAATAACAAAGGATGATCACACTATGTTTTTAAAAAGTGTGTATGATTTATATAAAGTTCAAAAACAGGCAAAACTAATCTATCCTGTTACCCTTGGGGACCGGTAGCAATCGGAAGGAATGAGGTGGTGGGAGTTGGTTTGGGGGATGTTGATAACATTCTATTTCTTAATTCTGGCTGTTGGTAACATGGGTGTGGTCAGTTTGTAAAATCCATTGAGTTGATTTGAGTGTGTTGTGTGTTATGTAAAGTATGTGTTATACTTAGGAAATTGGGAAAAAACAAAAATTATGGACAGCAGAAATAAAACTGGCGATTGTCATTACTTGGTCAGGCCACAGAGAATACTTTTGTCTCTTCTTTTCCTTCTGCTTTTCTAAAATACACATGTGTTACTTTTTAATGGGCAACCTATGATGAGTCGATGTTGGTTAACTCTGACAGAGTGACTGGCATGCACAATAATTCTTTGGACTTGGAAGGAAGATTGGCTGCCATGAGCTAGAAGACTTGATAGGATTAGGAGGAGGCTCTTGGGCTCTGGCAAGAAGAAAGCAGGAGAGGTGTGTGAGGCAGGAGCTGGGGGGAATAATATGAGCCCACCTTTGGAGGCAGGGATGTGATGGACAGTCATCACTTTGGTGGCTGAACATCCACCCTCCCTGCTTCTGGAAACATCCCCTCTATATTCCCTGGTTGTTGCCCCTGGGCTCTGAGGAGGCCAATGCTTAGTCAGCATATTCCATCCCAGTAGTTTGGAGATGGGCATGTGACCCAAGCCCATCCAGGGTAACACTCTGGGTTTTTGCTGAAAATTTTGGGGCAGAGAAACTCTCTGAGGTACTTTAGTGGACATAATGTCTGCCTGGAGCTACTGGCAGCCATGTTGGTACAGTGAGGACAAATGCTACCTGAAAACAAAACAATAAAAACTGAGGGGGGGGCACCTGGGTGGCTCATTCAGTTGAGTGCCCGGCTCTTAAGTTTGGCTCCAGTCATGATCTTGTGGGAGAGAGGGCTGTGGGATGGAGCCCCAGTGGGGCTTGTGCTCAGCAGGGTGTCTGCTTACAATTCTCTTTCCTCTTCTGCTGCTCCTCCCCCCTCAAGCGTGTGTATCCACTTTCTCTCTCTCTGTCTCTAAAAGAAAAAAAAGCTGAAGTAAGAGATGGAGGGCAGATCTCTGGTGACATCACTGAGCATCTGGAAGCAACCATTTCTGACTGACTACATCTCCTGATGTTTTCACTTGTGGGCCAATAAAATCCTCCATTTAACCTTTTCTGAGTTGAGTTTCTAGCACTAGCAGCTAAAAGGGGGTCTCACCCAGTCCCACACCAAGAACAGGATGGTACCTAAGAACGCTCCGCAGGGAGGAGTCTTTCATCAGGACTGTGTCTACAATTGACAGCTCATCATAAAAGCAGACCAGCGTTTAGTTGGTGTTATTATTGTTCACAGTGTCTGTAGGCAACGCACGTCCCTACTGGGGCCTGAGGGCACACTCTCCCGCTGTCCCCTCCCACCCTGTCCCACTGCCCGCCTCCGTTTCACTCTGCACACATGGTGGATGAAGAGCATCCGTAGATTCTGACCTGCATGTGATCTCAGAGAGACTCAATCCAGTCAATCCATTTATCCACAAGGAAGTGATCCTTGGAGGAAAGAATACATTTGGCCAGGATCGAATCCAAGAGAGGCAGGAAGAATGAGAAGCAAGGTGCCTGGGTAAGCCAGGAAGCAGATGACTCGCACAAAACAAGAGCCCTCAGTGGGCCTGGGGCATCCGTGTTCCCACGTCCTCTGCTACCTGCTGGGTGTGGGTGTGAGTGGGGGAGTTTCCTTTAGTCTCCTGCTCTCATATTTAAGGACTCAGCCACGTCAACCAGCTCAGAGGACTGATCGGTTTTTACCCAGAGATGGTGGCACTTGGACTGGGTCCCTGACTCAAACACAACTTTACAGCTGTGCTGGAAAAGGGGGCAGCTCACCGAATGCCTGGTGCCTCTTCACACTGGCGCACACCAGCATCAGACCAGGCATTCCCAGAAGGGCTGCTGTGGTTGAAAAACTAGTGCAATGGGTCCTTAGGTAGTGTCCAAATGTTTCTGAATTAGGGGACCACCAGCTGCTATAGTTTCACGTATGTTGATGAGGGGTAAGATTCAGAACCTCAACTCCCCCCTCCTTGATCACAAGGTTACCTGACTGTTCTGGAAATAGTAAAATCCCCATCACATTTCCCACCCCCCAAAACATCTTCCCCCTTAGTCACTCTCACCCTCAGTTAGTTGCAGACCCAACAGGCTACTCTATTTCTGCCCCCACCACCCCACATTTCCTCTTGTGGGCAATGACCTGCTGAAACAAGTTACCTTGGATGACGAGGAATGGGTAGGGAGGGAAGAAAGTACTGTTACTAAGACCTCTTTTCTGTTGGGCCACTGGGACCCAGCAAAGTCCAGCATCCGAAAGCTCTGGGCTCACAGCCCTGTTCCATCAGCTACAGGCTTCGCGAGCTTGGCCAAATCACTCTGTGCCTCAGCGTGCTCATCTCTGAAATGGAGCTAGAGCCTAACCTCAGGTGGCGCTCAAGCGCGTGGAGACTGGTTCTGCCCTGCGGGTCGGGGCACTGCAGTTATCAGAAGGCCACACAACAACGTTCCCGTCCCGTATCTCCACGCTCGCCCAGTGCAGCAACCACGGCCTGAGGGCTACTCGCTGGATCACCGGGTGGTAATGTTTGGACTCCGCTCCAGACATCCTGAGTCCCAGACCTGTCCTAATGTCTTTAATGGCTCTGAGCTACTTTCCTCTGTACTCAGAGTCTGTAATGGCTCTGAGTACATTCAAATTTACCAGAAAGACATAAATTAAGTAATTCAGCCTGGCACAAAACAGAGCCTGGGGAAGGCCAGGCTGAGGAACGCAGGGCTGCCCATGCCCTGGCTGGGGTGGAGGCCGGCGGACTCCTCTGCAGGGGGAAGCAGGGCGGGGCCCCAACACTCAGCAGTGGTTCTGCAGCCTGTGACCCCCCAACCCCACACGAACCTGGTCACTTTTTTCTTTTTTCTTTTCTTTCTTTTCTTTTCTTTTCTTTTCTTTTTTTTTTTCTTTTTTACGATAGAAGCAAAGTCATCCAGCTCCCTGCCCAGGTAGGAGGCAGGAGAGCTAGATCCTGCAGCAAACAGTCCTTTATACATCTTGGAAGAATATTCCAAACTATTCCTCAGCCAGCAAATTCCCTATATGAGGCTTCTGCAGCAGGCGGTTGTCTTCAGAGGGACTTTCTTCCTTCACGTTTTAAGTCTGAAGCGGCCGGGGGAAGAGCTGCTTCTGTTGTGCTTTGCTGGTCTTGACAGAATGATGGGGATGAGGCCCTTCAGCAGTTCTGTTCTTCACAGGCTGAGCCATCCCTGGGTCACAGCCGGAATGGCAGCTCGTCTTTGGAGCAGTCTCTGACCCCCTACACCCTCCTGGCACGGGGAAGGTCCCCTTCATAGCCCTGAAGGTTTTCATTTCTGTTCATTTAATTTCTGTATTTGTGTACATTTTACTAATGCATATCACATGTTCGTGGCCACCTTATCTTCAGGACCGTGAGGCTTAAGGAAGCAGGGGTAGGGCTTGTTTCGATGACGGCTGAACCTCACAGGGTATGTACAGTGTGTGTGACTGGGTTGCCTGCGGGGACACATGGATGGATGGATGTGACTTATGTTGCTCTGGGTTGGAGGAACTTGGGTTGATCACTTCACCTCTTTGGTCTTCATTTTCACCCAGTGGTAATGAACATGCTTTTGTGTTCTCTTACAAGGCCAAACCCCGTGACTCCAGGAGGAAAGGGCCAGAGGCAAGGTCACCTCCATGGGATAGCCTCCCACAGATAAGCACAAAGGGAGGGCTTCCGAGTTTCCAGCTGGCAGTTATGTTGCAAAGCTGTACCATGCTGTTGTGTGTTGACTGACTTCGGATGCCCTCACACCTTTGGGAAGGTTATAGCCCCCTACCCGGGATGGGGGTTCCTGGCCAAAATCCAGCTGGAGGTTGAGCATTCCACAACAACTGAACACATATTCCCCAGAAAAGGTGTCAGGGACAAACCATAATGTCAGCTCCAACCACATTGGGTCTGGTCTTCACTGGAAGCTTCTTCTTTGATGTTTGGGGCTCTGCCCTCCAACCTCCAGTACGCCCTCAATTCCCCAGCCGGTGCTCCTTTGAACCCTGACCTCCAGGCTCAAGGCAGGTCAGGCATCTTGTCCCAGCCCTAGTCAATGAGCTCAGAGGGAAGAGACAGTCTTACAGCAGATTGGCGAAGTGGCTTTTGGTGGCACAGAGTAAGGCTGTCATTTCAAACTGACAGTTCACAAGTCCTAGTTTTAGAAAGGTCTTCCTCCTTCCTTCTGTGGGCTCTTTCTAGTCCTGAATCTAAACCCGAAAGGGACCCATGGTGGCAATTAGTTAATCAGATAAGCCCATCTCCTCTTCCCTTTCCCCCAGCAGTTAAGAGCAGTTTACATGGATAATGAAATCAAGAAGCAATTGGCCTACAAATGAGCAATTCCATGTTTAAGAATCCTGATCACAGCTACACTTGCACTTCAAGTGTGAAATGATATGTTCAAAGACGTTCAGTGAAGGTTTGTTGCAAGAGCAGAAGATTGAAAGGAGTGTAAATGTCCATCACTGGGAGACAAGTTAAATAAATAACCCATATGATGCAGTTCCCTGGAGCCTTTAAAAAGAGGCAGGGAGGAGGGGCAAGACGGCGGAAGAGTAGGGTCCCCAAATCACCTGTCCCCACCAAATTACCTAGAAAACCTTCAAATTATCCTGAAAATCTATGAATTCGGCCTGAGAATGAAAGAGAGAACACCTGGAATGCTACAGTGAGAAGAGTTCGCGCTTCTATCAAGGTAGGAAGACGGGAAAAAAGAAATAAAGAAACAAAAGGCCTCCAAGGGGGAGGGGCCCCGCGAGGAGCCGGGCTGAGGCCGGGGCGAGTGTCCCCAGGACAGGAGAGCCCCGTCCCGGAGGAGCAGGAGCTGCACCGACCTTCCCGGGGGAAAGGGGCTCGCAGGGAGTTGGAGCAGGACCCAGGAGGGCGGGGATGCCCTCGGGCTCCCGGGGACAGTAACAGAGCAACTGCGCGCCCAGGAGAGTGCGCCGAGCTCCCTAAGAGCTGCAGCGCGCACGGCGGGACCCGGAGCAGCTCGGAGGGGCTCGGGCGGAGGAAGAGGCTCCGCGGAGGGGGTTGCGGGGCGGGAGCGCGAATCCAACAGCGCAGGCCCCGGGAGCACAGGGCGCCGGGACACAGACCAGGATCCGGCCTCCCCCCGGGACAGGCAGAGGCCGGGAGGGCCCAGGACAGCGAGGACGCTCCTGCCCCGAGCTGAGCAGATCAGCGGCCCCGCCCCGGAGCCTCCAGGCCCTGCAGATGGAGAGCTCTGGAGTTGCTGTGGGGGCTGAACCCAGGGCTCCAGAGCTGGCCCCGCCACTGCGGTTGTTCCTCCTGGGGCCTCACGGGGTAAACATCCCCCACTGAGCCCTGCACCAGGCAGGGGGCTGAGCAGCTCCCGCAAGTGCTAACACCTGAAAATCAGCACAGCAGGCCCCTCCCCCAGAAGACCAGCTAGACGGACAAGTTCCAGGGGAAGTCAAGGGACTTAAAGTACACAGAATCAGAAGATACTCCCCCGTGGTTCTTTTTGTTTTGTTTTGTTTTTGTTTTGCTTTTTGATTTGTTTCCTTCCCCCACCCCCTTTTCTTCTTTCTTTCTTTTTCTTTCTCTTTTTCTTCTTTTTTTCGTTTTTTTCTTCCTTTTTTTCCCCCTCTTTCTCTTTTCTTTCCTTCTTTCTCTCCTCTCTTTTTCTCCTTTTCCCAATACAACTTGCTTTTGGCCACTCTGCACTGAGCAAAATGACTAGAAGGAAAACCTCACCTCAAAAGAAAGAATCAGAAACAGACCTTCTCCCACAGAGTTAGAAAATTTGGATTACAATTCAATGTCAGAAAGCCAATTCAGAAGCACTATTAAACAGCTTCTTGAGGCTCTAGAAAAAAGCATAAAGGACTCAAGAGACTTCATGACTGCAGAACTTAGAGCTAATCAGGCAGAAATTAAAAATCAATTGAATGAGATGCAATCCAAACTAGAAGTCCTAACGACGAGGGTTAACAAGGTGGAAGAACGAGTGAGTGACATAGAAGACAAGTTGATAGCAAAGAGGGAAACTGAGGAAAAAAAGACAAACAATTAAAAGACCATGAAGATAAAGGGAAATAAACGACAGCCTGAGGAAGAAAAACTTAGGTTTAATTGGTGTTCCCGAGGGCACAGAAAGGGACAGAGGACCAGAATATGTATTTGAACAAATTCTAGCTGAAAACTTTCCTAATCTGGGAAGGGAAACAGGCATTCAGATCCAGGAAATAGATCCCCCCCTAAAATCAATAAAAACCGTTCAACACCTCGACATTTAATAGTGAAGCTGCAAATTCCAAAGATAAAGAGAAGATCCTTAAAGCAGCAAGAGACAAGAAATCCCTGACTTTTATGGGGAGGAGTATTAGGGTAACAGCAGACCTCTCCACAGAGACCTGGCAGGCCAGAAAGGGCTGGCAGGATATATTCAGGGTCCTAAATGAGAAGAATATGCAACCAAGAATACTTTATCCAGCAAGGCTCTCATTCAAAATGGAAGGAGAGATAAAGAGCTTCCAAGACAGGCAGGAACTGAAAGAATATGTGACCTCCAAACCAGCTCTGCAAGAAATTTTAAGGGGGACTCTTAAAATTCCCCTTTAAGAAGAAGTTCAGTGGAACAATCCACAAAAACAAGGACTGAATAGATATCATGATGACTCTAAACTCATATCTCTCAATAGTAACTCTGAATGTGAACGGGCTTAATGACCCCATCAAAAGGCGCAGGGTTTCAGACTGGATAAAAAAGCAGGACCCATCTATTTGCTGTCTACAAGAGACTCATTTTAGACAGAAGGACACCTACAGCCTGAAAATAAAAGGTTGGAGAACCATTTACCATTCGAATGGTCCTCAAAAGAAGGCAGGGGTAGCCATCCTTATATCAGATAAACTAAAATTTACCCCGAAGACTGTAGTGACAGATGAAGAGGGACACTATATCATACTTAAAGGATCTATCCAACAAGAGGACTTAACAATCCTCAGTATATATGCCCCGAATGTGGGAGCTGCCAAATATATAAATCAATTATTAACCAAAGTGAAGAAATACTTAGATAATAATACACTTATACTTGGCGACTTCAATCTAGCTCTTTCTATACTCGATAGGTCTTCTAAGCCCAACATCTCCAAAGAAAGGAGAGCTTTAAATGATACACTGGACCAGATGGATTTCACAGATATCTACAGAACTTTACATCCAAACTCAACTGAATACACATTCTTCTCAAGTGCACATGGAACTTTCTCCAGAATAGACCACATACTGGGTCAAAAATCGGGTCTGAACTGATACCAAAAGATTGGGATCGTCCCCTGCATATTCTCAGACCATAATGCCTTGAAATTAGAACTAAATCACAAGAAGAAGTTTGGAAGGACCTCAAACACGTGGAGGTTAAGGACCATCCTGCTAAAAGATGAAAGGGTCAACCAGGAAATTAAGGAAGAATTAAAAAGATTCATGGAAACTAATGAGAATGAAGATACAACCGTTCAAAATCTTTGGGATGCAGCAAAAGCAGTCCTAAGGGGGAAATACATCGCAATACAAGCATCCATTCAAAAACTGGAAAGAACTCAAATACAAAAGCTAACCTTACACATACAGGAGCTAGAGAAAAAACAGCAAATAGATCCTACACCCAGGAGAAGAAGAGAGTTAATAAAGATTCGAGCAGAACTCAATGAAATCGAGACCAGAAGAACTGTGGAACAGATCAACAGAACCAGGAGTTGGTTCTTTGAAAGAATTAATAAGATAGATAAACCATTAGCCAGCCTTATTAAAAAGAAGAGAGAGAAGACTCAAATTAATAAAATCATGAATGAGAAAGGAGAGATCACTACCAACACCAAGGAAATACAAACTATTTTAAAAACATGAACAGCTATACGCCAATAAACTAGGCAATCTAGAAGAAATGGACGCATTCCTGGAAAGCCACAAACTACCAAAACTGGAACAGGAAGAAATAGAAAACCTGAACAGGCCAATAACCAGGGAGGAAATTGAAGCAGTCATCAAAAACCTCCCAAGACACAAGAGTCCAGGGCCAGATGGCTTCCCAGGGGAATTTTATCAAACGTTTAAAGAAGAAACCATACCTATTCTCCTAAAGCTGTTTGGAAAGATAGAAAGTGATGGAGTACTTCCAAATTCGTTCTATCTGGCCAGCATCACCTTAATTCCAAAACCAGACATAGACCCCACCAAAAAGGAGAATTACAGACCAATATCCCTGATGAACATGGATGCAAACATTCTCAACAAGATACCAGCCAATAGGATCCAACAGTACATTAAGAAAATTATTCACCATGACCAAGTAGGATTTATCCCTGGGACACAAGGCTGGTTCAACACCCGTAAAACAATCAATGTGATTCATCATATCAGCAAGAGAACAACCAAGAACCATGTGATCCTCTCATTAGATGCAGAGAAAGCATTTGACAAAATACAGCATCCATTCCTGATCAAAACTCTTCAGAGTGTAGGGATAGAGGGAACATTCCTCGACATCTTAAGAGCCATCTACGAAAAGCCCACAGCAAATATCATTCTCAATGGGGAAGCACTGGGAGCCTTTCCCCTAAGATCAGGAACAAGACAGGGATGTCCACTCTCACCACTGCTATTCAACATAGTACTGGAAGTCCTAGCCTCAGCAATCAGACAACAAAAAGACATTAAAGGCATTCAAATTGGCAAAGAAGAAGTCAAACTCTCCCTCTTCGCCGATGACATGATACTCTACATAGAAAACCCAAAAGTCTCCACCCCAAGATTGCTAGAACTCCTACAGCAATTCGGTAGCATGGCAGGATACAAAATCAATGCCCAGAAGTCAGTGGCATTTCTATACACTAACAATGAGACTGAAGAAAGAGAAATTAAGGAGTCAATCCCATTTACAATTGCACCCAAAAGCATAAGATACCTAGGAATAAACCTCACCAAAGATGTAAAGGATCTATACCCTCAAAGCTATAGAACACTTCTAAAGAAATTGAGGAAGACACAAAGAGATGGAAAAATATTCCATGCTCATGGATTGGCAGAATTAATATTGTGAAAATGTCAATGTTACCCAGGGCAATATACACGTTTAATGCAATCCCTATCAAAATACCATGGACTTTCTTCAGAGAGTTAGAACAAATTATTTTAAGATTTGTGTGGAATCAGAAAAGACCCCGAATAGCCAGGGGAATTTTAATAAAGAAAACCATAGCTGGGGGCATCACAATGCCAGATTTCAGGTTATACTACAAAGCTGTGGTCATCAAGACAGTGTGGTACTGGCACAAAAACAGACACATAGATCAGTGGAACAGAATAGAGAACCCAGAAGTGTACCCTGAACTTTATGGTCAACTAATATTCGATAAAGGAGGAAAGACTATCCATTGGAAGAAAGACAGTCTCTTCAATAAATGGTGCTGGGGAAATTGGACATCCACATGCAGAAGAATGAAACTAGAGCACTCTCTTTCACCATACACAAAGATAAATTCAAAATGGATGAAAGATCTAAATGTGAGACAAGATTCCATCAAAATCCTAGAGAAGAACACAGGCAACACCCTTTTTGAACTCGGCCACAGTAACTTCTTGCAAGATACATCCACGAAGGCAAAAGAAACAAAAGCAAAAATGAACTATTGGGACTTCATCAAGATAAGAAGCTCTTGCACAGCAAAGGATACAGTCAACAAAACTAAAAGACAACCTACAGAATGGGAGAAGATATTTGCAAATGACGTATCAGATAAAGGGCTAGTTTCCAAGATCTATAAAGAACTTACTAAACTCAACACCAAAGAAACAAACAATCCAATCATGAAATGGGCAAAAGACATGAACAGAAATCTCACAGAGGAAGACATAGACATGGCCAACACTCACATGAGAAAATGCTTTGCATCACTTGCCATCAGGGAAATACAAATCAAAACCACAATGAGATCCCACCTCACACCAGTGAGAATGGGGCAAATTAACAAGGCAGGAAACAACAAATGTTGGAGAGGATGTGGAGAAAAGGGAACCCTCTTACACTGTTGGTGGGAATGTGAACTGGTGCAGCCACTCTGGAAAACTGTGTGGAGGTTCCTCAAAGAGTTAAAAATAGACCTGCCCTACGACCCAGCAATTGCACTGTTGGGGATTTACCCCAAAGATACAGATGCAATGAAATGCCGGGACACCTGCACCCCGATGTTTCTAGCAGCAATGGCCATGATAGCCAAACTGTGGAAGGAGCCTCGGTGTCCATCGAAAGATGAGTGGATAAAGAAGCTGTGGTCTATGTATACAATGGAATATTACTCAGCTATTAGAAACGACAAATACCCACCATTTGCTTCAACGTGGATGGAACTGGAGCGTATTATGCTGAGTGAAGTAAGTCAATCGGAGAAGGACAAACCTTATATGTTCTCATTCATGTGGGGAATATAAATAATAGTGAAAGGGAATAGAGGGGAAGGGAGAAGAAATGTGTGGGAAATATCAGAAAGGGAGACAGAACGTAAAGACTGCTAACTCTGGGAAACGAACTAGAGGGTGGTAGAAGGGGAGGAGGGCGGGGGGTGGGAGTGATTGGGTGACGGGCACTGGGGTCATTCTGTATGTTGGTAAATTGAACACCAATAAAAATAAATAAATAAAAATAAAAAATAAAAAGACAGAGGCAGGCAGGTCTCTTTGTACTAACAGAGAGACATCCCATGAATATTCAAGAAAGCAAGATGCAGATGAGTGTTTAGAGTGTGCAACCATTTGTTCAAAAATTAGCATGAACTGAAATGTCTGTGTCACCCAGGTTGAATTGTGTCGTCCCCAAATTCATACGAAGTCCTAACCCCCAGTACTTTGAATGTGATCCTACTCAGAGATAAGGTCTTTATAGAGCTAATCGAGACCAGATGAGGTCATTGGGGTGAGCCCTAATTAAATATGACTTGTGTCCTTACAACAAGGTGAATGTGGACACAGACATGCACACAGTGAGAACATCATACGAACATGTAGGGATAATGCTTCTATAAGCCAAAGAATGCCAGAGATTGCCAGCGGGCCACCCGAAGCTAGGAGAGAGGCGGAACATACTCTCCCTTACAGCCTTCAAAAGAAACCTACCCTGGTGACTCCCTGATCTTAGACTCCTAGACTTTGGCAGTCCTAGTAGCTAACACAGTGTGTGTGTGTGTGTGTGTGTGTGTGTGTGTGTGTGTTTCCTTTTCCTCCTCACCCATACCCCCCAAATAAATATAAATATATATATGCAGGCAAATAAAAGTTGCCTTCTAGAGACTATCGCCAGGAAACGTTCACATCTTCTTGATCTAACTTTAGGGCACTGGTATGCTTCACGTTGCAATGCCCAATCTGATGCATTGTGAGGGGCTGCTGCTGGGAGTGCTATCTTGGACAAGGATGCTGAGGCCTCCACTGGGCTCCAGGGAGAAGAGTTCTTTAGTCACTGGGAATGTCCCCAGGTGCAGGGAGGGGATCTAGGGGCAGGAGCTATGAGCATCTGCCATCCCCCACCTATGGTTGGGATTTCAGCTTGGTTTGGGGGTGCAGGGGCCAGTATACAGGTAATACCTTCATGTGCTACGGAGCCCCATTACAGTGGAGCTTTGCTCTAGTCTAGGATCAGACAGGTGACTCCAGGACACGTGATGTGATGACTCAGCTCATGCCTGAATCTGGGCCAACTGTGTGCCAAGAAATCCTTTTTCCTTTCTGAAGTAAATGGGCAGATGGATAGTCACTGTGTGAGTCACGAAGCCTGGGGCCCCAAATGGCTATGCAGATGGAGAAAAATGAGATCCCGTGCAGGAAGCTCCCATCTCCTCAAACCATGGGGCGCGCCCTGCGTGTGTTGCACCTGCCAGAAAACGCGGGCTTCAAGAGGCCGCCTAAGCCCCAGGGCAGAGGGGGCATGGAGACTTGGCCCGACTGGGCACTGCCAGGATCTTGGCCACCTTCCAACGTGGAAATGATCAGAAACTTGGAATAAATCTCAACGTGGAAGAAATTAGAACGAGGGCTGTTAAGTTAGTGCCAGGGTCAGTGTAACCCTGCTTCTAAATATCAGAGGAAAACATGATCATGTGTGCAAATGGACACCTCAGGTGTCAGCGTTTCATGCTGTTTACAGTGTTTTACTCTGTGGATACTCCCTCTGAAGGATAATAGCTAAAGCCTTTTAAACAGGATCAGCTCTTCCTCTGATCCCATAGGAAAGCATATTTCCCCAGCCAGCAAATCTAGGAGGCAATTTTGTGTGTTATAGAGAGACATCCTAACATCTTCTCAGAGATCTGCTGAGAAGGCAGCAGACCAAGAAAACAGGTGAAGAAAGAGTACAAGTCCAAGTGAAAGAAGAAGTTTGAGATCAAGGTGAATTGGAACCCTGAACTCCCCCTTTCACAGAATCGACATTCAAGTACTCAGGCAAAATTGTGAAGCTGCAGCAAAGGGCAGTGCTGCTTACGTGCCGCAGTGTGCCGTGGCCCTACGGACACAGTACATCCATCCTTTGTACAGCGGCCAAGATCAGAGTGTGAGTACAGATCACCTGGACGGAATCCTGGGTCTTGAAAAGCATGTAGTGTGTAAACACAGAAACAACCACGAGACCAATTCATCAGTTGTAGCCATGAAGGCACAGAAAAGATGCTTGGGGAGTCTGGAAGAGGGGGACAGGGAGACTTCTGAGCAGAGTTTGAAAGGGAAGTAGGAATCTTCCAGGGTGGAAAGGAAGAAAAAGGAGATTGTGCACAGAGGACCTCGCTCAAAGGTCCTCTAGGGAAGGAGTAAGCAGCAGGCAGGGCACCAGAGAGCAGTTAGATATGCTGGGGTGGGGTGCCAGGTTTGGGGGGGCAGGCGAGGCCTGGCATAGCACCTCGGGTCCACTCTCCAGCTTCAAGTCACTGGAAAGCCAGCACATGCTGGATCACCGTGGGAGAGTAATCCTGTTTCCTGCCTCGGAGGTAACCTTGCCCTTGATGTGGAAAGCGAAGCAGAGTTGGGGCAGCCGGTGAAGGCAGGCTCACCAGGAGGCTACTGAGAAGATGCGAGGTCACAGAGCAAGCCCTGGGGTGTCAGCAGGCGAGGTCCCGAGGGGGAGGAATCAATCGGGTCTGAGGAGCCCTGTGGGATTTGCAACAACCAGGACCTCCCCCTGGTAGGGTTTTGAGGATGATGACTTTGAGGGTTTCGGACTTGGCTCATGCCATTCGCCAACCAGACGGCGTGGGAGAAAGAGGGAGTGAGGTCTCCATCAGGACATGCTGAGACTGGGTGCCCCGGGTCATCGCACTGGAGATGAACAGGCAGCTAGAAGGATGGGAGTGGAGTTGGGGGTGGAGAACGCTAATGGGATATCTCTCTGAGGACACATCCCTGTTGTTTCCATTTGTCCAGTTTGTCTAAGGCTGCTGTGGGGTGGGTTGGTGGGGAAGGGCTGTTCTGACAACCTGGATGTGGTCTCATGTCCTGACAGCTGGGCAGATCCCCTGCCCTCCCACCTTGTATGTGTGAGTGTGTGTCTGTGTGTCAGTATTTGCACAGGCCCATGTGCCTGGCAGCTGAAGTGAAAACGGGTTTCACACTGCAGGGGCCAAGCACTGCAGTTCCATCTGCAACCACATGTTTTCCAGGTGAGCTGCTCACGCAGGGTGAAATCCTGCAGAGTCATAGAAGTCTCCAGAGCCCCAGGTTTGCGAACTAGCAAACTGGAGGTGGGAGAAGAAGGGGACAAGGCAGCTCCCCTGCCGCAGGGCCTGGTGGGTTCCTGGACTAGTAGAGAAGTTCCTACTAGAAAAGTTCCAGCAAACCTTAAATAGAACCATTCTGATCCCAGGTAATTGCACAATGACATCATTACAGCATGATTTTACACCTAAAGATGCTTTCATTTGCACAGGGAGAAAACTCGTCATTTGTACCACCTTATTTACTGAACGCCACCCCTACGTGTTTGGTTCTGTATTACAGTTATTATCTCCATTTTATGGATAAGGAAAATTGGGGGCAGAGACATTAATTGGTTGACCTGTCCCCAAACTGCTTATCTGGTAAGTGAGTTATCTGAGCTTTGGAACCCTTCTGACCCCCAGAGGCTGTCATCTCCACCACAGAGCCACAGGCTCCCCAGCACACGTGCATGACTGGTGTATTTTATGGCATTCTGTAGCGCTAAAAGCACTCTCTTATGTCTCCAAATTGACAGGGACAGGGCCAAGACCCAACCTTTAACCTGAAATGATTTTCTACAGAGTTGTCTAGGGATGGAAGGTGGACCCAGTATCTAGGACATTGTAGTCCCCTGCAGAGATAGGAGCCTAGGACATGGTGTCAGAGCGACCCCACTGGCTTCCACCTCATGCAGGACACACTTCGGGAAGGCTGCATTGCCTGGAAGAGCACCTATGACCCCACCCCCACCCCCCTATCCTTAGCCCAGAGCAGGAGGAACAGAAACAAAGTGAATCACAGAAGGCAGGCAGAGAGTTACATTTTGTACTGCAAGACTAGAAAGTGCCTTCTAGCAAACCTTTTTGTTGCTTTGTAGGAATTATCTTTTTGGCTTCTAAATAGAACAGGCCTAGAGTTCTGTTAATAATGTTAACTGATCTAACGACAGTAAGAGCTATGAGTTTCTTTAGTATGTGCTCAATACCTTTCTAAAAAATGTAATTTCAGACTTCCTTAGTAGTTGCTAAAGTAATGAATTTCTGAACACCCTTTAACCACTAGCACTCTGACCCCGATAGCTCAAATGTTAGCATTTACAATATTTGCTTTATGTATCTATGTATCTATCAATCCTTTTGTCCTTTACTATTTAAGGTGCTGTTGATTGGATGCCCTCTATCCCTAAATATTTGTGTATTATTTCCTAAAGGCTGCCTAAAAACCTTACCTCTCAAAACCACACTGCAATTATATAAATCATGATACGAACATTGATATAATTCACTTAATCTATAAATCTTACTCAGATTTTGCCAATTGTCCCTCTAAAGTGCTTTCCAGCTAAAGAAAACCCACAATCATTTTTTAAAGGATTTTATTTATTTATTCACGAGACAGGCAGAGACATAGGCAGAAGGAGAAGCAGGCTCCCTGCAGGGAGCCCGATGCAGGACTGGATCCTAGGACCCTGGGATCACTACCCACGCCAGAAGTAGACCTCAACCACTGAACCACTCAGGTGCCCCAGAAAATCCACAATTGTATGTTGCATTCACTCATCATGTCTCTGGAAATAGGAACAATTCCTATTTCATGACTTTCGGACATTTCTGAAATGAACAGCCCAGCTTATTCTGTAGAACACTCCTCAGTTTGGTTTGTCTTTCTCATGGCAAGATCTAGGTTGTACACTTTTTTTTTTTTTTTTAAGGAATTCCACAGAAGACACGATGTGTTCTTCTCATTGCCTCATAGAAGGCACAGGCTATCAATTAGTCCTAGGAAAAGGTAGTGTCCACTGGGTTTTTCCACCGTAAAGTCACTATTTTGTCCTTTGTGATTAATAAGTCTCCTGTGAGGAGATACTATGAGATTATGCAAATATCTGTGATGAATCATCCATTGATGATTCTCAACTAACTCAAATATTACTATTATGGTTGCCAAATGGTTACATTCTAATTTTGCCATTCCTTCTACAGGCTTTCAACTATAAAAAAGAACTTTCTTATATGCTTTATTTATATCAGCATGGGCTCACGGATTCTTGATTTAGTTATTACAATTCTTTACTATCCTTATTTATTTTGAGGCTCCAAGTGTCCCAGATGTTTGCCAGGTACTTTTGTAAATTTAAATTATTTCACTGAATTCTTTTTTTTTAAAATAAATTTATTTTTATTGGTGTTCAATTTGCCAACATACAGAATAACACCCAGTGCTCATCCCGTCAAGTGCCCCCCTCAGTGCCCATCACCCATTCATCCCCACCCCCCACCCTCCTCCCCTTCCACCACCCCTAGTTCGTTTCCCAGAGTTAGGAGTCTCTCATGTTCTGTCTCCCTTTCCCACACTTTTCTTCTCCCTTCCATTCTATTCCCTTTCACTATTATTTATATTCCCCAAATGAATGAGAACATATAGTGTTTGTCCTTCTCCGATTGACTTATTTCACTCAGCATAATGCCCTCCAGTACCAACCACTTCGAAGCAAATGGTGGGTATTTGTCATTTCTAATGGCTGAGGAATATTCCATTGTATACAGAGACCACAGCTTCTCTATCCATTCATCTTTCGATGGACACCGAGGCTCCTTCCACAGTTTGGCTATTGTGGACATTGCTGCTAGAAACATCGGGGTGCAGGTATCCTGGCGTTTCATTGCATCTGTATCTTTGGGGTAAATCCCCAACATTGCAATTGCTGGGTCGTAGGGCAGCTCTATTTTAACTCTTTGAGGAACCTCCACACAGTTTTCCAGAGTGGCTGCACCAGTTCACATTCCCACCAACAGTGTAAGAAGGTTCCCTTTTCTCCGCATCCTCTCCAACATTTGTGGTTTCCTGACTTGTTAATTTGCCCCATTCTCACTGGTGTGAGGTGGTATCTCATTGTGGTTTTGATTTGTATTTCCCTGATGGCAAGTGATGCAGAGCATTTTCTCATGTGCATGTTGGCCATGTCTATGTCTTCCTCTGTGAGATTTCTCTTCATGTCTTTTGCCCATTTCATGATTGGATTGTTTGTTTCTTTGCTGTTGAGTTTAATAAGTTCTTTATGGATCTTGGAAACTAGCCCTTTATCTGATATGTCATTTGCAAATATCTTCTCCCATTCTGTAGCTTGTCTTTTAGTTTTGTTGACTGTATCCTTTGCTGTGCAAAAGCTTCTTATCTTGATGAGGTCCCAATAGTTCATTTTTGCTTTTGTTTCTTTTGCCTTCGTAGATGTATCTTGCAAGAAGTTACTGTGGCCAAGTTCAGAAAGGGTGTTCTCCTCTAGGATTTTGATGGAATCTTGTCTCACATTTAGATCTTTCGTCCATTTTGAGTTTATCTTTGTATCTGGTGTAGGAGAGTGGTCTAGTTTCATTCTTCTGCATGTGGATGTCCAATTTCCCCAGCACCATTTATTGAAGAGACTGTCTTTCTTCCAATGGATAGTCTTTCCTCCTTTATTGAATATTAGTTGACCATAAAGTTCAGGGTCCACTTCTGGATTCTCTGTTCTGTTCCATTGATCTATGTGTCTGTTTCTGTGCCAACCACACTGTCTTGATGACAACAGCTTTGTAGTACAGCCTGAAATCTGGCATTGTGATGCCCCCAGCTATGGTTTTCTTTTTTAAAATTCCCCTGGCTATTCGGGGTCTTTTCTGATTCCACACAAATCTTAAAATAATTTGTTCTAACTCTCTGAAGAAAGTCCATGGTATTTTGAGGGATTGCATTAAACATGTATATTAAAAAATAAATAAACGTGTATATTGCCCTGGGTAACATTGACATTTTCACAATATTAATTCTGCCAATCCATGAGCATGGAATATTTTTCCATCTCTTTGTGTCTTCCTCAATTTCTTTCAGAAGTGTTCTATAGTTTTGAGGGTATAGATCCTTTACATCTTTGGTGAGGTTTATTCCTAGGTATCTTATGCTTTTGGGTGCAATTGTAAATGGGATTGACTCCTTAATTTCTCTTTCTTCAGTCTCATTGTTAGTGTATAGAAATGCCACTGATTTCTGGGCATTGATTTTGTATCCTGCCACGCTGCCAAATTGCTGTATGAGTTCTAGCAATCTTGGGGTGGAGACTTTTGGGTTTTCTATGTAGAGTATCATGTCATCGGCGAAGAGGGAGAGTTTGACTTCTTCTTTGCCAATTTGAATGCCTTTAATGTCTTTTTTGTTGTCAGATTGCTGAGGCTAGGACTTCCAGTACTATGTTGAATAGCAGTGGTGAGAGTGGACATCCCTGTCTTGTTCCTGATCTTAGGGGAAAGGCTCCCAGTGCTTCCCCATTGAGAATGATATTTGCTGTGGGCTTTTCGTAGATGGCTTTTAAGATGTCGAGGAATGTTCCCTCTATCCCTACACTCTGAAGAGTTTTGATCAGGAATGGATGCTGTATTTTGTCAAATGCTTTCTCTGCATCTAATGAGAGGATCATATGGTTCTTGGTTTTTCTCTTGCTGATATGATGAATCACATTGATTGTTTTACGGGTGTTGAACCAGCCTTGTGTCCCAGGGATAAATCCTACTTGGTCATGGTGAATAATTTTCTTAATGTACTATTGGATCCTATTGGCTAGTATCTTGTTGAGAATTTTTGCATCCATGTTCATCAGGGATATTGGTCTGTAATTCTCCTTTCTGGTGGGGTCTTTGTCTGGTTTTGGAATTAAGGTGATGCTGGCCTCATAGAACGAATTTGGAAGTACTCCATCTCTTTCTATCTTCCAAACAGCTTTAGGAGAATAGGTATGGTTTCTTCTTTAAACGTTTGATAAAATTCCCCTGGGAAGCCATCTGGCCCTGGACTCTTGTGTCTTGGGAGGTTTTTGATGACTGCTTCAATTTCCTCCCTGGTTATTGGCCTGTTCAGGTTTTCTATTTCTTCCTGTTCCAGTTTTGGTAGTTTGTGGCTTTCCAGGAATGCGTCCATTTCTTCTAGATTGCCTAGTTTATTGGCGTATAGCTGTTCATGTTTTTAAAATAGTTTGTATTTCCTTGGTGTTGGTAGTGATCTCTCCTTTCTCATTCATGATTTTATTAATTTGAGTCTTCTCTCTCTTCTTTTTAATAAGGCTGGCTAATGGTTTATCTATCTTATTAATTCTTTCAAAGAACCAACTCCTGGTTCTGTTGATCTGTTCCACAGTTCTTCTGGTCTAGATTTCGTTGAGTTCTGCTCGAATCTTTATTTTATTTTATTTTATTTTTTTTGCTCGAATCTTTATTAACTCTCTTCTTCTCCTGGGTGTAGGATCTATTTGCTGTTTCTTCTCTAGCTCCTGTACGTGTAAGGTTAGCTTTTGTATTTGAGTTCTTTCCAGTTTTTGAATGGATGCTTATATTGCAATGTATTTCCCCCTCAGGACTGCTTTTGCTGCATCCCAAAGATTTTGAACGGTTTTATCCTCATTCTCATTAGATTCCATGAATCTTTTTAATTCTTCCTTAATTTCCTGGTTGACCCTTTCATCTTTTAGCAGGATGGTCCTTAACCTCCACGTGTTTGAAGTCTTTCCAAACTTCTTGTTGTGATTTAGTTCTAATTTCAAGGCATTATGGTCTGAGAATATGCAGGAGACGATCTCAATCTTTTAGTATCGGTTCAGACTCGATTTGTGACCCAGTATGTGGTCTATTCTGGAGAAAGTTCCATGTGCACTTGAGAAGAATGTGTATTCAGTTGAGTTTGGATGTAAAGTTCTGTAAATATCTGTGAAATCCATGTGGTCCAGTGTGTCATTTAAAGCTCTCCTTTCTTTGGAGATGTTGTGCTTAGAAGACCTATTGAGTTTAGAAAGCACTAGATTGAAGTCACCAAGTATAAGTGTATTATTATCTAAGTATGTCTTAACTTTGGTTATTAATTGGTTTAAATATTTGGCAGCTCCCACATTCGGGGCATATATATTGAGGATTGTTAAGTCCTCTTGTTGGATAGAACCTTTAAGTATAATATAGTGTCCCTCTTCATCTGTCACTACAGTCTTCGGGGTAAATTTTAGTTATCTGATATAAGGATGGCTACCCCTGCTTTCTTTTGAGGACCATTCGAATGGTAAATGGTTCTCCAACCTTTTATTTTCAGGCTGTAGGTGTCCTTCTGTCTAAAATGAGTCTCTTGTAGACAGCAAATAGATGGGTCCTGCTTTTTTATCCAGTCTGAAACCCTGCGCCTTTTGATGGGGTCATTAAGCCTGTTCATGTTCAGAGTTACTATTGAGAGATATGAGTTTAGTGTCATCATGATATCTATTCAGTCCTTGTTTTTGTGGATTGTTCCACTGAACTTCTTCTTAAAGGGGAATTTTAAGAGTCCCCCTTAAAATTTCTTGCAGAGCTGGTTTGGAGGTCACATATTCTTTCAGTTCCTGCCTGTCTTGGAAGCTCTTTATCTCTCCTTCCATTTTGAATGAGAGCCTTGCTGGATAAAGTATTCTTGGTTGCATGTTCTTCTCATTGAGGACCCTGAATATATCCTGCCAGCCCTTTCTGGCCTGCCAGGTCTCTGTGGAGAGGTCTGCTGTTACCCTAATACTCCTCCCCATAAAAGTCAGGGATTTCATGTCTCTTGCTGTTTTAGGGATCTTCTCTTTATCTTTGGAATTTGCAAGCTTAAACTATTAAATGTCGAGGTGTTGAACGGTTTTATTGATTTTAGGGGGGGGGGTCTCTCTATTTCCTGGATCTGAATGCCTGTTTCCCTTCCCAGATTAGGAAAGTTTTCAGCTATGATTTGTTCAAATACATATTCTGGCACTCTGTCCCTTTCGGCGCCCTCGGGAACCCCAATTAAACGTAGGTTTTCTTCCTCAGGCTGTCGTTTATTTCCCTTAATCTATCCTCATGGTCTTTTAATTGTTTGTCTCTTTTTCCCTCAGTTTCCCTCTTTGCCATCAACTTGTCTTCTATGTCACTCACTCGTTCTTCCACCTCATTAACCCTCGTCATTGGGACTTCTAGTTTGGATTGCATCTCATTCAACTGATTTTTAATTTCTGCCTGATTGGATATAAATTCTGCAGTCATGAAGTCTCTTGAGTCCTTTATGCTTTTTTTCTAGAGCGGCGAGTAGCTTTATAATAGTGCTTCTGAATTGGCTTTCTGACATTGAATTGTAATCCAAATTTTGTAACTCTGTGGGAGAGAGGACTGTTTCTGATTCTTTCTTTTCTTTTTTTTTTTATGATAGTCACAGAGAGAGAGAGAGAGAGAGGCAGAGACACAGGCAGAGGGAGAAGCAGGCTCCATGCACTGGGAGCCCTACATGGGATTCGATCCCGGGTCTCCAGGATCACGCCCTGGGCCAAAGGCAGGCGCCAAACCACTGTGCCACCCAGGGATCCTGATTCTTTTTTTTGAGGTGAGGTTTTCCTTCTAGTCATTTTGCTCAGTGCAGAGTGGCTAAAAACAAGTTGTATTGGGAAAAGGAGAAAAGGAGAGGAGAGAAAGAAGGAAAGAAAAGAGAAAAAGAAAAAAGGAAAAAAAGAAATAAAGAGAAGAGAAAGAAACAAAGGGTGGGGGAAGCAAACAGAAATCAAAAATCAAAAAAAAAAACAAAAAACAAAAACCACGGGGATGTATCTTCTGTTTCTGTATACTTTAAGTCCCTTGACTTCCCTTGGAAATTGTCCGTCTAGCTTGTCTTCTGGGGTGGGGCCTGTTGTGCTGATTTTCAGGTGTGAGCACTTGGGGGAATTGCTGTGCCCCCTGCCTGGTGCAGGGCTCAGTGGAGGTCGTTTACCCGTGAGGCCTTAGGAGGAACAACCCCAGTGGTTGCCGCAGCTCTTGAAACCTGGATTCAGGGATCCCTGGGTGGCGCAGCGGTTTGGCGCCTGCCTTTGGCCCAGGGCGCAATCCTGGAGACCCGGGATCGAATCCCACGTCGTGCTCCCGGTGCATGGAGCCTGCTTCTCCCTCTGCCTGTGTCTCTGCCTCTTTCTCTCTCTGTGTGACTATCATAAATAAATAAAAATTAAAAAAAAAAAAAAAAGAAAAGAAACCTGGATTCAGCTTCCGCAGGAACTACTCCGTCTGCAGGGCCTGGAGGCTCCGGGGCGGGGCCGCTGATCTGCTCAGCTGGGGCAGGAGCGTCCTCGCTGTCCTGGGCCCTCCCGGCCTCTGCCTGTCCCGGGGGAGGCGGGATCCTGGGCTGTGTCCCGGCGCCCTGTGCTCCGGGGCCTGCGCTGTTGGATTCGCGCTCCCGCCCCGCAGCCCCCTCCGCGGAGCCGCGGCCCGCGCCCCTTTGAGCTGCTCCCGGAGCTGCACAGCCCCCTCCGCTCAGAGCCTCTTCCTCTGCCCGAGCCCCTGCGAGCTGCTCCCGGGCCGCGCAGCCCCCTCCGCAGAGCCGCCGCCCGACCCCTCCGAGCTGCTCCCAGGTCAATGTGTGCGCGCTGCAGCCCTTAGGGAGCTCGGCGCACTCTCCCGGGGCGCAGGTGCCTGTTAGTGTCCCCGGGAGCCCGAGGGCATCCCCGCCCTCCTGGGTCCTGCTCCAACTCCCTGCGAGCCCCTTTCCACCCGGGAAGGTCGGTGCAGCTCCTGCTTCTCCGGGACGGGGCTCTCCTGTCCTGGGGACACTCGCCCGGGGCCTCAGCCCGGCTCCTGGTGGGGCCCCTCCCCCTCGGAGGCCTTTTGTTTATTTATTTCCCCCCCCCCCCCCCGCCCCCGTCTTCCTACCTTGATAGAAGCGCGAACTCTTCTCACTGCAGCATTCCAGCTGTTGTCTCTTTAAATCTCAGGCCGAATTCGTAGATTTTCAGGATGATTTGAAGGTTATCTACGTAATTTGGTGGGGACAGGGGACTTGGGGACCCTACTCTTCCGCCGTCTTGTGTGTCCAACCCTAATTTCACTGAATTCTTAACTCTATGCAGTGGGATTATGATTATTGCTATTTTGCAGACAAAGAAACTGAAGCTCTAGGAGATTAACTTTTACAACATTGAATTGGAAGAGTCTCCATGCTCTGTGTCAAATGCCTGATACACACACACACACACACACACACACACACACACACACACTCCTCCTGATGTTTCTGCCAGGTAGGAGCTATTCCCTCCTTTCCTATTTCAAGATGAGAAAACAGGCTCAGAGGTGAAGTAACCTGTCACAGAAGCTGTGATGAGAATTCGAAGGCCTCCTTGTAATCTCCTGCTGGTTTTTGGCAGATCACTCTCCTCTTTCTGCTGTTTTTCCTTCTGCAGGAGAGATACTTAAGCAGCAAGTCTTTTTGCCCTTATTCAAGTCTGTCCAGGACAGACGAGGTAAAAAGAGAAACTTGTTTTCTCTTTCCTTTCACCTTCTCTTCCTCCTTCTTTCTCTCTTTTCCCTCTCCCTTCCTCCCTTCCTTCTTCCTCTTTCTTTCCTAACAACTTGTATCTGTGACAGTTTTCACATTGGCTAAAAGCTACCCTGATTCTAACCAGCACCAAATCTGGGACTTTGTGGAGGTTTAGATCTTGCCAAAATCCTTCGTGTTCTTGGAGTAGTTTATGGCAAGTGAATTACTGAAAATTTAATCTCTTAAAGTGAATTCCAGTATTTAAAGGAAAACTTCGGTGACATCTTTCATTGTATAGTCATCCTCTAATTCATCGTCCACGTAATATATATTTTTCCATTGCTGTGCTTGTGTTAACCATGGTACAGTTGCCCATTAGAAACACAGAGTCCGGAGCCTTCTCCTAGATTCACCAAATCAGAATTCCTTCGGATTTGACAAACTTCCCAGAGATCCCCAATGCTCACTGAAGTGGGAATAGATGTGCGGAGGCCTCTGACCAAGCTTGGTTCCTGTGGGCTCACAATAATGCTGGCTTTGTACCAGCACTGTCAGCCTCAGGGCCACCTGATCTTTGCCCTGCTTCTTGCCCCCAGCAGTCACCACAGGAAGTGGGATTTGCCGAATGCACTGCCCTTGGGGAAAGAGCCTAGGGCAGGCTCCTGTCTCCTCCCTCCTGCAGGAAGTGAGCAGCTGAAGGAATGCATCATCCTCTAAGCATTCTGATGTACAGGATCTGTACATAGTTCTTGGCAGCCCTGAGCCAACTTCTGAGAAGCCTCTTTGAGGAGGGGTGGGGAACCAACCCTTTTTCTAGGCTCTGGTTAAAACCAGTGCAAATAAACAAAAAGCAGCTGTTGACTCACAAAGTACTGCCTGCACTTAGGAAACATTATTTTGTCCCCAAACCAAGATCACTGTGAAGTTATTGACTTAAATCCAAATAGGGTCTTTGTAGCTTCTCCCTAGCTCTCTGCCCACACCCCACTCAGGCTGAAACTGGTCTGGGCTGCAACAGAGCCAAGTACAGATGTGGCCAATGTGCTGATTTGTAGTCTTTGGTGATTTCCATGGTGTGAATGCTCCTACCCAGGCTGATTTCCAGCCACCAGCACTTGAACAACTGGCTTGTAAGATTCCTGCGTATCTAACACTTGCTTTTCTGAGCTGGGGTGAGCTGGCTCCAGCAAGTGACAATCCTGAGCGTAAGATTTCATCAGCTTCAGTGGGTGCTTGTGCAGGGAGGGGCATGGCAAGGATGATAGGATGGACAAGGCAGGCTGGATGGTTAGCCCAGGCCTCTGAGGACAGGAAATCCCTGTTCTCACCACTGCTCAAGATCTCTACTTTGCTCCCTAGCATCTGAGAACAGCAACATGGCAGAGGGCTCAAGATTCTTCAGAGACCTCACGGTGCACTCAGGTTTGCCTTGCATAGAAAACCACTGCAGTGATGGCAAGAAAAAATGTGCAGAGGAAGTACAAAAGAACAGTTTCTGGGGTGCCTGGGTGGCTCAGTGGCTGAGCATCTGCTTTCAGCTCAGGGTGTGATTCCAGGGTCCTGGGATCGAGTCCCATGTCAGGCTCCCTGCATGGAGCCTGCTTCTCCCTCTGCCTGTGTCTCTACCTCTCTCTCTGTGTCTCTCATGAATAAATAAAATCTTGAAAAAAAAAGAGCAGTTTCTTTTTGGCTCTCTCTGCGACACCAGTGCTTCATGTGTGTGTTTCATGGGCAATGGGTAATGTGAACAATAAGTTTGCCTGTGGAACTGGGGGTCAGCCCAGCTCACGGGGAAGTTCTAAACCCATCCTTCCTTCCTCACCCTAGCTGGAATGGGAGATGGGCAAGACATACACATATCACCCTCTCCTGGTGTGAAGAAATCACAGAGTGGGTTCTCTAACCCAAAAGTTCTAGAATGAGTAGAAGGCCAAAGGCAGTAAACTCTTTATCATGTTGCAACATAGGACCATTCATTTAGCTACCAGAACCTCTCGTTTTCCCCATTGTCAGGTAGGACCTGTCAGGGATCTAAGGAGGGCTCTTCTGGCTGCCAGGAGCAGGAACTACTCACACTGGTCCAAATACCACAATGTGTTTATCATAAAGATGTAGGGATCACTTGGGATTCTATAACAGAGTATAAAGGTACATCCAAAAAATGAACTATTGGGACTTCATCAAGATAAGAAGCTTTTGCACAGCAAAGGATACAGTCAACAAAACTAAAAGACAACCACAGAATGGGAGAAGATATTTGCAAATGACGTATCAGATAAAGGGCTAGTTTCCAAGATCTATAAAGAACTTATTAAACTCAACACCAAAGAAACAAACAATCCAATCATGAAATGGGCAAAAGACATGAGAAATCTCACAGAGGAAGACATAGACATGGCCAACATGCACATGAGAAAATGCTCTGCATCACTTGCCATCAGGGAAATACAAATCAAAACCACAATGAGATACCACCTCACACCAGTGAGAATGGGGCAAATTAACAAGGCAGGAAACCACAAATGTTGGAGAGGATGCGGAGAAAAGGGAACCCTCTTCCACTGTTGGTGGGAATGTGAACTGGTGCAGCCACTCTGGAAAACTGTGTGGAGGTTCCTCAAAGAGTTAAAATAGAGCTGCCCTACGACCCAGCAATTGCAATGTTGGGGATTTACCCCAAAGATACAGATGCAATGAAACGCCGGGACACCTGCATCCCGATGTTTCTAGCAGCAATGGCCACGATAGCCAAACTGTGGAAGGAGCCTCGGTGTCCATCGAAAGATGAATGGATAAAGATGTGGTCTATGTATACAATGGAATATTCCTCAGCCATTAGAAATGACAAATACCCACCATTTGCTTCAACGTGGATGGAACTGGAGGGTATTATGCTGAGTGAAGTAAGTCAGTCGGAGAAGGACAAACATTATATGTTCTCATTCATGTGGGGAATATAAATAATAGTGAAAGGGAATATAAGGGAAGGGAGAAGAAATGTGTGGGAAATCTCAGAAAGGGAGACAGAACGTAAAGACTGCTAACTCTGGGAAACGAACTAGGGGTGGTAGAAGGGGAGGAGGGCGGGGGGTGGGAGTGATTGGGTGACGGGCACTGGGGGTTATTCTGTATGTTAGTAAATTGAACACCAATAAAAAATAAATTAAAAAAAATAAAAAAATAAAGGTACATCTAGGTGCTCCAGGAACATAAAAAGCTGTTCAAGATTGAGGCACCTTTTCTTTCTGGGTTCCATTTGGTCTTTTCTCTCTGTACTAATCTCCTCACTCTGGGGATAGGCTTCTTTGTATCTTTAAATGTGTACCTAGCACAACGTGGTCACGGGTCACAGCTCGACATCAAGTTGTCTCATCTTGTGCACTCATCTATAAGGGCAACTTCCTTTGCAAGTCAAATTTACAGGAGTGAAAATCTGATTGGCCTCCATCATTTGATTAAGCCAAGCTACCTCAGTCACAGGACATTGCATTATGACAACCCCTGACTTAGGTGTCTGCCCATATGTTGTTCTTTTGTTTTAGTTTTAAAGATTTATTTATTTATTTATTTGTGAGCGACACACAGAAAGAGAGGCAGAGACATAGAGGGAGAAGCAGACTCCCCTCAAGGAGCCCAATGCAGGACTCAATCCCAGGTCCCGGGATCATGACCTGAGCCAAAGGCAGATGCTCAACCACTGAGCCACCCAGGTGGGACCCATGCATGGTTTTTTGGCCATGACTGAAAAAGCAAGTGGGGAGAAACACATGATCCATAAGAATGTCCTTTATAAGGGCTATGGGCAGAAACCCAGGACAATAGATGCCATCCCAGGACTAGTAGGCCAAACACAATATTGGCTATGAAACCATGTAACAAACATCGAGATGATTTCTGAGGACAGGTGAATTTTACAGAGCACATTAATAAGTGTTGTTTTGTTTAATGGAAACAATCTTAAAAGGTATACATTCTTAGACCCATTTTAAAAGAGACAGAAACATATGCTCAGAGAGGATAAGGATGACCTCAAGGTCCCACAGTTGGGAAACAGCAGAACCAGACTTAATGTGAGGTCTTCTGACTCCAAGTCTTAATTAGGTCCTGGCTCATTTCTGAATCAACCACTCATATTGGCTGGGTGGATTTGATGATGTTCTAGGCCTAGCCAGGGTTACAGGTTCCCTGGTGGATGCAAGATTGATGACAAGTCACCCAAACCCATGGGACCCAAGAATGGGGGAGGGGTGGCTCCCCAGACAAAAAATGAGGTGCTGGTATCAGAATAAGGAGTAATGGCTGCCCAAGAGGAAAAATCAACAGCTATTCCTCTTACAGTGGGAAAAGTGAAAGGCATTTGAGACTGAGTTAACCTCAGTGGCACAAAGGAACAGTACCCTAGCACCTGGATGTAGACATAGTGGGTGATGAAGAGTTGGTGCCTCTAGGGCATGATGTTTTGTTTTGTTTTTTTTAGGCCATGAGAGCTTCTGAAGGTTTTCTGATCTGGAGGGTGCCATGGTAAAAATTTTGGAGGAGGAAAACAACCTACAAAATTTTCAAGTGTTATATAGGACAGTGAAAACATTATCTTCTGTGGGCCAGGAGTGGCTTCCTTGCCTGTGAAGGTTTTCCGTGAGATTTGTAATCACTTTGTCTGGAAGTCCCTGTGACGAGAAAACTGTGAGCACATCATGGAGAAAAAGCAGCAGCAGGGTATCTGATTAGATACACCACCCCTTTTCAGGGCCTCCAACTATGTAGACCCACCCCAAACGAAGGTGAAGGTCTGAACTCGGTGAAACTGGAGTTTCTCCGACTCACATTCATGGGATGGTTGAACAGGTCTGGGTGGGGCCCCAGGGTGTGTGAACACCTTTCTGAACTAAGGAGTACTTTATGCCCTCCACTTCCATATCATGATTAAGCATGATTTACTGCCATTTTTAAAACTGCAACTGAACTTGGTGGTGGTGGTGAGGGGGTCCTTCATGAGACTCCCAGGGTAAAATGTCTCAACACGAATGCACCACTGGGATGGGCCAAATCGTCAAGTAATGACTCGAAATGGCTGGGGTTGGACAAGTATCGTCAGAGGGCTCTGAATGACACTATTCTTCCCTGTTTTCATGAGATCCAGTCATGGCTTCTTCTGGTCCAGAATGGAGAACAAATGCTGGAATTTAAAAAAATAAGCTATGCTTGCTGAGTTCAGGAATCAAGGTAAACTCATTCCAAGATTCGTTAAATTAGAACAGTGTTTGCCCATTTTATATTGCAATTATTATTCCAGGTCTTCTGCTTGTTCTCTGAAGCGACTTTCCTAAAAGGTACACTACTAAAGATCTTAAGAACTACATACTTCTCACACAAAGCATGAGGGTCCTCTAAATAAAGACAAGTGGCAAACGGAGTTCATAGGAAGAAGTCATTGGAGAGTCAGGGGAATGGTACTTACCACGCTTCCCTGATATTTAGAATATCTGTGTGATGCTGCTGTGACCTGTATACCTTGCCCCAGGACAAAGTTCTGTCACTGTGGATTTAACTAGGCCTTGTGCCCATTCCTTAACCAACCAATCACCATGGCTGGTAGGATCTGATGATCTCATAGGCCAGAACAGGGCCACTGGTTCACTACTGGATCAAGGACTGATGCCAGGCCACCCAAATCCATGGAACCTAAACCCATGGTCCCCAAATGAAAACTGAGTTGCTGTTACCAGAAGGGCTATTGGATGCCAAAGAACAAGAGCAACAAATACTCCCTTGGGGTGAGGGAAGTAAAGGGTATTTGAGGGCTGGAGCTTCTGACACCTTCTCAACTTGGGACAGTGTGGGAGTTGAATGTAAGCTGTGTTACAGTTTGCTGGGGGTGAGTATCTACTCTGAATAAGTTACCCACTCTAATACTTGGCTTCCTCATCTACAGAAGAGTGTGACAACAGTACCTGTTTCACAGGATTGATGTGAAGATTAATAAGATGAGACTTACTCCATCACTGTTCTCTTGCCACTCAACAGCTCTACGCCCCTCACTGTGGGAGACCGGAGTGAGTCCCTTTCTGCCTCAGAGGAGGTCAGGTGCTTCCTGTGTCCTACAAGTGCTCACCGTTGTCTGCTTTGAGTTCTCTTGCTGTCTCCTCTAGCACTTAATTTTTAAAATCTCATAAAGTTCAAGAGAGGGCTAAAATGCCAAGAAGATTCTCTATTTTTAAAGCACTAGCAGATCACACTAGAAACACTTGCTCTCCCACAAAAAGACACATGCTCATGGGATTTCTCTGGCAATCCCTAAGAGTCTGAAGGTCTGTCGTCGGCAGCTGGACCAGGGTGGGGACTGGGACTGTTTTCAAATTGTTAAATCTTTAAAAATGCACGCATTACATATTTCCAGCCAACAAAACATGGTTGGATCTTCTGCAGGGCCTGCCTCCTAACAGTGTCCTTAAGGATGATGGAACCAGCCAAAGACTGCAGCTGGAGTCTGTGGGGCTGCCCAGACAACCAGGAGTGTCTGCCTACAGCTCCAGAAATGCGGAAACTATTCACCCAAAATGAGTGAGCAAAGGGCTCCTAGGAGAAAAGAAAGTTTTTAATCAAAACATATCTTACCCTTATTCTGGCCAGTAGGGAACCAAAGCTGAGTGTTTGCGGGAGACTGCTTGCCAGAGCTTTTTTGAAGGCTCACTGGTGAAAAGGATGTGATGAGGTTGTTGATGTTGGTTCTGAAGATGCTTAGGTGCAGGTTAGAAGAACCAAGTCAAAAATGGACGGATAAATTTCCATGCAATTAAAAAATGCTTACACATTTATGTAAAATCATGTGTGTCTGTATACCTATAAAGAAATCTTAAAACATTAAGAGCATATGGGCTCTGGAAGCATACAGACCTATCCTAAAATTTAAGTTTCACCACTTCCTAGCTTGTATGACCACCCTGATCTTGTTTCCTCATCCATCAAATTGGGGTATTTATGGTACTTCATTCATAAGTTTTGAGGATTCGGTGAGTTAATTCATTTATAATACTGTCTCGTGCGTAGTAAGACAGTACCACATATCAGCTGATATTGTTGGTCACTGTCGGGAGTGGGTGAGGGTGAACAGTGAAGTGTACAGTTTTCCAGGAAGCTCCTATCTCCTGGTGCTCCAATCCCATCAAACTCACCTCTATCTTTCTCTCCCCTTCCTGCCTTGGTCCTTGCTGCCCTTGAGCCTGGGATACTTCTCCAATGGTCTAGATGCCAAATTCCTCTCCACCTTTTGAGATCCCTCTCCACCTTTTGAGATCCCTCTCCAGTGTCACTTCTGTGAAGCTTTCCCTAGTACTCGCCTCCCAAACAGAGAGGACCTTCTTCCTCAGAGCCTGGAACTACCTGCTGCACACCGTGTAGTCACATCACATGGCAAACGTGGCTTCTCATACACTTGCTTGTCGCCGAGGCCAACTGTGATTTCTGAGGACAGAGATCATGTCTTATAAGTCTGGGTCTTAGGAGCTCCTGGTGCATAGAGATGGTCAAGAAGTATTTGCTGGATGGAAGCGCAAAAATGGACAGTGACTTCTCTGAAAAAAATGAGGCCAGCTGTTCTCCACTCTAAGGAAAAACAGAAAGGAAGTGGACATAAGCTGCATCATGGGAAACTACAGTTAGACACAAAGAATTCCCTTAGTGAGAGTGTTAGATGCCAGACCAAATGCCCATGGGACAGGATGGAATTTCCTGGAAAGGTCTTCAAAAAAGAATACTTTTTATTTTGGGGGTGACTCTGATGTGGCTTTGCTTGAAGGCAGGCCTGAAGCCTGGTATGAAGTTCATAAAACTACCCATGAGCAATTCATGTGATAGTGAAGGGTCTCTGGCTCTCGGTCAGCTGGTTATCCAGATGGCTTCTTGTAACCAGCACTAGGGAGCGGGATGGGAAAGAATGTGGCTGTTTGCCTGAATGGAGGGTGGGAAGTCCCCTTCCAATGAGCCGAAATCCCAGGACATGAGCGAACGGAGTAGCTTGCCAGGGGTCACAAAGTCACCTTGTGTTCAAGAACCCAAGTCTAATGAGACCCGATTTCTTTCTTTCAACAAGAACTGTAGAGTCCAACAGAAAGGAGGAACTACAGGGCAAAGCAGTACTCTTCCGAGTTTGGTCACTTGGTCAGCCTGCCCAGGACGGTTGGACACATGGGCCCTGGGCTGGGTGCTGGGCGGACATGGCTGAGCAAAACCTGGTGTCTGTCCTTAATGAGCTGTTAAGAAGAAGATGACACTAAACATTTTGTGATGAAAAATGAATTCATTATAGATAGGAAGTACTATGAAGGGGCAAAATTGTTTGAGAGGAGAAAAGCTAGGAAACGACAGGCTACCCTTTACTGCCATTCCTTTATCGCATTTAACACAGGCAAGGCAAGCTTCTTCACCGAAAAAGGTTCAGAAAAGGCAGAAAAGGTTCATTAAGAAAAAAAAAATCTTTCCAATAACTAACCAGAAAAACTACCAAGAGGACAGAGAGCCATAGTGTCAGAAAAAAAATTTAATTTGCTGGATGGCCCAAGACTTGGAGGCTAAGATAGGATTTTGTACCTAAAGCCCCACATGAATTCAAGTCTTGATTAATTTGCTGGTTGGCCTTGTGAAAGCTTATTAGCTACCTGGGTTTTAGCAAACAAGAGGCTGGGGCCTGCCTCATGGGGTCAATTAGTGAAGATGAGACAAACGGTGTGACAGGTGTTGCTAAGTGCTGTGGGATACAGTGGGCTGTGGTTTTGATCACTTCAAATTAAAACCTTCCTGCTTTGGTGCTGTCTGATAACTGAGTGTGCAGGGTGGCACTGTGAAGGATGTAGTGCTGGTTGGAATGCCCCTCCCTGCAGACAGTTATTTGCACCTTCCCAGGGAAGCGCCTCACACACCTACCACCCAGCAGTTACTGCAATGGTTAGAGGCTCCCTTGGGTGCCAAGCGGGGGGCGGGGGGGGCAGTCTGGCAATTCTGCCCAACCCAGCCTAGTCAATTAGTTGTAGCTTAGTTAGTGTTAGTAAAAGCAAGGCAAGACAATGACATTGGTGCCGTGAAACACCGGAGAAGGAATTAAAGCCCTAATTTAATTTCCGAGATATCAAATGTGTTTGGGGTCTAAGAAAATCGCTTATTTACCTAATTTCAAGTGTCAGTCAAGCCCATTTCTTTTTTTTTTTTTTTTTTAAAGATTTTATTTATTTATTCATGAGAGACACAGAGAGACAGAGGCAGAGATACAGGCAGAGGGAGAAGCAGGCTCCATGCAGGGAGCCCGATGTGGGACTCGATCCTGGATCTCCAGGATCACGCCCTGGGCTGAAGGCGGCGCTAAACCGCTGAGCCACCCAGGTGCCCCAGTCAAGCCCATTTCTAACCGAGGTGTTCTTATAACCAATCATGCAGCCAGAGCTAACAGGTGAAAAACACCAAACCAACCACAAGGTATGATGCAATTTGAGCTCTGCTGAGTGGCTACTAAAATCAAAATGAAAACTTTTGTGTTAAAAAGACACAAAAGGGCAAGTGATGGCAAACTCTGTTGGAAAGGCCAAGGACAAAGACATACACAGATACATACCATATATCTCATGGTATGTAGACATCAGATACATATGTGTGCCACTCAGAAGGTCTCACCTAGTTGCCATGTGACCTCATGCATGTAGTGGGCTTCAGACGCTTGGAGAATATTCCAGGGTAGGCATAAGCTCGGTGATGGCATGAGTGCTGCAAGTCTGTTCTGTTCACAGGGGTAAGCCAATGCCTTCTTAAGTGACAAATGAGCACTGTGTAAGCAGTTCACGTGTGACCCACACATTCAAGTGGGCACCCCCCTCAAGCCCAGGCATTTAGGGGAGCCTCACTCTCCTCCTCCTCTGCCAGAGCCTCCCCTTGCCCCCTCCTTCTGAGCCCTCTGTGCTTGCCACAGAAGCCAGGAGCCAGTTATCAACCTGGGTCCTGGGCTGCAACTCTGAATATGTCTGGAAGGGACATGATGAATGAGAAGACTTAGTAACAGGAACTGGCCTGGGACCCTGTTACAAGTTCTAAACAAATGATGTACAAACCTGTGGCACACACCCAGCTGTGTGATGGGACTGTTGTGGCTCTTTGATTATCCCACATGTGTTAATAAAATTCCATAAAGGAGTTGATTCAAAAATCAAATGCAGAAGAATCAAAACAATTACATCTTCCGGAAGATAAAGTCAGAAACATTAAGTAGAATGGGGCTTCTTGAGGCTTGTTTGACATGCTTGATAGCTCCTCAAGTTGACGAACATTAGACCTTTCCTAAAGAAAAGCAAAGCTATCCACAGCAGGTCAAAAATCAGCACTGCAGTTGTTACCAGCAACCACAGGAGTCCAGACCTGGGACCTGGGAGCATGTCTTTAGACTCTTATTTGAAGAAATATAGAAATATGCATCATGTCAAAACCTTATCAGAAACTCAAGAAACAAACGTGCCACCAAATGGAAAAGTCATTTAATTCAAAAGTCATACTTCCACTCGTTTCATAAGGATTGTCACATAAACCAAGCAAATGAAAGAAAGCCAAGTTTTAGAGGCCACTCAACAGAAATGGTATTTTCCTTATAGGTATGTTTAGTGACACAAAAGCACATTTTTTTTTAATTTTAATTTTTTTAAAGTCTCAACATGGCAAGACTATTTTACTAAAAACAGGGAAAAAGTTCTATTCTAGTCACAAATTATTTTTTAATTACAGAATTGGATTCCACACACCAGTCAATATTCAATACTGAAGTTTAAAACAGTGCATAATTTATGGTTTTTAAAAAATTAAAGTGCCATTTTGAGTACTTTATTGATAATATATCACACAGCACTTTTACAGTATACTCAAAGCCTAAATTAGGAGTTAAACATGCAAATATTTTCTTCTCCAAAATAGGGACAGAATGTCTTTTAGAGTGCTTGTGACCACTAGCCTCGTAGTCGCTACTAAAGGTTTAGGAGTTTGATGTTTCTCAACACGACTTTTAATAAGTTAATAAGGAATACAGCTGTAGATAGTAACAGTATGATAAATACATTTTAAAATGGCACTTAATTTACATCTTTTGATCATTTTGATAGTCAATCAACAGCTTCTTGTTTCTCTAACTTCTAAATCTTAAAGGCTGCAAAGGCTCAGCAGCTGCCAACTTCTGTGGGTCTCTATATAAGAGTCTGTATCTTTACACATGTAGATGTGTGCTTCACATACACATACACAAACACACACTAATACACAGATACTTTAGAATCATCAGATGAACCTCTTCCCACAGGTACAAGGGTGATCCCGGCACCTGGATTCCCAGGGTAGTTGCTGATAGGGGTCTGTTGGGACAACTCTGTAGAAATGGCACATGCAGAATGTCTTGACCTCTCCAGGACCACTCCAGGTAAATCTGACATGGTGATTACTGACATTCTGGTTCTGATCACACTCAAAACAATTTTCATGTCATAGTAACTGCTACTCTTATATGGGTCTAGGACTGTGCCAAGTCTTTGCTCGCTACAGCATTCCGCCTTGAAGGATGTTTCAATCTTGTAAAGTCCTGTAAAAACTTTTGTAAAAATACTAGTTGTGAACTTTTTCTGTGTGACTGATTTTCCTGTTAAGAACTATATTCGTCCCTCTTAAAAAGACAACCCCAGTTGTTCGGTGTGGTTCACCCGTCTCTTCCCTCTACTCCTAGCACTGCTACACATCCAATACTTTTCACCCCCCAATACAAGGGCTTCCAAAAGACGACCACATTTCAGCAAGGGCTGGTGGCTCTGAATGACATCTGGATTCTCTGTATGGTCTCTCCCTCTACTTTGTGAAGTTCTTTAGTTAGACGAGTACTGTAGGCGATGAAAGGAAAAAAGCTAATTATTACTTGTTGGAGTCTTGTCTCAGGCATGCTGTAGGATTGTGCAAGGATCATTGCTCTACTGTTGTCATTTTGATGCTACAATTACAGAGAAGTGGTTCAGCACCCAGCCGAGCAGCGTGGTTGCCAGACACATCTGAACACGAGATAAATTTTTTAAACGCCAGCTAAGGGTGTGTGAGAGGACACCCAGTTGACTTAAAAGACATGTGGGGCAGGGTTGTCTAGGTAATTGATTACTGTCAAGTTTTCCAGAGATGATAGATAACTCTGGGGATAGAATACTAGGACATTCCTTCTAAAGTCAGGTAGCTATTTGGTTTCTTCCAGGCTGGCTATCTACTTTGGTAATATGGTTGCTCATAAAACATTCTGTACTAGGGCAAACTATAAGTGCCACCATGGTGGCCACTCTTGTATCCGGGACTCCTGTGTCTATAAAACTGTTGGTCCAGACTTGCTTTTGGAAACAGAAGCCAGAGGATGAAAGGTGCCAATGAACAGGTATGAATAGGAGATCTCATTACCTTTAGTTGATTATTTGTCTCCCTACCCTTTAACCACGGATGCCTCTGCAGTCTCTGTAGCTCAAGACAGAACCTCTGGGGTGACTGAGCTTGCTGTTGTCAGGAGAGAAGGACTTCCCTCTGAGCTATAGGCATGGCACACATAGCCATGGAGTCCTGGAAATGCCTGAAATGTTCTTGTCACTAGCATGGCTCTGTCCTGATAAAGCCAATCTGCCAATACTCAATTGCTTATTCTTTTTTCCTCTTTGCCTCTCCGTCCAAAAAAGGACTCAGCAAAAGGAGCCGAACTAGAATTACATTAAAAAAGACAGTTTGGTCTGACAGAAGTAAACACGTATTGGCTGTAGAAATATTAAAACACTAAGCAAGAAACTGGCTCCAAATTGTAGGATACTAAGGAAGGCTGTGCTATACACGGTCCATCCCTACACACTGATTTTTGAAAACAGAAGAGAGTATCATCAGTCTTGAGCAGTTTACTTGCTTGGGGGCAGGGGTTTGAAGTTATCTTTCACAGCATGGAATTCTATAGCTATGGAATCCTTTGAGTACCTGAAGGAGGAATGAGAGATGATCATAATGCCCAAGATAAAGATTCAGACCCTGAGTGCATGATCCCAGGGCCCTACAAGAGAAACACAAGGTTCCTAGGAAAGCTCAGGGATCTTGGTCCATAGTCTTCTATTCTGACACCTAGTCCATTCTCCTAATTTGCCCTAAAGTTCCCTATGCAAGCAGAATTAGGGGTGGGGAACATAGATGGTAGACAGGGTAAAACCTATTGTTAGTCTTCAAATTCCTTCCCTTTGTTGACTCACATCCTTCATGGTTTCTCCAGTTCTGCAGCAAATGATGAGGAGGTGAGCCTGGCTGGGAAAAGGAAGCAGAGCAGCCATCTGTCACAGGCCCAGCATGGCCACAGGGAAGCTGGGAAGGGGTCTACTACCTAAAAATTCACGTTGGCAGCAGCTCTCTTTCCCTCTGGCTTCAAATCAGGGCCAATTGAGGAGGGAGGGACAGGCTTCCAAGTGGTCAAGCTGGGGCTAAGTGCCGATAGCTATGCTTCAGGGAGGAGCTCGCAAAATGCGGGCCTGGGCCTTCTGCTCCTCCACATTAGCTCTACTCAAGGTACCAGCAAGGCAGGTGACAATTTAAAATGTCATATGTGTTAAAACAACAACAATAACATGTGGAGTTCTTGCCATTTAGAAAGCACGGTGCCACAGAGCATGCTTGTCACCTCGAGCCTCACTGAACAGGTTCCGAAGCTGTTCAAAGTCTACAGGGAGTAAGTGTAGCTGGTTTGTGTGTTCTCTTCCTTCTTGGATTCTCAGTAACAGCTTTCCTGGGTCCTATCTTGGTCTTGTTCAGTCTTAATTCTCATTCCCTGAATTGGTAGTGGTAGTGTCCTGCTTGCTGCTGGTTAAACTGCATAACAGCTGTGTAATCCTTGAGCTGATGAACCGAATCACAACAGCAAACTCCTTTAAATTTAAAACCATCTATAAGGCTCTAACAGCACAACCTACATCCCTCTTTGGAGTTTTATTTTGGGGTTATAGGAAATTTGAGATGAACAAGAAGGGAAATATTTAGGGAAAGAACAAGCAGCAGCATACCAAGGACCCCAAATCCTAAGAAGCCAGTTTTTTTCTAGAACTTATACACACACAACATTTACAAAATAGCTTGGCCTCAAGTATACAGCCTTAGAAGATGCGCAGAGGAGTGAGATAGAAGAACATGCAACTATCCCATTGTCTTCTGTCCTGACATCTTGGGGTACCAAGAAATACACCTGAGAAGAAAAATGAAAAAAAAAATCTAACTCCTGGCCCCACCTATGTGAATCCTGAGCTTCTTACTACTGAGCAAGAGTTCTTTGAAAAATTCATTGCCTGAAAATGCTTTCTTTCTTCAAATTCAAAGCCCAAGAAAAGCTAAAAAACACATGTGGATAAAGAAGACTGAAGACCATCAGTGTGTCATGTCCACCCATGAGAGCCAGCAGAGAGTGTGTAGAAATGTGTCTTCCTTCCTCCAGGCCAGAGAGGGGATGACCTTGACTGTTCAACCTGCCTCCTTTCTGTCTCCCTCTTAAACACACCTACTCAACAATCAAAGCTTAAATGTATGGAGCAACTAGCTTAAAGATTATCAAATATAAAACTTTGCTATACAATATTTCAAATCACTCTATTTACAAGTTTATCTTTTCAAAAAAAAAAAAGTACAAGATACAGTAATTCAACACAATTCAAGTTTTTCTTTTCTTCTTTAAACTTCCCTAAAGAGGAATTCCAGAAGCAGGAAATACTCTGGAGCGACCCTGCCATCCTGAGAGGCTCTTGGGGAGCTTGACAGTCCATCATTTTGGAGTCTGTCTGCCCAGAGTCACTCTTGCAAGGACATTTGAATGTGGAAGATACTGGGAACTCTGTTCCTCTGAAGGTCAAGTGCATGTGAAATGTCCAGGCCCAACTTCCCCATACCTGGTGGTCTTCTGTAAGACCCAGCCCCTTCTGGACCAGGAAATTCTCTTTCTCAGAAGGTACTCATTCCACCTTCCATGCCCCAACCTTTTGGTGTTCTCCTGAATCATAATGGCTTACAATATTAGTCTTGTGCCTCAAAAGCCTGAGAAACAATTCCAATTCCCTTTTTCTGAGTGGCAGTGAACATATATGTCCTTTAAAACTACAGGCCATAGGGTTAGCCTGGGAATCATCCTTGAAAGCCACCAGGGCACTAGTGCTCAGCAGCCCAGCACACTGCCAATGGGGCTGGTCAGTGAGGGGCTCGAGGCAGGCAGGGACAGGGAAGGGGCATGGAATGAGAGACCATGAGTGAGCAAGTCACCCACGGGGAGGCAGCGTACTGAACAAACACCATTGCATAAAGAACAGAAATACTAAGCCTGTATGTAATTTAATCTCAAGAGGTTACTAGAGTTTGCTCCAAATATATCCTGATGCTGCTGAAATTCATCAGAAAGGGAACAGTTTCCAGCCGCTATTCTGTTGGCCCCAAGCAGACCACTTTCATTCCTTGACTTTCTGCTTCAGGTTTTTGGAAAATCATTAAAAAAATGACCAAAAAGGGGGGAGAAAAAATATGTCATGCAGAAAGACTGTTATTTTTTTGGTTTGGTTTCAGAGTAGGTTGGGTTGCCGTGGTTACGAGGTGATGGCAGCCCTCAGTGGCAGAGAAGTTCCTAGCTTGGGAGGGGGAATGTGGGGTGTGTGTGTTCTCTTGCACGAGAGGATGGAGCTGAATTCTGCTGATGCTTGGCCAAGGCTGCTAGGAGATGGTGAGAGATTGCATCTTATGTAAACAGTGCCATAACCCCTCTTCCTCCTGCATGCAAACAGACAGACCCAGTTGCCTATGTAGCACTGAGGGTCTCAAGTATTTAGAAATGGGGTAGAGAGAGTATCTACTGTAAACAGAAGCAATGGGCCCAGCCTCAGAGCCAATGCCCAGCCTACCTTGTTACAACTTATCTCCTCTTGTGTTAGACTACACTGCATGCTCTTGAGGACTACTTACATCTTTCTTACTTCCTTTTTTGGAAGGTTGGGGTTTGGATGACTGCTGAAACAAAATGAATGCTCCCTATTTCGGGCGTTAAATGAGAGGAATGGCTTTGCAAGCCTTTCCTTTGGTTATCAAAATCAAATGGCTTCCACTGCTGATTCACTTCTGTTCCTTGCAGCATCACCACATGCCAGCTGACATGATCATGGGGTTGGGTCAGAGTTCATAGAAACATTTGTGTTGACAGGTGGTAACACAGTCAGTCACCCTGCATTTCTCAGTGGCGAAGAGAAATGGCCTACAACACTGGAATCAGCAGTTGTCATGGATACCATGGAAAGCTCAGCAGGTCTGCTGGGGCCCACAGTTAGAGGAACTCCACGTAGTTCTCAGGTATGAGGCCAGTCTTTCCGTTCAGAGTTCCCTCCAACCAGCCGGGCTCCTGAGATGGATGAACTGTGCAGGAAGAGGGGAGAGAGAGCAAGTAAAGAAGATGTTACAGATAGGGCAGGTGACAGATATATATGAGAGAGAGAGAGAGAGAGAGAGAAAAAACAAATACAAATCAGTGCAATCGCTTGTTATATTACACATTTCTAGGACTTATTTAAACCAGGGGTTCTTAACTTTTTGTGGGACATAACCTTTGTAATGAAGGTTATTCCAAATGTTCTTTTAACACAAAAAGAAACAGAGATGGTCAGAGTTTTGCACAGAATTTTAGGAGTTTCCTAGACTTTCTGAAGTTAATTGGTTTAAACTATAAAGGAGTGACAGATTTCTACTTTTTAGGTTAGAAGTCAGTTACATTGCTCCATCCATAAATTTATCTAACCATCCATCCATCCACCTATCCATCCATCCATCCATCCACCCATCCATCCTCCCTCCAATCCATCCATGGTACACATCTACCTAACCCAGTACTGCCTATCTACTGAGTAGAGTACCCATGGAGGAATGCTAAGAGCTAGTCTTTAAAGATACTTAGCATGCATTTTGCTAATCTAATTAGGCATTTCACTTTCCTTTAAATCCTTAACCTCTGTTCATGTCTTTTGCCCATTTCATGATTGGATTGTTTGTTTCTTTGGTGTTGAGTTTAATAAGTTCTTTATAGATCTTGGAAACTAGCCCTTTATCTGATATGTCATTTGCAAATATCTTCTCCCATTCTGTAGGTTGTCTTTGAGTTTTGTTGACTGTATCCTTTGCTGTGCAAAAGCTTCTTATCTTGATGAAGTCCCAATAGTTCATTTTTGCTTTTGTTTCTTTTGCCTTCGTGGAAGACATAGACATGGCCAACATGCATATGAGAAAATGCTCTGCATCACTTGCCATCAGGGAAATACAAATCAAAACTACAATGAGATACCACCTCACACCAGTGAGAATGGGGAAAATTAACAAGGCAGGAAACCACAAATGTTGGAGAGGATGCGGAGAAAAGGGAACCCTCTTACACTGTTGGTGGGAATGTGAACTGGTGCAGCCACTCTGGAAAACTGTGTGGAGGTTCCTCAAAGAGTTAAAAATAGACCTGCCCTACGACCCAGCAATTGCACTGTTGGGGATTTACCCCAAAGATACAAATGCAATGAAACGCCGGGACACCTGCACCCCGATGTTTCTAGCAGCAATGGCCACGATAGCCAAACTGTGGAAGGAGCCTCGGTGTCCAACGAAAGATGAATGGATAAAGAAGATGTGGTTTATGTATACAATGGAATATTACTCAGCTATTAGAAATGACAAATACCCACCATTTGCTTCAACGTGGATGGAACTGGAGGGTATTATGCTGAGTGAAGTAAGTCAGTCGGAGAAGGACAAACATTATATGTTCTCATTCATGTGGGGAATATAAATAATAGTGAAAGGGAAAATAAGGGAAGGGAGAAGAAATGTGTGGGAACTATCAGAAAGGGAGACAGAACGTAAAGACTGCTAACTCTGGGAAACGAACTAGGGGTGGTAGAAGGGGAGGAGGGCGGGGGGTGGGAGTGAATGGGTGACGGGCACTGGGTGTTATTCCGTATGTTAGTAAATTGAACACCAATAAAAAAAAAAAAAAATCCTTAACCTCTGCTTCTAACCTCTTTGCAAATTCCTTGTGTTTTTCCCTGCGTTCTATAGCTTTTGAATAGCCCCCTCTCTGTAACACCCATACTCTTTCTTAGTTTTATTTCCTGTTCTCTAGAATTTTCCTCTTTCCTACACACAAGACTTAAAGCTGTCCTCTTCCCCTCTCTCTTGCAACTTTCAAAAATCTGTCTCTTTGATTTTTCAATATCCAAAAAGTATAAACTAATTTCTGTGATACTACAATCTATCTTCAGAAATTACTGGGATATTGTAAAGAGTATATAAAATCCAGCTGAGTCTGCAAAGTTTAATAGCAGAAAGAAAGAGAGAAGGAATCATGGGACCTGGAAATGGGGTGGGGGGCATTTATGCTTGTGAACTGGGAATATACAAATCACTCTTAATGGGAAAGGCAGTGTATTTGTTCTTAATGTATTAGGAAAACTCCAAGTTTCTGAGATTGTTTGGAAAGACTGAATTTTCCCCCATTCCCCTTCCTAGGCTAAGTGAACTTGTTTTAGAAAAGCATTTCTGCCCCCATTGGTACTATATAACTCTAGTTTCAGTTTGTAGGGAAAGAAGCAAGAACAGAAACAAAAGGAAGCAATAGGGAAGTTGCAAAAGGACACACATCGAGGCTTGCAGAAGATGCAACATCAATGTAATCTCAAATGCTTCTTCGGGAAAAAAAAAGGTCAAACATCTATTAGTTGGCCTCCAAAATGCTTGCATAATTTTGTATCACTAGGCTTCAGGAATAAACCCAAAATCGTGAATGTACTTCAGATTCGTGACACCTATACAAGGAGCAGTCTGGAAGAGAAGTCCCACGGAAGAACACAACACAACTTAAAAGCAACCTGGCCTATCAATGATGAAACTCTCCCAACTCACCCCTAAGATACTAGCTCCCAAACTACTGCCTTCTGCCCATCCATCTAGATGACAATGTTAAGATCACTGGAATTTCTGCACCAATAAAGTGGTTATAATAAAACTCTCACTCTGTTAATGTATTCCTATGAGGTTCCATGGGCCAATATGGAGAAATCAACCAGGAGGGAGCCAGGACTCAGCTGGGCTGAGGGACCCTGACACAGGGGACCCTGTGTCATTTGACGAGTTACTTGGACTGGTCAGCAAGGCTCTCTACTGGCAAAACCTTGCTAAGGTTCTGGTCTCAACAGCCACCCGAGCTTTGGAAACCTGAGATGTTCAGAACACAAACAAACAAACAAACAAACAAATTCACTCCCTAAAATAAAAGGCCTATAAAGAATAACCAACCAACCAACCAACCAACCAACCAACAACAACAACAAAATGACCCCTTCCACTTAACAGCAGAGCTCCTAGTTGAATTGTTACTCTACCAGATACATCAAGTCCCTCACTTTCAGACATTCTCCCTTCCTGGCCAGCTGTTCAAACACAGCTCAGGTGCTAAGGTGGTAATGTCTACAAACATTAAAAATAGAATTTGCTGAGTAACAGAAGAGTGAGAAGGGAAGGCCCTCCAAACTGAAAACAAGAGCTTGCAGCCCTCAGATTAGACTGCTGATTCAGGGGGGTCTTCAAGCTGGTTCATTAAGGCATGCTACCAGACCATGTCATCCAAGTCATTTGGATGCTTATTAAAACTGCAGATTCCTGGACGTGGGGCATACCACTTAAAACAGAATCTCTAGGAGCAAGCCCAAGGATCTGTATTTTTAGCTCATTCAAAGAAAGACAAGGGTTATGACTTTTCTGTGCCAAATGCCTCTATAATGAGGATGGTAATAAGAAAATGCAAATTCTCATGTACTGATAGAGGAGGAAGGCAACATCAAACAACCTCCTCCTCACCCCAACTTCTGTTGTCTTCTGTTTACTGTTCTCACACTTCATGGCTCAGTTGAAGCCTTACCTCCTTCATAAATACCAGCATGGCATCCAGTCTATCTGTTCCCTCTTTTCTCCAAACTCCTGGAATGCTCACAGTATGTTCTGCACATTGTTCACGGGTCCTATTAATGCTGTTCAAATGTGTTAAGCTTTGCTCCCCACCCCCCCCTCTTTTGAGGACATTTTGATCTGTATTCTATCACCTATTGACTACTCTCTGCCTGGAGAATTATGATAGAAGCTAACATTATAGTGACTAGGAAGCAGCCAATGGGCTCAGCGCTTTAGACATCTATCAATTTATTTGATCCTAAAGATCCTAGCTTGTATTTTACTATCTCTACTTTACAGATGAGAAAACTAAAACTCAGAAAGGTAAATTTATTTGTGTAGGATCACAATGGTAGAACTAGAATTTGAATCCAGCTTGTTTGACTCTACAGAGACCAAGCCCTTTTCTATACCATTATACCTCTATTCAACCAGAGAATTTGATCTTTGGGGATAAGAACAATACATATGCACATACTAAGAATGCACAAATACTTATGTATGTACATACCAAGTGGTAGGCTTTTGGCTAAGTGCTTTGCCTGCATCATCTCTTTTCATCTTCAGAATGACTGTAGAGTTGGTTCTGCTATTATGCTCATTTTACTGATGAGAAACTGAGGCTCAGAGAGGTTAAGCATCTTGCCCCAAATTACACGGCTGGCAGGTGATGGAGGTAGATCTGAACCCAGGACATCTGACCCCAGAGTCGGTGGTCTAACCACTATTGCTTTTGCCTGCCTCAATGCTTTGGACATCAACAATGCTTGTAAGTCCTTGTTGAGCTGAACTGAGCCAATGTCCAACTTTCTGAATTGTAACCAGTGTCCAATGTGCTATATAAACACACAAAGTGTTTCAGTGAGTTGCCTAAGCAGCGCTCCTGCCCAGCAAGCATATAATATAAGCTGCTGCTGACATGGATGAGCTTCCTGCCAAACACTTTCTTTCAGCTCCATCCATATATACTCCATACACCCCTGTATACACAACTTATGCTTTCTCCTTTCCTTCTCTCACTGTGGACAAGGAGCAAGCATGTGACTAAGATCTCTAATGCCTGACTGTTCCAAAGGGAAGAAGAACTGGCTGGTAGAGGCACAGACTCTTGTGTAGTTGAATATATTTACTCATTTAATAAGCATTTACTAAGCACCTACCCTGTGCCAGACACTGTGCTAGGGGACCTTACACATAGTACAGATCAAGCAGAAAGATCTTCCTCTTGTATAGGAGCTATATATCAATAAATAAGCATGTAATTTTAGGTAGTGATGAGGGAAGAGAGACGGTTAGGAATATGGGTATGGAGGGGAGCTCAAAAGCTAAAATCTAAATGATCTAAAAGAGATAGCCAGGTAACTGCAAAGGCCCTGAGGTGGGGAAAAGCTTGGTGTGATTTCAGAACAGTGGTCTGAAAATTTTTCTCAAAGACCCAAATCATAAATGTGTGTATCTACTTACTCAATTGTACATTATAGCTCCAAAGATAATATGTAGATAGAGTCATGTGTGGCTATGTTCCAATAAAGCTTTATTTTTAAAAACAGACAGTGGGCTGGATTGACGAGGCAGGTCATAGTTTGAGTTTGCTGACTCTAGCTGAGGACATAGGGAAGGCCTGTGAAGCTGTAGTGTATTGAGTGTGGAAAGGAGGGGCCAGGGGCAGGAGCTAGACTGTGAGGAAAGGAGGGGCGGAGTGGGGGCAGGAGCTCCTCATCAATAATTCTGGGAGGAATAGGAGGTCCACCGGAGTGTGAAGTAGAATAACATGACGTGATTTTCAAACATCACTCTGGCTGCTGATAGGGAATGGGTTGTGGGGACAAGAGGGGATATGACAAGACTATGTAGAAGCTGGTAGAAGTACCTGAGTGAGAGATGCAGGTGGCTTGGGCTTATGTTTGGATTTGGCAGTAGGGATGGCTGGGGAGTACAAAAGACTTCAGTGAGGATACCCCCCCTCCAAAGGAGTAGCTCAGTGGAGTAGCTTGGAGGCCCCCTGGGAGATGTTCTCTATCTGCAAAGGAAACCTGGGACAGCCCTGTCTTGCACTCATGCCGAACCCCATACCCTAGGAATGAATGAATCCAGCCAACCTCAAATCTTGATGACAGTATCTCAAGAACCCAATTTTAGTGAATAGCACGTGAATTTTCCAGGTATCACTGATCACGCTGCCATAAAATGACTAATGTTCTTGAGAACACGAGTTATTTCTCTTTCCAGCTACTATCTGAGGTGCTCTTGGGGGAAATAGGCTATTTCCTAGTAGACTGGCATGGGCTGACAGTGGAGTTATTTCTGAGTATTGCACACCCATCCCCCATTGCACGAAGTCCAAAAGCTGACTGAGCAGCTACTCCAGATTCGCAGCACAGGCCCCTGGAATCCAAAGACCTGGAGATTAATCATTATGAAATAACAGAGTTTCCCCTCAAGGTCCCTCTCCTCCTTTCTCTTCCTTATTCACTCTTCTTGATCCTGAAAAAGACAACACACACACACACACACACACACACACACACACACACACACAAACTTTAAGCCTATCCTTAAGAAACTTTCTTCCTATTGGTCTAATGATTTAATCTGACAGCTACAGAGCATCCAACATAAATAGCCCTTACCTGATGTCTCCAGCAAGAAACTAGCTGTCTAACGTGCTAATGGCTTTTTCTCCCCTAATGCCTGATTTCTCTGATGCAGGTGAAAGGAGGGAGGACATGGGGTATATGTATCATTTTTCTATCACCACACAAAGCAGATTTATGCGGTGCCTGGGTGGCTCAGTCGGTTCAACGTCCGACTCTTGGTTTTGGCTCAGGTCGTGCTCTCTGAGTTGTGGGATCAAGCCCAGCATTGTTAGGCTCCTTGCTCAGTGGGAAGGCTGCCTGGGATTCTCCTTCTCTGCCTCTACACTTTCCCTCGGGTTGTGCGCTCTCTAAAATAAATAAATCTTAAAAAAAAAAGTGGATTCAAATTTTGTCAGATCCTTCTTTGACTGCAGTTCAGTTAACACCATGGGGTGTTTTCTTTGGGGTTTCATCTTGCCTTTTGCTCTTCAGGGAATCTGAAAGGGCATTCCTAGTTAAAGACAGACTAATAATGTCAATGACCTCTACCATGACTCCCAGAGACCACAGGAAGGCTTGGGTAAGTCCTCTGACTTACTAAACCAAACTTCTTTCCTGCTCTCCTTTATCATTATAGGATTTATGATGATGACCAAGTTGTGTGGTGCGAGCGGTCGCCATACCTACGAGGCAAAGCACCCCTCAGGGAAGGAAAGGATTTGGCAGATAACAATCACCTAGATTGCATTTCTTATCTTTGTGGTTGGCTACTTAAGCTACTTCAAAAAGGACACTTAAAAATAGAAGGTGGGATGGTGTGCTCTCTGTCTCTAGAGAGCAACCTCTTTGGAGAACAGTTCACTGTAACTGAATTACCATGTGAGCCAGTAGTCTCCCGGCCCTCACCCAGGTGTATCACCAAGAAAACAGAAAACACAGGTGCTCACAAAAATCTGTACACGCAGGTTTATGGCCACCATTACTCTTAACAGCTAAAAAGTGGAAATAATCAAAATGCATCAACTGATGAATGGATAAATAAAACATGGTATATCTACACAATGGAAGAGTACTCAGAAATAAAAAGGAAAGCAGTCCAGATGCATAGTCCAGCAGGGATGAACCTTGAAGATACCGTGCTAATAAGGTGGAAGCAGCCAGTCACAAGGATCGTATGCTGTATAATTCCATTTATATGAAATATCCAGAGCAGACAAATTGATGATGACAGCAAGTAGATTAGTGGTTCCCCAGGTTTAATAGAGCAGGACTGGGGGTAAATGGAACATGGCTGCGAAAGCATATAGGGTTTCTTTTGGGGGTGATGAAGATATTTTGGAATTAGTAGCGATGGTTGCAAAACTCTGAATATACAAAGAACCATGGAATTGTACAGTTTAAGTGGGTAAATTGTATGGTATGTGGGTATCTCAATAAAGTTGTTTGGAAAAAAAAATGGAAGAAGGCTGCACTCAAAAAGAGGAGTTGCAAACAAGATACACATACATACACATACCTTTTGAGAGTGTAGACCAAGTTTGCACCTAAGATCAGGAGTTCTTTGTGCAGTCACAGTGAATAGCTGATAGGAACATGACAATTTGCCCACAGGAGCAGGGAACTGGGGTTTAAAGACAGACTTTGAATTCTGGATTCACCTGTAAAGGTGGGAATGTCTCAAATCCTGCTCATCTACAGGCAGAAGCCCTGCCCCTGCTGACAGAGTAGGGCACAGAAGCCTGGCATGCAGCCCATGCAGGTTTGCTGCTGTGAAGTCTGTGGCTGGGACTCCACCACATGGGCCTCTTCAGGCAGAGCACACTTGTCAATGACATGGCTCTGGACAGCCTTCAGTGGACCCACTTCACCTCAGGTCTGCCAGGGCCTGAATGTTCCAGTTGCTGATGGGAGAGGCAGCTGGGGTGGCTGTTTGTGCACTTGGATATGTAAAGCACCCACATGAAAGTTAATGGAGCAAAAGTTTAAGGACAGTGCTTTTGGGGCTTAGAGAACCATAAAGAGGACTTGTGCCCAGTAGGCCATACACAGTTATGGGCTCACCCCTGCCCCTGCTGGCTCAGAAGATCCAAGTGTGACCCAAGAATCCCCCAGGTGCCCTGTGATCTGTTCCCCATTGTCTCCCCATGCCTAATTATTACCTCCCTCTTCAATATTTAATGCAGGGGCTGGGCACGCAGGGGCTGTCCCTTCGCATGGGGACGCACTCAAGGCTGTCCTCAGGAGTCTATCTCTGCTCTGGCTGAGAGGCCGCTAAAGATAGCCAGGACTCAGAGAGGCAGTACCTACTGCCCAGCCAAGAGCCAGGCCTGCGTTATATCAGGGACAAATGTAAAAGGGTCACTGTGAACTCTGAGAACATCAGGCTCTAAGATGGTCATAATGATGGCAATCATCATCATGATAATAATAAAACTCAATGCTTCCTATGTGTTGAGTACTATCCTAAATACATGATGTGCACCACTGCAATTCTCCCTCACAACCCTCTTATTTTTATGTGACAGAGGACAGAACTGAGGCACGGAGAGGTTGTCACTGCTGGAGTTCACAAAGAAGCAAGCAGTTGAGCCGGGACTTGTGCCTTGGTGGCCTGAATCTGGAGCTCAGGCGCTCTAGCTCTAGGTGGGGGACTTGGCTGCCCTGTATTTCTGGCTCTCAGGCAGGTGGTAGGAGGTATGACTTAGGCCAAAGTGGGGCACTCAGCCCTGAAGGGGAGTACTTGGGCAAGATGTACTCAGCCCAGCTCAGGAACTTTGCCACCACCCCACCCCGAGGTAAGATGGCAGCCCTAGCAAATGTCCACTTCCTGAAATCAGGCAGCTGTGCTTTGGGTTTCTCCTTTGGGCAAAACAAACAGAGCCTTTCACCCAAGGATCCAGAAAGATTAACCCCAAAGGAGATCTTCATCTGACCAAAACCTCAGCTATCAGAGAGACTCTGTTTTTTTCCCAGAATCCTGCTTTTTCTCTTGGGTAAATGGTAAGTTGTGACAAATGATGACATCAATAGTCACTTAAAAAAAATACCACCTCTCTCTCTCTCTCTCTCTCTCTCTTTTTTTTTTTTTTTTTAGGGAGGAAAACAAACAAAAGAACAAGATAAAGGTATATCAAGTAAGTACTAGCTTCCACTTCTACAGTGCAGGTGCCACAAATCCATTTTCAAGCCAGGATACTTGAGCAGGACAGCTGGGAGTCTGCAGGGAGATGGGATTGAGGGAGTCTACTCTACACTCCCAACAGTTACATGAAGGACAAGCAGAGCTGCAGGGAGGCTCACTGACCCAAAGTGGTCCAGGGCCCTGCTATCCTGGGAATAAGCCTTACCTGCTATGAAGAGTGAATGACCCTGAACCCAAGAGGTAAAGAGACACAGAACCTGGGCCTCCGTCTCCCACAGAGCTGACCACTTGCAGAATCCCTCTGCTCTGTTGTTTCCTTCCCTCTGTCCTACCCCCAGACTCTCAATGCCACTGCCAAGTGCTGGGCTGAGTCCTGTCCAGGTACACAATACTCTTAATGTCCCATACACCTCATGAGGCTGTGCCTGTCAAAGACTTCAGTACACTGTCCACTGTCCACTCTTGACAGTGACTCCAGAAGTCCTGCTGCTACTCTCTTATTTTGGGGGAAACACCCCACCACATAAGCATGCACACATGTACACACACATACTTCTTCTCAGTTTTATCCATTCAAGTGAGAATATATATATATATATATATATATATATATATATATATATAGTAGTATCAAGGTAGGAACCTTGAAAGCTACAGTTTATTTCCTCCCCCAACCCTCCCATATCTCTGCAAGGGGTAAGAACTCACCATTGTCGAAGACCGTGCCTGCTGTGAACGAGAGTTCTGAGTCATGTTCAGCTTTGCAGGCATATAAGGCTTTTGCCTTCCGGAACGGTGTGCTGTGTGAAAACAGGAGTTTATTTAGCAGTATTTTTAAACCTTCTGAAAGCCCCAGATATTTAATCTCTCTTCTTCCCCTTCCCTGCAAGCCACTTAGTTGCCTCTTGCGGCAACAGCCTGACAAGGCAGCCAGATGGCAAAACATGAGGTGGAAAACTTGCAAAGGTCACTAGAGAAAAATGAGAATTATTCAGAGAAAAGCCATAAGCCCGGAGAAACCACACTTCTTGTGGGGTCACCTTGTGCCATGTGAAACTTTGCTTAGGAGTTACAACACCTGAACAGTGGGAATGCCGGCTGGGACCCATTTTTGGAGCAGCAGTAGTTTGGAAAAAGGGAGGTGGGGGCAGGAAAGAGCTTCCTAGTTGCTCTGGAGAACACTCCTAACAGACCTTGCTGAAAACTGGCAATGCTCAGTGAGTCAAAAAGGAGAAATTCTAACAAAGCCATGTTTCGGCTCTAGGCCATGGGCTGACATTCGCTCTCCCAGATGTTACTTATTTTTCATTGTGCTAGTGGAGCAGGATTCCAGAGCTGGAACTCCCGGACCCCCAGGGTAGGGCAGGGGATAGACAAATTCTGTGTGTGAGCACTTATGTGAACATGTGTGGGGAGTGTGGGGAGGAAGAAGGGAGAGGGAACATGACATATATGTACATCAAAATTGTTTTTGAAAAGCTCTCAAAGTGGGATGCGTGGGTGGCTCAGTGGTTGAACATCTGCCTTCAGCTCAGGTGGTGATTCCTGGGGTCCTGGGATTAAGTCCCACATCAGGCTCCCTGTGGGGAGCCTGCTTCTTCCTCTGTCTACGTCTCTGTCCCTCATGAATAAATAAATATTTAAAAAAAGGAAGAAGAGAAAAGCTTTCAAAGTGACTCTAGTGTGCAGCCAGGGCTAAGAGCCACCATTCTAGAGCAGGGGCTGGTAAACTCTTGCTGGAAATGGCCTAACAGTGAATATTCTAGGCCTTGTGGGCTATATGGTCTCTGTTAGAATTACTCAGCTCTGCCTTGTGGCATAAAACCAGCCAGAGACAACACGTAAATGAATTTGTGTGGCTATGTTCCATCAAAACGTTACTTAAAAGAAACAGGTGATAGGCTGGACTTGACCTAAAGGCCACAGACTGCTAATTGCTAAGCCACATTCTAAAGATTAAACTGTAAGAACTGGTAATTAGCTTCAATCAATTTTTGCTTTGATATCCAAATAGTTCCAAACGATCTGCGGACTCCAAGGGTCTTAAGACAAATGACATTTAATGGTCAAAAGCTGGCACTTTATTTGCTAAAAGTAATCTCTTCTACCTTTCAGCCCTCTGAGGAAGCACATGTAGGGGCTCCAGGACAGAGTAACAAAAGAGGCAAATAGGTCATCTGGGTTAAACAATTATTCCAGGGATATATTATTTACTTTAGTTTCATCTGACTACCAGAAAGCCTCCAGGAGCCAGTGTTGCTAAACACCCTGTGGCATACTGATTTCTAGTGGCCAAATGAGATTTAGCTGAGGAAGGGCTGTTTTAAAAAAAGCCCAGACAAAATCAGAAGAGGCAAGGGTCTTGGGTCATTATGGAAACTGTGTATTTCTATGAGTCACCAAATTCAGCTTCCTTTTGGGAAAGAGGAGCCATGGATGGATGGATGTACACTTATACTACAACCAGGCATCTAGAATTTATAGTCTTGGCTCCATGAAAACTGAAGGAAAGATAGTTTAGAAGTTAAAAGTTCTGTTGTGCACAATGATCACAATAAATGATTATCCAGAATTTGTTGCTGAGCATAGTTTACTGTTCTTTTCTCTGGTCTTCTAATGGCTAATAGATGATGACCAGGTGGGAGAAAAGTGGGAAAAAATGAAGTGGATCTGCTCGGAATGAAGGAAAGAAGAGCCATTAGAATTCATCAGCTTCAAGTGGAAAATAGCTCTTCTGGGATAACTGTCATTAAAGTCAAAATAAAGTTCTGCACCAGGGGCATATTCCATGATCTCACTAAACCAAGTCTGCATGTTGTCAGCAAGGGCCAAACATCCACTATGCAACTTTTCATGGAGGGCAAAAAAGTTTGGTTTTGTTTTTGAGGGAGTGGGAGCTGAGAGGAAGAGTTGCCTGGTAGTAAAAAGTGATAAAGTGGCCCAAACCCCACACTTCCAGGTAAGTAGAGTCTGAAAGGTGGAAAAGCAATCCATCTGACATTAGCCAGGGTCACTGTCCTGTGAGGTCAGGGCACAGCAGTGGGTGGAGAGCACAGACCAGGGAAAAGAAAAATCAAAGGTGAGGGAAAGATCATCTGAGGCAAGGCTCTTCCAGCTGGATTTTCATAGAGGTTACTTATTAACTTCCTTAAATAAAGGGAATGGGACAAAATGGGCAAACCAGGCAAGCCAAGTGGGGTATCTGGCAGGAATAAAGCAGAGGGAATTGTCTTGGGCACCAAAATTTATTATTCAAGAGGAATACATTTTTCACTATTGTTAGGATTTTGGAATTGAATAAAGTGACAATAAAATAACCCATTAAAAAGAAAAAAAAAAAGATCAGAAAAAGGCCTTGCTTTTTTTTTATCCTCAGATTAGCAGGGGACTGACCTCTACAAGAGGGCCTTTTCCCCTGAGAACTCCTCCTATTCTTGTTCCCCAGGACTAGGGCTGCCAAATAAAATATAAGGCACCTAGTTAAATTAGAATTTCAGATCAATGAGAAATGCTTTTTGTAGTAGAAGTATATCCAAAAATTATGGGATGCACTTATAGTAAGAAAAATCATTTGCCATTTATCTACATGAAAAATCATTTGCCATTTATCTACAATTCAAATGTAACTGAATAGTCTGTATTTTCATTTTATTTGCTAAACATTTGCTAAATCTGGCATCTCTATCCAGGGCAAAGTCTTATCTTTTTAAAAGTTTGTCAGCCCAATACATCCAGTGTCGTATGCCATATTTGCTCTCAAAAGCCCCAGCAGTTTGCTTTAGGTAGGGTTCCTACCAAAATAGATCTTGTTGGCACAGGGGTTGTGTTTGTAGGCTTTGGCTCTGACTAAAAAAATAAAAAATCCCCACCAAGCATCCTTGGCTCTCTTGCTCCCCATTCTCTGCCGTGTATCTCAACACTGGTCACAGAGAGCCTGAGGTGCCTTCAGCTGCTCCTGAAACAGTGCCCTTCAGACCTCAGCTGGCCTTCAAGGACATGAACAAGTTTGGAGCCTTCTGCTGGTTCATTTTTAATTTTCGCCTCTGAGCATGGCAGAAGGCCAGGAAAGCACTCAGAGGAGCTTCCCTCAAATGTCCTTGCAGACCTTGCAAAATGAGGATCCACTCTCCATCAGATGACACCATAGGGAGGTGGGGCCAGCCAGACTGGCAGGATGCAACAGCTTGATCATTTAGGCCCAACTCTCAGGGGCCTCTATGTAAATAAAAGTTATGGTTTAGGGGCTGGGAGCTTCTCTAGGAAGGGGAAGTGTGAAGGGAATATGGCTCTACAACCCTTCCTCTGCTATGCTATCACAGGCCTCTTCCTTCCTGAGCTTGAACTAACAAGCACTAAAAATGCCTGGAAGAGGGGAGAGGGAGTCATTTCTAGAGGAGATACTACGTAGAAGTTCACAGGACCATTTATTAGGTCTAATCAAGTATTTACTCTTAAAAGCTTTGCCAGGGGAAAGAAATCTGAAGTTTCATGCTCTGGAAATGGATTTTGGGGAAAGGTCCCATTGGACCTGAACAACAGGTACGCTCCCACCTCTTGGCTGCGTACTGCAACGGCAATTAGGGAATTTTAACTCTCTCTGTTGGCTAGCTCCCAGTAGGGTCTCTATCTGTGCTCACCTCAGCACACTGAATGACTTCTGTGACAGCTGATTCCAAGCCCTAGTCTGCCTTTCCTATTTTAAAATGGCAGATTCCTAAAGTGTTGTGGCACAGCGTCATCCAAAAAGGTGCTATTTTAATGATGGCCAGAGTGGGCAGTACTGAATAACCATAACCCCAAACCTACTGGGGTAGCAGATCCTATTACCACCGTCTACTGCCAATCATGAAATGCTTTGGGAGATGGAAAAGGGTAGCTAAAGAAAAAAATACCTGAAAGTATCTTGGGTGATGGAAGGGAGTACAGAATTGGATACTGGACAGGCAACAGGCCTCCAAACTCAGAGACATAAAAAAGTGAATACCCTCAAAGCAAAGAATATGTTGTTTTTACCTGAATGATTCCATCATCCTGAGTCCCCCAGCCCATTCCGTTCAAGGGACCAGTGTTTTGAAGATTTTACTTCCCTTTGTTCAAAATGAAGGAAACACATTCTGCTAATGACCAAGTCTGTCTTATGAGTAGTGAGACATATTGCTCTGGTTCAGGTCTTCATGCGGCAATGAGTGATTGAACCACTCTGGTTAGATCCATGCTATAACTTGTGTCCTAGAAAGTTAAGGTCTCCCAATGTGCCCAAAATATGTCTAAGAAATGAGGCAATAACTTGAATGTCAGAAAAAATATGATCTGAATTTTAACCTTATTTCCAGGTGAGGATAAAGGAGGATATGGAAAAGCTACCTTTCCTACCCTCCAGTCCAAAGCTAGATAGGAAACCAGGAAGAGCATGCTAGGCTCTGGGGCTGGGAATGGCATGGAACCTTATGTTTGGCAGCACCCATATGTTTGGAGGAAAGAGTGCTAACTTGAGGACAAAAGGTCCTGATTTCTGGGTGGGCTCTCATCCAGTGGTGTGACTGTGCAGTCAACTCTCTGTGCCTTAGTTTTCTTTCTTTGTAAGAGGGTTCAGGCCATTTCTCCACTCATTCTCACATGAGGATAGGACGAAGTGATAGACTAGAAAGTACCTGGAAGAGAATAAAGTAATATATGCATCTGTATATATACATCACATGGGTTTTCTTTGTTTAAAAGTGAGATTCAGTGTTATAATTTATTTAAACCTCTCTCCTGGACCCACTGATCAGAAAAAAACAAAAAACAAACAAACAAAAAAAAAAACAGCTCTGAGAAAAAGATGGACAAGGAAACACTGTCAAGGCTCCAAATGCTCATGATACTTTCTAGTTGGGCTCTACATTTTGGTTGTCTGCAAGCAGAGACTAAATTTGAGAAGAGACAGAGGCTTAGGATCTACATAAGAGATTCTGCAGTGATGGGCACTGAAGGGGGCACTTGGCAAGATGAGCATTGGGTGTTATGCTATATGTTGGCAAATTGAACTCCAATAAAAAAATAAAAAAAAGAGATTCTGCAGAAGATCTTCATTAATTAATTCTTTTCTTGGATTTAAATAGCTTCTTTTCTCTAAAGAAGTGCAAAGAACTAAGTCTATATATCCTCAAACCAGAGGAGAGGAATTAGATCAACTCTCAGAAAGAGGTGATATCTATTCCGCAAAGTGCTAAGGGTCCATGACACATGGAGATCAGAGCACACAGAGGGCAAGGGGGGGCAGTGATGAGGATTTAAAGAGAAATCGCCTCACATCTCCATCCTTTGTTCTGTTACATTCATCTCTCTCTCTCTCATGTCTCTGGTCTTAGCAACTATTGGCTCATGGCCAATAGTCCAATCCCACAAATAAACGTTGCCTGATGCTATCTGATATAAATGAGGGAAGAAAAGGCCAGTGCGTGTCTCAGCACTGTTCCCTCTGGTATTATCTTATACCAAAGCACAGAGAAAGCTCTATGATTCAGAGAATGATCCAAACAGAAGCCCGTCCAGGAGGCACTCTTTCCCCAAACTCCAGGCATCACAGATTCATTCACAAATTGGAGGAAGTGTTCAGAAAGACGTGGAGAATGCCATACTGGTTCATGCACATGGTCCCTCCTGGCTTTGGTCTCTTAGGCTGGAATCACAGGAGGACAGAGGCTAGTCACCCCCACTGTCCCTGACCAGCTTTGGATAAACAGGAATGGATCAGTCATCATCCGCGATTTTACCTGGAGTCTTCATGAACTGCTTCTTCTGGCCTGTCAAAAAGCAAGTGCAGGTTTGGATGGCAGGGAACAAAGTTGACGAGGAGGCTGAACACTGCATGAAGAGAGGACCAAGCCAATGAGAGAGCAACAGCAGCAACAGAAAACCAAACAAACCCTGCAACAGACCTGATGGGGGATGAGTCGCTGGACGTGGATGAGGTGGGCATAGGGCTGGATGGCGCCGAAAACATGGGCCAAGATGGCGAGAGGGGTGAAGTTGGGCTTGGATTCGGGGGGCTGCAAGACAGAACAATCAGAAAACTTGTCAGCACACAGGGAAACCACAATGGGAGCACGAGGTTCATGGGAGGCCAAATGATGGGGAGCTGGAGCAGACGAGGAGCACCAAAATCCAGGCTGTGTCGTCAATGCCAAATCATATTTCTCCAGACCAGACCTTGGTGTCTTCCAAGTAGCACCTGTTCTGCAATTCCTTGGAGCATTGAGGAGTCTCTTTGCCCTGCAGAACAACTGCTTTCTAGGCCATGGGAGCTTCTTCGATGGTGTCCTCTGTGTCCTTGCCCACTGGTGAAAGATGCCCTGGGCCCACATACGTGCATTCTCACTCATATCCTAGCACCAGACATCTGGGACAGGGCTGGCTTCTATGAGGCCTTCAGCTTCCACTGCTGTGTGAGTGTTTTTAAAGTTATGTCTCAGCAAAAATGACCATTTTTTCTGGGCCACACGGGCCATTCAGCCAGAAAACAATTTCCTGTTTACATTTTTAACTAAATGGGCTGTGTGCCATTGGAGACTCAGAGAAGCACTGCATCAGAAATAGGATAGTGGATGGAGGATGGGTCTGGACATACACCTCTCAGGAGAGGGCACGCAATTACCAGCAGCACTGCAGTTCCTCTGAGATTTGCTTTCTAGGCCTGCCTTCTCTCTTTTCATGGATTTTGGGCATTTTGATGCTCTAAGAAAAAGCCCCAGAGGGAAGGCAATGAAAAAATGAGGAACTGAAACCTTAAATCTGTCATTTTGTTGTTTGATGGGTAGTTGATCAAAAGTTTGGAGAGGAAAGGTTCAAATTACTCACTAAAACACTGCTTGTGATTCTTAACTGGTCACACCAGCCCTTTGACTTATTGCTACAAATTATACAAACAAACATCTTAGCAACTCCATAAAACCACATTAAATCACGGATAGTGCAAAGACCAATGACTGAGAAACCAACGTGGAAATCACCCAGCCATAATACCACCTGTAGTCCTGAGCCTCAGCTGACTGCTGGAATGTTTGATCCAAGCACTTTATAGAGGTGAAAATGACAGCAATCCAATTCCAGTGAAACAGACTTCCTAAACATAGTGGGATTTAGCAAGGATGCATAAATGTCTTACTTAATGGGCCATTCTCAATTCAGACGTGAAACCTCATAATGGTCCTAATTACCTATGGTTGTAACATGCATTCTCATGGAAATATACAGTAAAAACCCATTACATGAGTTCACCAGAAATCCACAGACTAAGTGAATGAAACCCCTTCTTAATGCCATTATGTACAGTACATTTCTAGGATATGAATTCTACAAGGGCCAGGATTTTTGTCCATTTTGTTTACTGATCTGTCTCCACTGCCTAAAATAGTGTCTGTTAAGTATTCATGAAATAACTGAGTGACTAAAGTAATAACTCTCATTTAACTTACCCAACAAGCCAAGAGACACAATACGATTCCTATTTCACAGATGTGGAAACCCGGGGCCAATTTGAGGCTTGCCTGTAAGTGACAGGGCTAAGATTCAGACCCGGTCCCCTGGCTCTATGCCCTGGGCTCTGGCCACCGAAGTGTACTGCCTCTGGGGTAGCAGGACTTGCTCTGTTCCTTTATGTTGTGCCAAGCTTCTTTATAGATCCGACATAGCACAAGAAGCCTTCTTAACCACTGATTTATGAGTTTCCTTTAGATGCCTACCACATTTGCAAAGGAGAATGGGAACAGAGCAACAGACAGATTCAATAAGACTCAACACACTGTAAATTCCCCAATCCTGTCTCCAGTCTTCTCTCTGGTAGATTCACATAGCAGATGGAATTCATATAATACAGGAGATTAAATATGAAGAATATGGCTTTTTTTCTCAAATAATCCAGCAAAGGCAAGTAACTGAACATACAGCATGATCAAACACAATAAATGGAATAAATTTAGCATTTGCCAAAGTTCCTAACTTCAAGAATTCCCAATGTATTTGACAAGAACAGACGAAAAAACAACTATAATGTAAGACAGTAAGGTTTGTCAGCTGAGGGAGGAGTTACTCTCTTATTAGCTTAATAGCTGCTCACACTTGACTCTGCCTTGAGTTCTGGGAGAAAGTGCTGCCTCATTTTGACTGTGCAGGCCTCACTTTCTTCTGTAGCTGCAGCTGGTGAGCAAGATCTTGCTTTCTGAGGCCTCTCCCCACAACCCACCCCCCTCTGATAATGACTAGTAAACAAGGCCTGGCCATGACTTCCAAACTGCAACCCAGCCCAGGAACCCAAGCTCTGACCAGGGACAATTTGCAAGTTCAAGAGGGCAAGCAGCCCAGGCCAAGAGGCCTGAACTCATCTGTTCCTCTGGTCAGTGGTCAACACGGGACAATTAAAAAGTCCTTAGGACTTTTTGTTTGTTTGTTTTCTTTTTTTCTTTCTAGTGGCTTTTATAAGTAGGAAATACCTCTAGCTTCCTATCTCATTTGTACAAGAATTATGCCTTTCGCTAAAGGCATAGTTGGGGACATACTCTATGAACACAATGTGGGTTCTGAAGTTTTTTCACATCCTTGTATATCTAAGTGGTTCTTGGCCCTAGTACATGGCTGAAATTATCTGGGGGAGCGGCTGGAATTCCAGGGTATTTGAAACCATTTTAAGAACTTACTCTTCACTCTCCATGTCAATTACTGTAGTACTGACTGTCATTTTTAACAACTAATAGAATTATATTTGTTTGCTTGTGTTTTACTCATAGCAATAACATTTATTTGCTATACAATGGCCACAATTTAAAATTTACGACTACTACATTTTAGTGTAACAATGAAATGCACACTCCATAGTAGTTTGATTTTTTTTTAACTGATGGAATTATGCTTTTTATTCATCTGTGCTTCAGAATCATGTCAATAAAACTCATGATCAATGACACTATGGAACATTTTTATTCACTTAATGATGGATGTCTATAGCAAAAGAAATTGACAATAATATATAAATATTCCCCCAAGAAGCAAGGAATACATTTTATTTTAGTTGTGATACAAGTCAGAGAACTTATAGAGGGGAAATAAGATGCACAGGGATGATGGCAATGGGTAAGACCATAATCTTTCATTCCCCTTCACTTCCGAAGTGTCTGGTTATAGCTTACTTAAAAATCGACCACAGTGTACAACAAAATCTTACCTCTAGAAATCCTAAAACAAAGCACACAAACAACAAAAGGTCAGTTTTGCTACTAACTCTAAGCTTCCATCAAATCCTCACTTTCCCTAATGAGGCCAAAGATAACAAGGGACTGAGGTTAGGATAGGAGAAAATAATTTTGTGACTACAGTCTTAGCAGAGGACCCCTTATGGCCTTTCTACCATCCTCACAGTCAAGCCTGAGTACCTGAGCTGAATGCCCCACACATTTTTCACTCCTGGGATTCTACATGGGCACCCCCTCCTCATCCCCCTCACTTCCCCCCCACTTTAAGGCACAACTATAGAGACAACAAGAGCTTAAACTTTAGCACAGAATGAACATTGGCTGGTCTAGTTTGGATTCAACTGGTAGGCTTAGATCAGCTTTAGTTTGCTGGTCCACAGTATCCTCAAAAGGAGTCATACAGTTCCAGTCAGTCCCATTGACATTCACTGGACAGTGAAGAAAGAATGGTTTAGGAAGATAAGGCTCAAAGGCCTGGCAGCATGTTGGGTTGTGGCTGATAGTTCAAGCACAGTGTGTGGCATTATCATCAGCTTGACACCCTTCTGTGGTGACTCACTTGAATGATGGAACGTCTGGTGTACCAGCCAGGGCACGACTGCCTTACTATGAACAGGGATGCCCCAGCAGGCTCTCAATCTCATCATGTTATGTGGCAGACCCAGGTCAGTCTTTTTTTTTTTTTTTTTTTCCCACTTACTAAAGCATTTTTCGAATGTCATCAAATAGCCTTGGCTATCATATTCTTAAAATGGCTACGGGGTATTCTATCATATAGTATATATCCTGATTTGTGCAACCTTTCTCCTACTGTGTATATTCAAATTATTATCCCTCTCTAAGTATTATAAATAATGGTGTAATTTGCATCCTTATTGAGGATCATTGGACTGTATTTGTTTCCTTAGCATAAATTCTTGAAGTTAAATTAATAGATCAAAGGCTAGAAGTCTTTTTTAAGGGTCTTGATACAACCTAGCAAATAGTTTTGCAGAAAGGTTCTGCTGAACTGCATTCTCAGCAACAAGGCATGGAGACTATCCCTTCCCTCTCACTGCCACCCCAGCAGCAGGAAGCATAAAAAAAAAAAAAAAAAAAAAAGACTTTTTTTTTTTTTTTGAGTTGGGAAAGATTACCTTGGGCTCTACTCTTTCCTAGCAGTTCCAGTGACATAAAAATGAATACAATTCTCTTCTCTCATTCTGTTTCTACCTGGAAGCAATGTTTAATTTTCCAAAGGGCATTCTGCCAAGAAAGTAGTATAGGGAAGGGCACAAGCAAATAGACGATGTCAACCTGGAGAGTTCGAGCTCTGGTCAAATGGTGTGGCTGATCCAAGAGACAGTGGGAGTGGCGGATGGTCAGCCTATCTGGGACTGTCAAAGATAGGACTAAACAGGAGGGATGAGGTACACAGGAGTGTCCAGACAGTCTTATATCAGGTGTGTACTATGGAGAAGTAAAAAAACTGGCATTTGCTCCTCTCTGCCAGGAACTGGACTGTGATCTACAGCCCAGGTTCCCAGTCATGTATGTCAGGCCTGGGGAAGGCCGGTGAGATCACTAGCCCAGGGCTGACCTGAAAACACCATCAGTCTTCCCATCTCAATTAGGTCCAAATAGGAAGGTACTGTTAAATCCAAGGGGGACTGCTTGTCTCCCCACTCCTTTTCCTCCTATAACAAAAGAGAAGAGAAAATTCCACGAGAACCAATAAAATCCTATTTAATCTAATCCCAATCAGTGAGTTCTTCTTCCTTGGAAAATATTCCTTTAGGTCTTGATTTAAAGGCATTAAAAAAAAAAAAAAAAAAGAAGGGAAATCAAACCTCAGCCAAGAAAAGAGGGCCAAAAGGAATAAGGATAAACTGGATAGTGGTGAATCAGACCAAATGATGCAAAAAATGATTTTCACTTGCTAAACAACTGACCATATATTCTTTACATGTGTCTGCTGAAGCTCTGACGACACAGAAATCGTATATATGTCCCAACCTTGTGAATTTTCAGAATGTGCATCACAACCTATCTACAAGAGGAAAAATCCACATGCCCTCAAGTTGCATCATTCTGGATTCTTCTGACTTTTACCAATATGCACAGTATTTACAGATTCTTCCTCTCATCTAATATATTTTAGTGTGCATTTTTATCCTGACAATGACAGAGTCCTGATTATTTTATTTATTTTTTATTTTTTTAAAGATTTATTTATTTGTTCATGATAGACATAGAGAGAGAGAGAGAGACAGGCAGAGACAGGCAGAGGGAGAAGCAGGCTCCATGCCGGGAGCCCGACGCGGGACTTGATCCCGGGGCTCCAGGATCTTGCCCTGGGCCAAAGGCAGGTGCCAAACCGCTGAACCACCCAGGGATCCCTGATTCTTATTTTAATTAGACAAAACGGGATGCTTGGGTGGCTCAGTGGTTAAGCGTCTGCCTTCCGCTCAGGGCGTGATCCTGGAGTTCCAGGATCGAGTCCCACATTGGGTTCCCTGTGGAGCCTGCTTCTCCCTCTGCCTGTGTCTCTCTCTCCATGTCTCTCATGATAAGTAAATAAAATCTTTATAAAAAAATAATGAGACAAAATGGTGAAATCCTCTTAAGGCCTTAGAAATTATAGGCAATCACTTTTAAAATAATTTGCTTTTAAAATAGTTCAAGTTATCCACAGTGTAGTTGTCCCATTTTCTGGCTTTCACAAAAATTTCTGAAGTATAAATTTTTTTTAAAGTTTTTTTTTTAATTTTTATTTATGATAGTCACACACAGAGAGAGAGAGACAGAGAGAGAGAGAGGCAGAGACATAGGCAGAGGGAGAAGCAGGCTCCATGCACCGGGAGCCCGACGTGGGATTCAATTCCGGGTCTCCAGGATCGTGCCCTGGGCCAAAGGCAGGTGCTAAACCGCTGCGCCACCCAGGGATCCCTGAAGTATAAATTTTGAACAAATTTTAAGTGGTGGGAATAGCAAGTAATTCCAGGATTTAAACAAAATTCAAAATCTTAGAATAGGGCATCTATCATCCTTAAGGTTCTCCAAGTCAATAATTTAAAACTTTTCATGTAGAATAATACAGAAATAGGAGGTCGAAGCGAAAACTCTGGATTGAAAGTAAAGATGCCTGGACAATAGTTTCAGTTCAATTGCTCAGTGCACAGAAAAGAACCTCAAGGGAAAGGACCAACAAGGTTAAGAGGGCCAAATGTCTCCATTGGGCATCATGCTGCTCAATACTGAATGAGCATAATCTTCTGTTAAACCTGAAGATAGCCCCACAGTCTTTTTCAATACCACATTTCAGGTACATTAGAATTGGTTCTTATGTATTTACTCTTTCAACTAAAAAAACTTCATCATTTGTAAAGAAGGGCTGAAGCATTTTGGGTCACTACAAAGAATGTCTATGGTTATACTTGCTATTAAAGATTTGAACAATTGCTGAGAAATCGCCAAACTTCCTATCTTAAACTGAGAGCAGTACAATTGTCATTCTCTATATAATGAAGACATTGCAAAAGCAAATGCATTTGCTATAACTTAAACAGAGAAGGAAAGCAATAGTGCTGCCAGGTTCAATCTTCTACTGTCCTGAGGCATAACTCAAGGCCACCATTCTAATGCTAGGGATGTTTAAACACTATTCTTAAATCTGCAAGCAAGAAACTGTAACTACCTCAGGGGATTGAAAACAGGGAACTGGGTGCCCAGGCATAGATTCGACTTTTTGACTTTATTTATACTGTTTTAATTTTTTTTATCATGAGACTATATTATTTTTAATAGGGGAGAGCACTCTTCTATAAATAATGCTATGGTAATTGGATATCTGTGTGGTAAAAATAGCACTTGATCTGTCCTTCATATCATACCTAATAAATGATTTCCAGGCAGATTAAAGATCCAAATGCCAAAGGCAAACAATAAAGGTTTTAGAATAGAGTTAACTCTGGGAACTTGAGGTTGGAACATATCCAACAGAGCCTATAAAGCAGTAACCACAGGGAAAATATGGATATACTAGACTACATCAAAATTAAGAACTTTTATTTATCAAAAGACAACATTAAAAGAGAGTAAAAAGGCAGCCTTATTTATTTATAAGTAAACAAGGGCTCATAACCAGACTATACAAAGAACTCCTATTGATCAAGGGGGAGATGGGCAAGCAACTTGAACAGAAACTTAAGAAAAAATGCAAAATAAAAAGCGCTTAACCTGGCTGTAACATAGGAGATATAGATTAAAACCATAATGAGGTAGTTCTGCACATACAGCAGAACAACTAAACAGCTAACATCAAAATGCTGAAAACACCAAGTGTTTACAAGATGTAGAATGTCAAAACTCTAACTACTTTGCTGGAAAAGGGATATAAATGGCTACGCCCACTTTGGACAGTTTGGCCCCATTTGGCGAAGGTGAAGAGATCATCCTCTATGATCCAGTGGTTCCATTCCCAGACATACACCATCCACATGGTGTGTATGTGTGCCTCAGAAGAGATGCATAAGAATGTGCATAGCAAATTACTTGTAAAAGCAAAAAAAGAAACCCAAGAATTCAGCAAAAGAAGAATGGAGAACTACTTTTAGTTTATTAATACAGTAGTGCACTCTACTATGATAAAAATAAATAAACTAAGGGCTAATTTTAATAATTAAATTAAGGACTTTTAAAATCATTGAGTAAAGGAAGCCAGTCATAATGAAACAAAATATTATATTTTAGGGGTGTATACAGTTGATCCTTATTATTTGCAGATTCTGTGTTTGTGAATTCATGTACTTGCTAAAACCTATTTGTAACCTCAGAATCAATACTCATGGTGCTTTCATGGTCACTTGTGGACACATGCAAAGCAACACAACACCTGAGTCACTCTGAAGCATCCAGTGTGCACAATGCCATCTGAGCTGGAACAGAGGGATGCTCTGGCCTTCTTGTTTTGGTTTTCTAGAGTTTCTAAGTACAAGAAGGCCATGAAGAGCTTTATGGAGAAAACTTGTGTTTAATAAGATTTGTTCAGGCATGACTTACTGTGTTGTTGGCCATGAGTTCAATGGTAATGAATCAACAATAATATTAAATAAGGTATACAGATCAGTTGACAAAAATGTAAAACCAGAGGCTCATAGGAACCTAAGCCTGTACTTCTGCTAGGAGCAGTGGTTCAGTATTTGCTAATTCAGTGTTTATATTGAATTTATTGAACATAACTACTGGACATAACAATGATCTGTATTTAAGAGACAAAAACATAAATAAAAACATGGAAGTGATTACTGTAAACATCCAATTAGTGATTCCTTTTGTTGGGGGAGAGAACTATGAGAGCAAAGAAGAAGGCAAGGATACAGATATTTCTGGGATCTTGGCAGGGTTTTACTTCTTAAACTGGGTGTGATTAGGTGGGTGTTTACTCAATGATAACTTGTTAAGCTGTACATTCATATTTCATGTTCTTTAAAAAAAAAAACATATGGGGGATCCCTGGGTGACTCAGCGGTTTGGCACCTGCCTTCAGCCCAGGGCATAATCCTGGAGACCCAGGATCGAGTCCCATGTCAGGCTCCTTGCAAGAAGCCTGCTTCTCCCTCTGCCTGTGTCCCTGCCTCTCTCTCTCTCTCTCTCATGAATAAATGTATAAAATCTTAAAAAAAAACCCAACATGTGCAAACCTATTTTTAACACATACCTATACACAGTAAGTACGTCAACATATTAACAGCATTCTCTGGATGATGAGATTCAAAGTAATTTTTTTTGTGCTTTAAAAATATTTTCTACCTTTCCTATATTTAATATGTTATGTTTATAACCAAAAAATAAATGTCATTAGTAAAACTGATCTCCTTAATCATAAAAATGGTTACTTTCATTCTCTGGAGGAGGACTGTTTAATAGAGGCAAGATGACCGTTCCATCTTTCTTGCACCAATCTGTGGTTTGGGTTGCATAACACAGCTGGCAGCTCCCAACAGTTCCTGCTGTTCCCTCTTCATTTTTCAGTCAACTACAATCAACAAATATTTACTGAGCACCTTCCATATGCAAGAACTAATTTTTCCATCCTGCTTTCCTGAGAAATGATGTTGGCCCCTCTACAGACATTTTTATTTTGGTAAAGTTATCACAGTAAATCAATGGTGTCTTCCCTTCACCCAAGCATGGGAAGTCGAATAGGACATCTCCAATGTCACATTTGAGTAAGCTGGACAACATGTTAACAACAGAGGCTCAAAGTCATTGGCCATCTGGCATACTTTTCTATACGGTCTGCTTGCAGGGGATATTTCCTGTTTGGACAAGGGGGAGGAAAAGGAGGGAGAAGGATTTACTAAGAATCGCAATGTCCACTGCTGAAAACAAAGGAGTATTTAAAATTAGTGGTGGCCCAGGATACTTCAGCTTAAACCTCCTG